>NW_004443940.1:10509107-10533661 GCF_000243295.1 Trichechus manatus latirostris
TCCTGTTTTTTTTTAATATATTTTGATATTGTCTGCTGTCTTCAGGACACTCAGTAGTTATTTTCCTCATTTATTGATTGTAGATTTGTTTGTTTCATCCTGCTTTTTTGTTTTATTTGGTTATGTCTGAGCAGGCGGGCTGTGTGTTCTTTGTTATTTGCTCATCTGTGGGCACAATACTTTTCACCTCCTTGTCCAATGGGCAGGGTTAGTTGCTCAGCTATGGTGTAGCAGGGCAGGTCCAGTGGTTGTTCTGTCTCCTGCTGGAAGCTTTGTGAATCTGCTTTCCTGTACTCCCTATTCGCCAATCTCCGACAGGAGTCCAAGATGGCGAATCTGTGCAATGTTAGCTGATAAGGGACCTCTGCATGTATTTCTCCTTGCTCTCTGTTCTCTGTCAGTTTCTTATTCTTTCAGTGCTTGGCTGAGTTCTTTATCTCTTCATTTGATGCTTAGGATTTCAGGACTGATGTTTGTCTCTGTTTGACTTAGTTTTTTGGGTCTTTGCTGTGGAGGAACGGAGTGGCGCTTCTGTCTATAGCACCATGTTGGCCGTAAGTCCCCCACAACATTATTGATTCATTTTTTAAATGTCATCTTTATCATATATTAAATTTCCATTTATCCTTGGGTTTGTTTATGGACTTTCTTTTCTATTCCATTATCTTTCTTTTTCTGGGTCATTACCAAGCTGTTTTAATTACTGTATCTTTATAATCTGTTCGAATATCTGGTAGATCTGTTCCTCTACCATACTTTTCTCTTTCAGAATGTTCCTGAATATTTGGATATTTTTTCTTCCAGAGTAATTTTTAAATTATTTTTTCAAGTTTCAAAATTTCTATCACAAACCTATCTATTCAACAATGAAAAAATCTCTCTTCACTTATTCATCATATTTATATTCCTCTGACAGTTTTCTAGTTTTCTGCATTTGGATTGTTCATATTTCTTATTTTGTATAATTATTTTTGAGTTTTCTTTACTGTTATAAGTGAGAACTCTCCTTCCATGTTCTATGTTTTCTTTTTTGATTATAGAAGCAATATATACACACCTGTCAGATTGGTAAAAATTTTGAAGTCTAATTTTGCCAAATATTGATGAGGGTATGGAGAAACAGGATCTTTCAGTGGTAGGAAGGTAAATTAATACAACTTTAGAGAGTAATTTCGTGGTGCAGATTGAAATATCCCTTATCCACAATTCAGAAATCCTAAAAGCTATGAAAATTAAATTTTATTTTTAAAACCCATTTGGTGGTAGAATCTGACCTAATGTGAAACTATTTATAGCCTTTATTTACCCCAGTTAAAGTGGGTATTTAAACTTTGGACCACAGAAATAGTAATATATTTGATTATGGGAATACTTCCCCAAACCCTGCTGAAGATGTTATCTATGGCACGTTTACCATGTTGCCTTTCTAAAATCCAAAAAATTCTTATTCTGAAATACATCTGATCCCAAGATCTTTGAACAATGCACTGTGGACCCGTACTTAGTAAGTTAAAAATGAGCATATCCTAAGATCCAGCAATTCTACTTCTAAGGACATTCCCCAGAGAGTTCTATCTGTATGTGGATAGGAGACACATGTAAGAATGTTCATTACAGCATTGTTTACAATGATAAAAAATTAGAAATAACCGCAATGTCCATTGATGGGAAAATAAATAAATTGTGATATATTTATGTAATAGAATACTATACAACAGTTAAAATGAGCTATAGCTACATGGGTCAACATGAATAAATCTAAAAAAGTTGTTGAATAAATAAAAGAAATTTGAGGAATGATAGATAACAGTTCCACACAATATAAAGTTTAAAAACATGCATGGGGATGATAAACACCAAATGCAGGGTAGTAGTTATCTCTGCAGAGGGAGTGGAAAAAATGAAGTCCTAGGGGAGAGGGGAATTCTTTTTTTAACTTTATCTATAAACTCTAATTTCTTTTTTAAAAAATCTGAAGTGAATATGGCAAAATATTGAGATGTTTTTACAAATAGATAGGTTTGTATTAGACATAATGTTTCAATCTTTTCAGTGTCTGCAAAGTATTCCACAGCATTCCATAATGTAACTATACCTAAATATACAATAAACAAACCATTGCCTTCAAGTTGATTCCGGCTCATAGTGACCCTATAGGACAGAGTAGAACTGCTCCATAGGGTTTCCAAGGCTTTAAATCTTTATGGAACCAGACTGCCACATCTTTCTACTGCTGAGCGGCTGGTGAGTTTGAACTGCTGATCTTTCAGTTAGCAGAGAGGCACTTAACCACTGCACCGCCAGGGGTCTGTTACCGTTACCTAATTATTTAACTTGTTTTCTATTTCTAGTTATTATGAAAACTGTTGAAGTGACTATCTTTGATATCTTTTTGTATATGTACAAATATTTCTGGAGGATTCCTAGTAATTTCTAGAAGTGGAATTTCTGGGTAAAGGGGGTGCATTTTACATTTTGATAGATAATGCCAGTTGTCCTTCAAAATGGCTGTACCAGTTATACCCTTACCAACAACATATGAAGTGCCCATTTCTCCTCAAAAGCACTGTCAAACTGGAGTGGAGAGAAATGGTACTATATATTTATTTGCGATTGTTGATTTCTGGTAGGCTGAATCATCTTTTCATATATCGTTAGCCATTTATATTCTTTGTAAATTACACGTTGAGATCTTTATCAGAAGTGTGTTCAGCTACAAGTAACTGACAATGGACTATGGGTATTGTAAAGAACAGGGTAGTTTTTGTTCTTCTTCTTTTTTTTGAATCTAAGAAGAATTCTGGAGATGTAACAAAAAAACAAAAACAAAAAACAAAAAAATCCACTGCCGTGAAGGCGATTCTGACTCATAGACCATAAGCAATATATGACTGGAGCAGCCACTCAACAGTATCATCAGGAACCTAGGCATTTCCTATCTTTCTGTTCTGCCATCCTTAGCAAGCTTGTCATTTCATAGTCACAGGATAGCTACTTCACCTCCACTTTCCAGGCAGGAAGCAGGAAGAAAAGCAAAGGGATAAAGCGTGCAGCCTGAATCTGTCCCTTTCTTAGAAGCCCATGATTTCCATCTTTCTTCAGGTATGCAGTTTAATTTCCCTAAAATTATGTAAAGTATCCTTAAATTTTTAAAATTTAAATTAACATTTAAAAGCACGGTATGTCTTTCTATTACCCCCTCTTACATCTTATTAAGGAGCCCTGGTGGCACAGTGGTTAAATGCCCAGCTGCTAATGGAAAGGCTGGCAGTTCAAACCCAACAGTCCCTCCACAGGAGAAGGAGGTGGCAGTCGGCTTCTTGGAAACTCTATGGGGTGGTTCTACTCTGTCCTATAGGGTCGCTGTGAGTCAGAATTGACTCCGCAGCAACGGGGTTACATCTTACTGGCCAAAACTGGATCACGTGACCACCACCCCTCAAAAGCAATCATGGCCAAAGGAGTAAGATGATCACGTCTGGTTTAGACCAGTCATGGTTCACTCTCTGCAAGCTCCATGAGAGAAAAGTGCTTTGTTCACAACTTTATCAGTGCCTAGAAGAGGCCCTGCCACACAGAATATGCTCAGTAAATTTTACTGAATGAACTGACTCTATGCATGAATGAAAGGATAAACGGAGCTTGGGTAGGGGCAGGAGATCAAAGGATCAGCACCACTATTTGAGCCAATCTAGGTCCTATCAGCAGGGAAGGCAGGGGAAAATGAATGTTGAGTAGGCAAGAGATGGGGTCTGTCACAATATCCTTGACCCATTTTTCTATTGATTCTTAGTTACATATTTTTTGTTATATATGAGCAAATATTTTCTCCCAGTCTTTCACTTTTTTTTTTAAATGAACTTTTTATTTTAGAATAAGTTTAGGTTTATAGAAAAGTTGCAGAATAGTACAGAGTTCCCATATGCCCCTCATCCAGTTTCCCCTATTATTAATATCAGGGGAAACTGGATTTGGTAACCAAAAACTAAACCCACTGCCATAAAGTCGATTCCAACTCATATCAACCCTATAGGATGGAGTAGAACTGTCCCATAGAGTTTCCAAGGCTATAAATCTTTACGGAAGCAGACTGCCACATCTTTCTTCTGAGGAGCTGTTGGTGATTTCACACCACCGACCTTTCTATTAGGAGTCGATCACTTTAACCACTGCACCACCAGGGCTCCTACAGTATCATGTACATTTGTGAAAATTTTAAAAACCAACATTGGCCCATTACTGTTAACTAAACTCAGACTTCATTTGGATTTCACCGGGTTTTCCATTAATGTTTTCTTTCTCTTCCAAGATCCTATCTAGGATACCACATTGCATTTGGTTGTCATGTCTTCTTAGTCTCTGGTCTGTGACAGTTACTAAGTCTTTTCTTGTTTTGTGTGACCTTGACAGTTTTGTGAAGAACCGGTTAGGTATTTGTAGAATCTCTCTCCATTTTGGCTTGTCTGATGTTTTTCTCATGATTAGAATGGGGGTTATAGGTTTTTTGGAAGAATGTCACCGAGGTGAGGTGCCCTCCTCATTATATATCAAGGGACATTATTGGTGATGTGAGCCTTCCTCATGTAGTCAAGGTAGGTGTTTCTCCACTGTAAATTTCCTATTTTTTCTTTTCCATACTCTATTTGTTAGAAGCAAGTTACTAAGTGCAGCCCACACTTAAGGTGATGGCAAGGAGGAGTGGGGGTTAAGATTTACCTCCTGGAGAGAGTATCTGGATAAATTATTTGGAATTCTTCTGTATGGAAGATTGTCTGTTTTCTCACATTTATTTATTTGTTAAATCATGTATTTATATCAGTAGGAACTCACATGTATTTTTGCACCTATTTTAGCCTATCTTTTTTTGTAATTTGCAATTTGTTATTGAGATATAATTCACACAACATAAAACTCCTCATTTCAAAGCATACTATTCGGTATTTTTTTTTTTTTTTTTTAGTATATTCACAATGTGGTACAACATCACTACTGCTTACTTTTAGAACATTCCCATCACATCACAAAGAAACTCCATACCTGTTAGTAATGATTCCCAATTTCCTTATCCCTGGCTTACACTAACCTATTTTGTTTCTCTATGGATTTGCCTATTCTGAACATTTCATATAAATGGAATCATATAAAATGTGGTCTTTTGTGACTTGCTTTTTTATCTTAGCATAATATTTTCAAGGTTCATCCATATTGTAGCAGGTATCCATACCTTATTCCTTTTTATGGCGGAGTAATATTCCATTATGTGGATATAAGACATTTTGTTTATCCATCAGTTGATGGCCTTTGGGGTTGTTTACACTTCTGGGCTATTATGAATAATGCTACTATGAACCTTCATGTACAAGTTTTGGTAGAAACGTATGTTTTCAATTCTTTTGGGGATATACCTAGGAATGGAACTACTGAGTCATATGGTAACTGTGATTAGTTTTTTGAGAAATTGCCAAACTGTTTTCCAAAGTGGCTGCACCATTTTACATGCCTACCAGCAGTATATAAAGGTTCCAGCTTCTCCACACCCTCACCAACACTTGTTATTTCCTTTTTTCTTTTTTAATTGTAGCCATCCTAGTGGGTGTGTGGAGCCCTGGTGGCGCAGTGGTTAAGCATTCACCTGTTAATCAAAATGTCGGCAGCTCAAATCCACCAGCCGCTCCTTGGAAACACTGTGGGGCAGTTCTACTCTGTCCTATAGGGTCGCTATGAGTCAGAATTGACTCGACAGCAGTGGTTTGGGTTTTTGGTTTAGTGGGTGTGAAGTAGTATTGCATTGTAATATTTATTTGTATTTCCCTAAGGACTAATGATGTTGAGAATCTTTTCATGTGCTCAATAGCCACCTGCATATCATTTTTGGAGAAATGTCTATTTAAATCCTTTGCTCATTTTAAATTGGGTTGTTCGTCCTTTTATTATTGACTTGTAAGAGTTCTTTATATATTCTGCATGCTAGAACCTTATTAGATACATGATTTGCAAATATTTTCTCCCATTCTGTGGATCTTTTCACTTTTTTGTCAGTGTCTTTTGATGCACAAAAGTTTTTAATTTATTGAAGTCCAAATTTATCCATTTTTTTCTTCTGTTGTTTGTGCTTTTGGCGTCATGTCTACAAAACTGTTCCTTAATCATGATGCGTTTACACCATTGTCATGAAGGTCATGAAGATTCACACCTTCGTTTCCTTCTAAGAGTTTTATAGTTTTAGCTCTTACATTTAGGTCTTTGATCCATTTTGAATTAATTTTTATATATATATGAGGTAGGAGTCCACATTCATTCTTTGCATGTGGCTATCCAGTTGACCCAGAACCACTCATTGAAAAGACTATTCTTTCCCTAGTAAATGAATGGTCTTGGCACTCTCACTGAAAATCAATTGACCACAGATACATGGCTTTATTTCTGAACTCTCAGTTCTATTCCATTGATCTGTATGTCTATCTTTTGTGTATTTATTTTATTTTGTGTATTTATTTATTTTGGGTTATAATCCAGTATGTTGCTTATTTGTTTTGCTGCTCAAATAATTCCAGGTTTGGTTATTGGGAGCTCTTTCAGGTTGGCTCCTTTGTACCTTCGACATAGCCACATCCTTTTGTTTTTTGAACACTTCTTTGCTTTATGGTACTACAAGATGCTCCAAATTTATCTTGTACTTTCCCTGTCTCAGCCTTGGAATTAGCCATTTCTCCACTGAGTCCTGGTTCCTTTTACAGGAGAATGGTATTTTAAAACCAAGGTCTGGGTGCTGGGTGTGCTTGTTGCTCTAGGGTGTCATCATTGCATTTAGGCCATCTCAACAGACAAACTAGATAAGATATTATGTATAATATCCCATGTATACACACATATCTTTACTTCTGTATCTGTGTGTGGGGATATATGTGTCTGTTGTGTATATACACAAATATATTTGAATGTGTGCGTGTGTGTGTAACATGAGTTTATACTGATGTCTCCAACTCTAATCCAGTACCACAAGGATCACTCTAGCCTTTATTTATTGCTTATCTGTAAATTCCCTCTCCAACAATGAGAAATCTGACTCCCACAATTTTACTAGCCATTTACTTATTTATTCAAACCTAGTATACATTTTCAGAATTGTTAACTCATTCTCCACTTTCATTTATTTTTAATTTTTGTTTATGGTAGCTTTCATTATATAGAATTTTGAAATTTAATGTAGTTAAATCTGTTAGTCTTTTAAGCTCCAGAGTTTTGCATCTGGCCTAGTGTCTCGGTCATCTAGTGTTGCTCTAACAGAAATACCACAAGTGGATGGCTTTAACAAGGAGAAGTTTACTCTCTCACAGTCCAGTAGGCTACAAGTCCAAATTCAGGGTGTCAGCTCCAGAGGAACGCTTTCTCCATCGGCTCTGGAGGAATGTCCGTGTCATCAATCTTCCCTTGGTCTGAGAGCTTCTCTGCACAGGAACCTCAGGTCCAAAGGACACGCTCTACTCCCAGCACTGCTTTCTTGGTGGTATGAGATTCCCTTGTGTCTCTGCTTGCTTCTCTCTTTTATATCTCAAAGGAGATTGGATTAAGACACTATCCAATCTTGTAGACCTCATCAACATAACCTCATGATAGTGATAGAGTTTACAACACATAAAGAAATCACATCTGGTTACACGATTATACAATACTGGGAATCATGACCCAGTCAAGCCGACAGACATTTTTGAGGGACACAATTCAATCCATGACACCTAGAAACGCTTCTCCACCTCCTGCACCCACACCCCATCACCAGATTATAAAAATATTTTAGTACCATTTTAGATGTAGATATTCAATCTATCTGGATTTTATTTTTGAGTTATATAAGATGCAAATCTAACCCTTTTTTCCTCCTCAAATTGATATCTAAAGGTCTTAAACACCTTTTATTATTTGTCTTTTCCTTACTGATTTTCAATGCATGAGCCTAATTCTACAGTCTGTTATACTGGCCTGTCTATTTATCTTGGTGCCAACATAATGCTATTTTAACTTTTGTAACCTTATAATATGTTTTGATATCTAGTAGGGAAAGTCCCCCATCATTAATCTTTTTCAAAAATTTCCTGGCTCTTCTCATATGTTTATTCTTACAGATGAACTTTAGAATTAATTTGTGAAGTTTCATTTTAAAAATCCCATGGGGATTTTGATTGGATTACACTGACTTTATTCACTTGGGAGAAATTGACCTCCCAACATGGTAAGTCTCTTCTATTTAGGTCTTCTTTCACATATTTCATAAAGTTTTATGGTTTCTTCCCATAAGTCTTGTACATTATTCATGAATATATTATACATTTTTAAATTGCATTTTCAAATTTGTTACTGCTAACGGATATGAAAGCTATTGATTATATGTATGTCATGTATCTGAACAAGTTATTGTATGTAATGACTTACATTAGATCTGATAGGTTTATTAGATCTAATAGATTACTATTAATTAGATCTAATAAATTACTATTAATTAGATCTAATAGATTTTGAGTTGATTTCTATTGTAGACCATCGTAATATCTATAGATAATGACAATATCCTATTTCTTTCTAAATTAAAGGGCTAGTTATGGGTGGGGAGAGGTTTGACATACACAAATAACTAGGCAAATCTAATCAAGGAAAAACAATGTAAAAAATTATATAAATACTTTTCTGATTCCTAAACAAAAGTAGGAATCTGAAAATAGAAATGTCCACAGACCCGAGGAAATTTTAAAAATAATTTAAATAAAATAACTTTAAATAATAATTTAAATGCAAATAATGTTGAGAATACTTTATATAATTTTATGGAAATAAATCTGTAAACCTAAATAAAGATGGATGATGCTTCTAGAAAAATGTATATTACCAAAATAGACATAGGAAGAAAAGAAAGCCTAAAAAGATCAATAAAAAACAAAAACCCATTGCCGTCAAGTCACTTCCAACTCATAGTGACCCTATAGGACGGAGTAGAACTGCCCCACAGAGTTTCCAAGGCTGTAAATCTTTACAGAAGCAGACTGCCACATCTCTCGTGGGTTTGAATTGCTAATCTTTCAGTTAGCTGCTGAGCACTTAACCACTGCATCACCAGGGCTACTACAAAAGGGTCAATAATCATGAAAGAAGTTGAGAAAGTTTTCAAAGAACTATCACTAATATTTATACTTTTAATTTTTTCTTGCATTTCTGATTTTTCCTGATTGTATGGCTAAGCCCACCAGGCAATGGTAAATAATAGTAGTAATGGTAAGAATTTGTCTCTTTCCTTACTGTAATTGAAGTGTTTCTAATTTTTGTTATTAATTATAATGTTAGTTGTAAGTTTACCAAGTAAGGGAGTTTTCTTCTCTTCCTAGCTTCTTGTAAGTTTTAATAAGAAATTAGTATTGAATTTTATCACCTGCTTTTTTTCAGCATTGCTAAGAATAATCTTTGTTTTTTCCTTTACCTATTAATAGAGTAAAGCCCTAATGCTGAAAGATCTCTTGGTTCATTTATGGATTCAACCCTACTTGGACATAGTGTCTTATTATTTTGATGAAATTTGGATTTTATTTGGTAGTATTTGATTTAGAATTTTTGCATAAATATTCATAAGTAAGATTTATCTGTACTTAACTCTTTTGTGCTGTCTTCAAAAGATTCTGTTTTGGTATACAGGAATAATTTTTTGATAAATCTTATATTTTTTTCCTCTTCGCTTTGGTGTAGGAAGGATTATCTGTTCCTTGACATAATCCATAAAACTAACTTCATCTGGGGGAGGGGGAGGTAGCTAGAGGATTGGTTATTGATGGTTTCTGATCTCTATAAACCATCAGATGAGTGTAGATGGGAGAAGCGGGGTTAGCATGGGAAGTAAGCTAAAAACATAGGTTACTAGCAGACTTAATTTGTATATACTGACTCTAAGCAATCTCTTAACTAACCTGAAGATTCCTCTAATCTGAGAACAGTGGAAATAGGGATGGAGATGAGGGGTATATTCAAGAATCAACATGGGAGGTGAATCAATAGGCTTTTGGTTAACTAGTTAGATTAAGGATTCCAGGGAAGTGGGAGGTGTCAAACTACTCTCCCTTTCATTTACTGGGAAAATGACAGAATTGCTAGAAACAACAAAGTTCAGAGGAGGACTGGTTTGAGGGAAGATGAGGAATTCACTCTTGGACATGTGTAGAAGATATGTTTTAGAAGATTGATGAAGGACAGGATGGAGAAAGATTGGACATAAAGTGTTGCCACATGGTTGATGTGATCCTCACAACTAGCCTATCTCCAGGGTACAGATCATAAACTGAGGCTCAGAAAGGTTAAGTGAGTTCCCCAAGTTTTTTTTTAATTCTAATTATCATGCTCTTTCCATTGCATCCCACCCTTTGTGAGATGTCAGTCCAGAGGCTCACTGGTGCTAAGGGAACGTCTTTTTAGGCTAAGGGATACATTGGCTTGGTTATAGGCAGAAGGGAAGAAACATTTAGACATTGCAAGAATAAAGTTGCTTGAGATAGAAGAAGTGAGCATGGTTCTAGAGTATATAAGAGAGGACTTATTCAGAAAAATACTTATTGAGAGCACAGACACTGGGACCATGAAGAAGACATGGTTTCTATACTTGAAGTCTTTTTAATCCATTAAGAGAAAGGCGCATATAATGTATTGCTGACTTCCCAGCTCCCACCTATACAACCCATCCCACCCCATCCCTCTCCCCTTCTCCCTCACCCATGTTTCCATTAGGCAGGGACTGTATCTGCCTTAATTGTCAAGTTAAGCAGTGGTATATGAGCGAGAAAGAAAGAATTACAGCGACATGATAAGTGCTGGGACAGTATATACAGAATGCTCTGGAGCACCAAGGAAGAGGTGACAAACTAGAAAACCTTACAAAGAATGTGATATTTGAACTGAGATTTTAAAGATAAGTAAGAGTTTATCAGGCAATGAAGTGAGGATATTTAAAGCAGAAGGGTCTGAAAGGGAATAATAAAAGAAAGAACATTAAAAGCAGTAGTAACTGGTATGCGTAAAGGCTTAGGTCACTGTACACCCATCAGATTGGCAAAACTAGAAAGCGGAACAACACAAAGGTAGCTGAGGGTGAGGGGAGCCGGGCACCTCTGTGCACTGCAAGTGAGTGTGGACTAGTGCAGCCTCTCTGGAGAGTCACCTAGCAGAGCTTAGTCAGTTGAAAGTGCACATACCCTAGGACCCTGTAATCTCGTGGTTAAACACCCAGAGACCCTCACATATAGGTCCATGTGCAGTGATGCTCAGTGTTTACTGTTTGTAGTAATAGGGAGTTGGAGGCAATCTAGGTATCTGTTACTAGGGTAAAAGGTGGTAGATACATATTCTGAAATATTTTATAGCAGTCAGAAATAACAAACTAGAAGTACAAAAAGCAACATGAATAGAACTAAAAAGGTATTAATTTAAAAAATCAGAAACAAATGAGATCTATAATATAAGATCACTTACATAAATTAAAAATACATACGTATATATGACAGCATCATTTTTAAAGATAGATAGATGTAACCAGGCACATATACCAACACAATGCAGTGTGTGTTTGGGGGTAGGGGTAGGGGATCAAGAGCAGGAATGGGGATTCAAGAGGAAAAGGAAATAAGAGTGAGACCTGTCCTGACTGAAATATCCATGAACTGAGGAGTATGATTATCAATTTCCTGCCCCTGCAGTCCAAATAAAAGACCTAGCAATATAAAAGTGTCAAAGTCTGCTTGGACCACGGAAGAGGCTGGGTGAGTGGGAGGCAGCCCCAGATCTGAAGCTGGGAGAGAGGCTGGTGTCAAAGAGGGCAGGCCTGGGGCACTGGGTCCCCGATCCTGAGGACAACAGGGAGCTGCTGACAGTTTTTCATCAAGAAAGAATACTTTGTTTTAAAAGATCCCTCTGGTGACCCAGAGGATAAGGAAAGACTGGAGACAGTCTAAGAGACTGAGAATAGTCTAGGAGACTACTTTAAAATTACAGGTGAAAGGTAAAGAGAGCAGAACTACTGTGGATAGGTGGGATGGCAAAAGGGTGGGTGCCATCTGGGGCCAGTGTAGTAAACCACTGTAGACCATCTCCTTTTTGAATAGAAGCAGGCATTGGCTTCACCCATCTCAGTAGACCATTTGAGGGGTGTGAGGGCGTTCAGCAGCATAGAGGCCAGAGTGTAGTTGACTCTCTCCTCCTGATCTCACTTTCTTCTCCAGCCCAGGGTACCCTGGCACAGAAAGCAGGAGACATGAGTTCTGATTGCCAGCTCTTCCCTCTGGTTCCAGAGGTGAGCTTAGACCACACCTTCTCTCTGGGTCTCATTTCCTCTCTCTTCCCTTCCCAGCTTGCACTTACTTTGGCTGTATGTTATCTCCCTAGTAAAAGCCACCAACAGGGAAATCTTGCCCCTTCCCGAAATCCCCCCAGGTGCCTCCAAAGTCCTGACACTCTCCTTAATCTTCCAGCTCCACTGCCCCACCCTGGTGAGGAGGAGTAACAAATCGGCATCGTAATGGCCCTGCTGATTGCATTATGGGTGCCTAATGCAATATGCCCTCATGAGAACCATCCATCAGAGAAGAGCCCCTCCCCAAGTCCCTGCCACCCCCGTCACATTAGTCAGGCAGCCCATTCATCACTATCACACACCTCCATGGAGACTGGCCTAGACAGATGAGGGGCCAAATCAGATTTATGGGGAGGCATCGTGGAAAGAAATCAGCTCCATCCATCTCCCAGACACTGAGGAGGGAGCCCTGTGTCCCCACTCCCTCCAAGGCTCCTTAGGGAACCGGGCGCTAATCGAGAAGCCAGCCAAGCTGCCTTTGTTTTCCTGAAGGCCCATTCCTGAGCCCCTGTTTTGCCTAGCACAGCCCTAGAACTGGTTTCTCTAGGAGTTCATACTTTCTGGAGCAAAGCCCCTGCCTGTACTGGGACACAATGCCTGGAGTCAGCCACAACTTCTGAGAATCTCAAAAACTGAAGCCAAACCCATTGCCATCGAGTCGATTCCGACTCATAGAGACCCTATAGGACAAGGTAGAACTGCCACATAGAGTTTACAAGGAGTGCCTGGTGAATTCAAACTGCCGAGCTTTTGGTTAGCAGATACAGCTCTTAACCACTAAGCCACCAGGGTTTCCCTGAGAATCCCAGGGACTGCATTTCATAGGGTTCCTGTGCTGGGTTAACTGCTATGAGCAGAGAGTGCAGAGGAGTAGACCAAGCCTGGTTCAGGAAGGAGACCAGTCCTAGGGCCACCTGCACATGGAAGGTGATCTCATTCAGGCCCTGCATCTGAGCTGAGGCCTTCCTTGCTGGGGGCTCCTTTTAGCCATGATGGCCAGACTGGCATGGAAGAGATTTTGAGAGGATTAAGGATGGTGGGGCAGGATCTGGGAGAAAACTACCTTCATGTCCCAGAATTCATGGAACCTGAAGCTTGTAAGATTTGGGGGACCCTCTTTAAGAAAATTCAAAGTGTTGAAGTGCTAGGGCCCCTTCCAGGGCTACAGAAGGAGCCCTACAAGTAAGGGGCCCAAAGCTTCAGCTTCACCATAGGTCTGTCCCTGCTATGAGCCTGGTGCTGTGCCAAGTATTTTATATGCATCATTAAAAAAAAAAAAAGAAACCTTACAACTGCCAATTGCCCAGTAATTATTCTCCCCAATTTTATGAGAAAATTGAGCCTCAGAGAGATGAAGTGACTTGGCCAAGACTATCCAGCTGGAAAGTGGCAGAATGATGACTGAAACCAGGTCTATCTGATTTCGTGGCTTGTGCTCATTCCACGGCCACTTGACCGAGGTTGATTCGGGCTGGGAGCGATCTGTCTCCTTTCCAGACTCCCCTAAAGCTGTGGACAGGTTGCTTTATACCCAAGTGCTATAGCTGCCCTGGTGTGCCTGAGAGGGATGAGGCAGAGGCAGAAACAGAGATAGGAAGGGTGGAAGAAATTCTTGTAACAGAGTCCTGAGAGATCAGTGATGGGCTCTGGGCTTGGGGTTGCCCCTGCCCTACAAGAGTTAATCTTACTTCCACCAAGCTAATCTTGGCCCCATCTGAGCTGGATACTATGGAGGGAGCTCAGGGGCTGAGGAAAGCTGAAAGCCCATGTCTGGGACCCAGGCAGAGGGCCATGTAGGGTCCTGTTTGTATTAGTGTAGCCTTCTCTGAAAAACCTGTCCATCCCCAGCAGGCCTAGGTACTAAGGGTGCTGAGAATGGTAGGTGGCCCTCCTCTTGCCTAGCAAGAGGCTCCAGGGTCATGAAGCTCAGCTCCTGAGCCAGCTCATGTGCAGTATGGTAGGGAGAGAATGTGTGCATCTCTATGATCATGTGTAAGCACAGTGAGAACACCTGTGAGAACAAGGATATGTGCACCCACCCAGAGAGGAAGCATCATGAACATTTCCCTGCTCATTTGGTCTTCATTGACAGTTTTTTCCAGGTTATCTTCTTCACAATTGCCATTTGACCCTGAGGGCTTGTCTCCCCTCAGGGCTATCTCCTAGCCCAGGGCTATCTAAAAGACTTGTCTCGAAATTTGGTGAAGTGGTGCTGTAATAACTGGCATAATTACAATGTGAAGTCCTTACCTAAGCACCTCCATCCTCCTCCCCTTCACCCGTCTCCTGCCCTTCTCTCCCTGTCTTCCTCTAGGCTCAGTTCCCTCCAGGCCAACTGGCCTTAACTGCAGATGACTCCTCTACACCCCATCTCCTCCTCCACCACGTGGGCTCTCACACAGTGGAGCAAGAAAGCAATGAGCAAAGGATTCTATTTCTCTCTATTCATTGCCTGGATTTCTTCCCACTCTTTCTGTGCTCCCCATTCCTATATGGGGTTTATGTGTGATCACTCCATCCTTTAGGTTTCGGATCTTGTCTCTGGCCTCATTGGATCCTCACTCTCCCCGCTCTGCAGAGGTCCCCTTCCTGTCTCAGCTCTGAGCATACAATAGAAGGTCACAGAGCCAGGTTGTGGTTTCCAGGCACTCACGGGCTGATGGAGGACATAGTCGAATGGAGGAACTCCACCCTGACGAAAAGGATGCAGCCTGGATGTATTCTGTCTGGGGCTAGACAAGACCTATACCCACAGAGGGGGTATCCCTGTTGTTGTTAGGTGCTGTTGAGTCAGTTCCGACTCATAGCAACCCTATGTACAACAGAATGAAACACTGCCTGGCCCTGTGCCACCCTCACAATTGTTGTTATGCTTGAGCCCACTGTTGCAGCCATTGTGTCTATCTCGTTAAGAGTCTTCCTCTTTTTTGCTCACCCTCTGCTTTACCAAGCATGATGTCCTCCTCCAGGGACTGGTCCCTCCTGATAACATGTCCAAAGTATATGAGATGAAGTCTTGCCATCCTTCTAAGGAGCATTCTGGCTGTTTTTCCAAGACAGATTTGTTCCTTCTCCTGGCAGTCCATGGTATATTCAATATTCTTTGCCAACACCATAATTCAGATTTAGGTGCCCCTAAAAGTGTATAAACCAAAAAACCCATTGCCGTCGAGTTGCTCCTGACTCATAGCAACCCCTGTAGGACAGAGTAGAACTGCCCCATAGGGTTTCCAAGGAGCAGCTGGTGGATTCAAACTGCCGACCTTTTAGTTAACAGCCGAGCTCTTAACCACTGCACCACAAGGGCTTCAGTTAAAAGTGTATATGCCACTGTATAATATAATAGAAAGCCTCAGTGTAATAGATGGTTTTATATACAAATAAAACTGCTAAAAAGTCAGCTGGATAAAGAATCCTATTAATGGGAGGCCGTGAGTCAGTCAAGAAGTTCTGTGTATGTGTGTGTCCCTACACTTGGTAGGAGCTGAAATTACTGACCTCTGAGTTCTTTGATAACCATGAGATTCTAAATGCTGAGGGGAAACAAAAGGAATATTCAGTCTCAAGTGGCATTAACTAGGAGGTGTATTTTGGGCAAGAGAAAACCAAACCAAACCAAACCAAACCCGACACATGGCAACCCCATTTGTTACAGAGTAGAACTGAGCTCCATAGGGTTTTCTTGGCTGTAATATTTACAGAAGCAGATCTCCAGGCCTTTTTTCCACAGTGCCACTAGGTGGGTTTGAACCACCAATCTTTCCGTTAGTAGATGAGCACTAAGTGTTTGCGCCACACAGGGATCTTTGGGCAAGAGAAGGGGTCCCTCTTTCCCAGACTCCTTTTCCTCTACTTGTATGTTAAATGTTGATGTTTCTTGGGGCTGTACTCCAGACCCACTTCTCTTTCTTTGCAGGCTTCTCTACTCCTCTGTCTTCCATTATCATCATCTGAATGCGAACAATGTGCAAATCTCTCTCCAGCCCAGGTCTCTTTTCTGGGCTCCAGACCTCTCTATCCTACAGCCCACCGGACAGCTCCATTTGAATATCTCTTAAACACCTAGAACTGCCATGACCAAAACCAAACTCATCATCTTGTCCCCCAAACCTGATCCTTCTCCTGAGTTCTCCAGCTCAGTAGATATCTCCACCATGCACCCAGTTACCCAGCCTGAAACCCTGACTCCCCTGTCCCTCATCCCCATGTCTAATCATTTGCCAAAGCTGTCAAATATTTTTGATTCTAATTCTTTCTAAAACCTGCCTACTTTTCTCCATCCAACCTGCTATTAACTTGGTTCAGCCCTTAGTATGTTGGCCAACAGCTCAGACTCTAATCCATATTGCCTGGGTTTGAATTCTAGAGGAGAGTAAATATAACCCCAAAGTGCAAACGTGCAGCAAGATTCATTTGGGCAAGTTGCTTAACCATTTGGTACCTCAGATTCTTCCTTTGTAAGGTGGGAGTAATAGTACCTACCTCATGGAGTTGCTGTGCTGACTAAATGAAATCTCACATGTTAAGTGCTTTTAAAAGTGTCTGGCATATGTTGTTGTTGTTAGGTGCCATCCAGTCGGTTCGGACTCACAGAGACCCTATATACAACAGAACAAAACACTGCCCAGTCCTGTGCCATCCTCACAATTGTTGTTATGCTTGAGCCCATTGTTGCAGCCACTGTGTCAAGCCATGTCATTGAAGGTCTTCCTCTTTGTTGCTGACCCTTTACTTTACCAAGCATGATGTCCTTCTCCAGGGACTGATCCCTCCTGATAACATGTCCAAAATATGTGAGGCGTAGTCTCACCATCTTTGCTTCTAAGGAGCATTCTGGTTGTACTTCTTCCAAGACAGATTTGTTGGTTCTTTTGGCAGTCCATGGTATGTTCAGTATTCTTTGCCAACACCACGTAGGAAGTGCTAAGTGTTAGCTATTTTGTTATCATATTATTATTATTACCTGAGTTATCACCATAGTCTCCTAACAAGTCTCCCTGCCTCAACTCTTATTCTCTTCTAATCCATTCGCCATACTGGAGAAGCACCTGAGGCTCATATAGGTAAAGTGTATTGCCCAAGCTATTAAGTGGCAGGGCAGATTTTAGCCTAGGTCTAATCGACTCCAGAGCCCTTGTTCTAAGCTACTAAGCCACTCTGCCTATTTGCAAGTATGAAGAAATTAATAGATTTGGAACAGCAGGAGACTAAGGAAAGAGTGAAACCAGTGGAGAGAAAAATGAAAAGAGAGAGTCAGAGGCACTCCAGATTTTCCATATGGAAGGGGTTTGAGGGTAGCAATCTGGTTGCAGGGACTTTGACTGACACAGCTTGAAGAGGAAGTGTAGAGTTTGGGTGGGGATGCTGATGGAGAGAACGTGTTATAGGAGCCAAAGTCCTCCCAAGAACCTCTTGGTGCCTCTAGAGTGGTCAGGCCCAGGCGCTGGGGACCAGGTGAAATCCCAGAGGGATCTCCGGCAAGTACTAGAGTAGGCAGGGTTATTAGACCAGTCTGGATCCGGGGCGTCTTACTGGGAATTGTTTCTCGTATCTTTGGCCACTCAGTGTCTAGGGAGGAAACGAGATCAGGGACCCAGGTTAACTGGGAGCTGGGGTGGAGAGTAGTGGTATAGGTATGAAAAGAAAGGTGGAAGATGTTCAGGTGGGCAACCACACAGCCTCCCTGCTCCGCCTCTTCATCTCCTCCTGAGAGGGAGTCAGCAGGAGCCACGGCCTTGTGCAAGAGGAAGTGATTTGGTAGCATTTTGGACGTAGGGGTGAGGAGATCTGCCAAGTAGCTTCTCAGGTTCACTCTGCTCTCCAAGGTCTCTAGGCAAGGCTGCCAGTCAGTTGGCCTGTCTGCCTGCTGGGTGGCTTCTACAAAAGCCAGCTGAGAATGGGAAGGCAGGGTAAGGGTGGACTTGTTTCAGGCATTGTCTGCGTGCTCTGGATAAAGGGGTATTTTTCCTCCCCAGACTTGCTCATCTGCATCTGAGGCCGGTAACTAAGTTTGCTACCCTCCCCTCTGTCCCCAAAGAATGGAAACCTTTGGGACAAGCAGCCCAATGTCACCTGTGTCCTCTGCTTCAGGCCCCAAACTGCCTTACCAGTCCCTCCTTCTCCATCCAGCCATCCTCAGAGTTCAGGGGTAGGACAGAACTCTGATTGGCAGGGAGAAGTCCACCCTGTCCCTGTCCCAATCATATCCCTATGGAGAAACATACTGAATAGGCCGAGATAGAAGTGACCTCTCTGAGGAGGCTTCCCTAGCATAGGGGGCTGGGAAGGGGACCCCAGGAGCCCTGGGGAGAGGAGACTGGGCTCCAGCTTGTCTGACTCAGCTCATGTGACAATGAACAGTGCTCCTTTTAAAAATCAACAATCCTGCAATTTCTGGGATCTGTGGGATTTTTGCAGCTTGGGTTGAGGGAGGGGGAAGCAGTTTTTAACACCAAACAACATGAAGGCAAATTCACTTAGAGCCACCCAACCACATCCCCCGTCTTTCATATCTGTGTTTTACCTTTGACAAAAGCTCTGGGTTCTCTGTCACGCCTTTCTTTTTTCTTCCTGGATCCCAACTGTCAAGCCTTCAAGAAAATGCACTTCAGTCCTTTGTCACTGAGTGTAATTTGATAAACTGAGCAGAAACACACTGCTCTCCCCATCCTTTCAAAAACTGTTATTGCCAGAGAAAGAGGATGAGGGAAAGGGATCTGAGGTCTTTGAATGGACGTTTAAGCACGAGGCGCGCGCACGCACACACGCACACACACACACACTGTCTCATACACATACCAGGACATAGAGTTGCCTAGGCTGGGAGGAGGTTGAATCCCAGATTCTTGTGTGTGGGGCCCTGGCCCTGGGGTCCTGGGATGGATGCCCTCCCAGCTCCTAGCGACTCCCCTAGTTGCAGGCCCTTGTTGCAACCGCCCAGTGGGCGGTGCCAGGGTAGGTTGCAGGCTATAAAGGGCTCTTGGCTCCCGGGCCTGAGGGAGCGCCATTGCTGCAGCGGTGTCACTGCCAGCCACAGCCAGCTTGGGGCACTGCCGGTGTTCCATAGCCACCGGGCAGGCTGCTCTTTCCCAGGCAGGGCCAATTTGGGCACAGCTATCGGCTGCGTTTCTCGTACCTACCCCGTTCTCTCCATCGGCAAGTCCCTTTTTGGATTGCTTTCCTCTGGGCTGGGTGTAGGGTGGGAGGAGAAGGACTGGATATAGGGGCTTTGACAGGGGAGGATGGGGATATTTCCACTTTCTTTAAAAAATTCCTTTGGGAGCAAATCTCTGAAGCTGAGATTTCTGAGATGAGGTATGGGGTGAGGCTTGTTCCACATTCAGGCAAAGGAGAAAGCAGCAAAATTCTTTCCCAAGGGCCACCCCCTTCCCAGAGGGCTGCAGGAGGGTGGGCGATGGGCTCTCTCCTAGCCGCTCGACTCTGAGGGGCTGGGAGTGAGGAGCCAGGCTGTGCCTGCCTCTGGCAGTGCCATGTAGAAACGCTTGGACAGGGGTTGGTATCTATAAAGCAAAACTAAAAAAAATCTGAAGAGCCAATGACAAGAGGATACCTGGGGGTGGGGTAGGAATGGAGCAAGTCACAGTAAGGGACAAAGGAGAAGGAGGAAGCCTTTAAGAAATAAATACATAGAATGTGGAATCCAGCTCTGCTTCAGCAGTGCCGCGAAGAGCAGGATGGTGTCTCTAAAGAGGTGGGTGGACTGGGTGGGATTTTGGCTGGCGGTGGTTTTGAAGAGGTCCGTTAATACTCTAAACAACAGCCTCGGAGCCCCTGAAGCTGCAAGGACGGGGGTGGGGGGAGGGGAGAGCTTAGCCCCCGTGGGCTCTAGAAAGGCAGCATCTATGGCTCTGTGGTGATTTCCAAGCTGAGCCAGGTTAAGTCCCCTGTCGTACCTCCCAACCATCCTGGACTGCAGGGGTCCCAGCCCCTATCAGAGCTGCCAAGGCATAGTCAGGAAGTGTCCTCTAAACTGTCCTTGAGGATTGGGGACTGGAGGGGCACTGCCAGCCTTGCGGCTCCTGTTCTGGAGGGAGGGCAGAGAATGGGAGAAGGGTAGGCATACAGGCCTCGGGGTGAATATCTGGGGCCCCAGCTGCAATCCAGGGCCAAAGGGGCTCTCTGGATCAGTGGGAGCAGCAGTTTCTGCATCCGTTCTGGAGAAAAAGGGGTAGGAGAGCATGTCTGATCTGGAGCAGCTGTCCCAGGGCGGGCCTTCTCCTCCACAGCTCCTCAGAAGGAAAGAGAATGGTGCTTTGCGAATGGACTTGTAATTTTGCACGCAAGGGACGCTGCCACTGTGTCACGCAGTGTACTGACTGGTATTAGAATGAAACTGGGACCAGCCTTAGACCCTGGGGAGAATGAGGAGGAGCTGAGTGCTGACTTTTCCAAGGGCTCCTCTGTGGCAGCAAGGCAGGACAGCTCTAAGAGCAGAGAGAACTCTCTGAAGGGAACCTTTGAGCTTTGTCACCAGGCTGGGCTGCTCAGGGTCCAGGTGGGAGGCCAGGAAGACCCAGCACATACTCTGTGAACCCCTGAATACCCAGCCCGTCTTCCTGGTCACCACCTCCTGGTCTCTTTGCTCTGCAAACACTCTAGCCAGTAGGATCAAGGGGCTAGCCCATCTTTATTCTAGGCTTTTTTCTCTCCTTTTGGCTCTGGTTGGAGGAAGCAGAGATGGGATTTAGGAAAAAGAAAGTAAATAACCATCAATTAAAAAATCCAGGGCCAAAACTGTGTAAAATTGTGAAACTGGCAGCTCCTTCTGTTGTCAGCGCTAATCGTCAGAAGCACGGACATTAAACAAAGGGGGAGCTGCCATGGGGACCCGTTTTCATGGGGATGTGTATTTGGTGGTAGAGAGGAGTCGGATAATACAAAGGGGAAGGGGTGAGGGACCCTGGGACTCAGTTTTCTCATCAGTACAAAAAGTAATATGTAAATCTAAATCTCTAAAAATAGTATAATCTCACAGGGCTGTTGTGGAGATCAACTAAAATAACAGACGTGGCAGAGGTTTTCTGGCTATATAGCACTGCACATGTGCAAGGGATCAGAAAGGTGCAATGTCTTCACTCCTTCGGGCATAGCAAGTCCAGGAGAGACAGCGCCCCAGACAGCTTTGTGCCTGGGTGAGGACAGGACTTTTGCAGATCTGCCCATGTGGATGGGTGTTTTCTGAGCCAGGGAAGAGGGTGCGGATGCTGTGCCTGCCATTGTGTGCATATTCCATGAGTGCCTGCAGTGTGCCCTTCATCTCCCAGCCCCACAAAGTTCAGAAGTCCACTTGAACTAGTGTCTCCAAGACTGAACCAACTGGTCGATTCTGATTTCAAAGTGTCTGAAGGACTAGAGGGAGAGGTGGGAGGCAAGCCCCGAGCTTGGCTTTAGAGCACTGCAGGCAATAGCTGAATCCCTGGGGTGTGCCTGGGAGCCCATGGAAAGGGGTGTATTGGAAGAGGGGTTTCAGGAGTTCCTGTGACGTTAGCTACAGGCAGCCTGGAGGTAGAAAGGAACTAACACATTGGAGAACAGACAGATCATTCTATAGGCCAGGATGAGAAAATCGTTCTGTCCTACACCACTCCTGCTCCTTTGGGGCTGTCAGCAGGGCGTCAGCCACACTCCTGTGGCCAAGGAGGGATTGGGTGATGCTTGGTAAGACTAGGGTTTGGTCTGGGGTCAGGGATTGAGTCAATCTGTGTCCAGGATTAAAGGTCAGTCTGGGTCTGGGATTAGGTTTAGCGGTCTGTTTTAGGGCAGGGTTAGGGGTCAGACTGAGGTCTGGGTCAGGGCTCAGTCTGGGGCCAGGGTCAGAAGGCCATCTGAAGTGGAAGAAAGAGTTTCCTCTGATGGAATCTGACTGCTGAAGATAATGGTTGACCCTTCTCTGTCCCTAACCCACACTGTTAACAATCCTCCACAGCCCCAGCACTCCTACCCTCCACAGCATCTCTGTGAGGTCTTAACAAACTATAATACCATGGCTTTCCTTCTCTCTTTCTTTTCTAAGTAACTCTTTGGGGTTTGAGCAGATAGATAGTCCAATTAGGAAATGCAACAACTATTACTGTGGGGCTGTGCTGTCCCAGTGGACATTCCCCAGGACCATCCTTGGCAGCTGGGCAATGAGAAAGACTCCTAATTTGGCCCAGGCCCCCTCCCAACTCCCCCTCTATACCTGAACAAGGAGGAGAGGTCAGGTGATGGAGGACAAAAGTGCGCAAAAACTATCCCTGGGTACTGAGGTGGGAGGAAGGCAACTGGAGCGCAGAGGGATTTGTGGGGCTGTGATCCCTGCAAAGTAGATGCCTCCTGTGGACTCCTGAGGAATGGTGGCTGAGAGGGAGGTGTGTGAATCTGTCTACAAGGATTCTCTATGTCTATGTGCCATTGTGTGTGTGTGCTTAGTATTTGCCAATGCATATATTTGCATCTCTATAAAGCTGTGTGTGGTCCATCCTTTAAGAGATAGATGTCTCCAGGGGCGGTTCCCCAGGCTTATCTTGTCCTTTTTGCCACCTCTGGGCCAGTGCTGTGTGTGTGTGTGTGTGTGGGGGGGGGTGGTTGCGGAGGGGAGGAAATGGCTAGATTCTCCAAGACAGCGGGGCCTCAACAACCTCTCCCAGCTCCATCTTCCCCCACCCCCTTTCATCCCTAGATGGGGAGTGGCAAGGAGCTGGCCTCATCACTCCTGGGTGCCCAGCCCAGAATTGAGTATCCTATGAAACCTCCCTGCTGTAAGGGTACTCCCCAACTCTCTGAGGCTACAGTGGTCCTGACAGGGACTTAGTGAGTGGCCAGGCCCCAAGCTACCTGGAACAGCAACCTGAGGGCACTGAGGCGGGAGGAGAGCTCTCCTGGGAGCCCGAAAACAGGCTCTTTGGAGCTGATCTCCGTCTACAAAGGATATTGGGGGAAGGGGAAACCAGAACTGTTTCCCCCTGGAGCTGTAGTACCACTACTGCCCACCAGGTGGGGTTCCAGGGCAGAGAGTGAGAGCCGAGATGACCCAGAGTTTGGAGCAGGAGACCAGCCTTTAAATCTCCGCCGGCCACATCAACCTCGGGGAAGCGCTCACCCAAGCAGGGACAACACATCCGCGCGCACCTTAGACGCTCACACAATTCTCTTCTAGTGCGCTCTAAAATGTTAATTATATTGAGTGCTGCAGGGGAGGCGTTAAAAGGGAAGTCTAGTTTCATTTACACACACCACACTAAAGGTGGGATATCAAGTCTTCTGATCTGGGAGTGTGAGAGTGAGTAACAGGCAAGGGGGATAGGATAACAGGACAGAAGGGAGAGGGAAAACGAGGCACTAACGAGACAGATGTCGGGATGGGAATACATAGCTCCATGTATTACAGACACAAGGGCTTCTCCAGATGACAGATACACGGATGTACAGACATTCATAGAACTCCACAGATCACACACCAACACGTAGACAACCCCACACACAGCTCCACAAACGTTGGGCAGATCCAGGGACACGCACGCGCACACACACAGGTGCGGCCCCGGGCCACAAGCACACCTCACACAGGCACGCGCGCGGGGCCCTCTGCGGCTGGCGCTGAGAAGGTGGCCGCGTTCACCCGGCATGTTTATTTACTCATTTGTATCAATGAACGTTTGTGCCCGACTCCTCCCGCCTCCGGGTGCCGGGCCGCCGCATTTGTCCCCGGCGCGGGACTCTCGCCGGCACCAGCATCGGGGTTCTTTCGACGCTGCGGGGGTTGGACAGAGGCTACAAAGTTGGGATCTGGAGGTGTCGGAGCGGAGGGGTTGCAGCGTCAGCTGCCCGGGACGCGGACGGGGAGTGGGAAACCTCGAGGTCTCGTAGGGTAAGAGACATATGGGGGGAAGGATGGAGGAACTTGGCATCCGAGGTTTTGGGGTGTAGGGACCGCAGATGGGGAACCCCTGCCAGGGGGGCTTGGGAGTGGCGAATGGGAGAAGTGAGAGGTCCCGGGAGATAGCAGCCGGCGGGCTCCCGCGAGATAGAGTTCGGGACCCTAAGCACAGGTTGAGGGCCTTTTTGCGCACACCCTCCCCCAATAGAAGGCTAGTCCGGCCCAGACCTCGACTGCGAAGGCGACGGCCCAAGCGGGACTGCCTGGAGTGGGAGGAGGGGGCCGGGGACCCAGGAGGGA
>NW_004443940.1:10534583-10554857 GCF_000243295.1 Trichechus manatus latirostris
GGCTGTGGGGCTCGGGCGCGCCGCCCGTGGCAGCCCAGGGACGCTGGGCTCGGGCCTCTTCACTCGCTTCAGCTGGGGAGACTTCCCCCTCGCCCCCAAAATTTCTGGGTTCGTTGTAATTTTTGAATTTAGGATTTTTTCCTTAATTTTTTCACCTAGGAATTTTGGGGAAAACTTTTGACAAATCGATTGTACTTTCTCTCTGCTAGCTCTCTGTCCTCCCCCCGCCTCCTTTTTTTCCCCCCCCCGAGCAGGGGAAGGGGCTTACGAGAGAGGCTCCCGCTGGACAAAGTTTTCCAAAGTTTTCTGAGTGTGATGGTTTCAGGACAGCCAATCCACCAGCTCGATTCACGGCTTCATCTCACCACCCCTTGAGAAGCCCCTAAGCCCGCTATACAGGAACAAACAAACAAACAAACAAACAAAGTTACACTCCGAGTCGCCTTGTGTCTTCTCTCTCTCTCTCTTAGGCAATTTTTTTCTTCCTCTCTCCGCTCCCCTCTCAGCCTCCACTCCCCTTTCCTCGGCCCCTTCCTCCTCCTCTGTTTCGGCTTGAGGTGCCAGGACCCCCGGCCGCAGCCTCCCCTCCCCCGTCGCTCCGGTCCCCTCCCGTTCGGCCCTCCCCTCCCCCGCCGCAGCCGGCACAGCCAATCCCCCGAGCGGCCGCCAACATGCTCTTTGAGGGCTTGGAGCTGGTGTCGGCGCTGGCCACCCTTGCCGCGTGCCTGGTGTCGGTGACGCTGCTGCTGGCCGTGTCTCACCAGCTGTGGCAGCTGCGCTGGGCTGCTACCCGCGACAAGAGCTGCAAACTGCCGATCCCCAAGGGCTCCATGGGCTTCCCGCTCATCGGAGAGACCGGCCACTGGCTGCTACAGGTAAGGGCGCGCTCGCTCCTTTGCTCTCCGGGGTCCGCTATCCGAGATCGTGCAACCGACGAAGCCGCGGGCTGGCCGGGGGGCGCTGGGAGCCCAAAGGCAATGGTCCCCGCCCCGCCCCTTCCCTCCTCTCTGCCGTCGCCG
The DNA here is from genome assembly GCF_000243295.1 of Trichechus manatus latirostris. Lineage (NCBI taxonomy): Eukaryota > Metazoa > Chordata > Mammalia > Sirenia > Trichechidae > Trichechus > Trichechus manatus. The sequence continues at coordinate 10,535,603 of NW_004443940.1, forward strand.
CCGGGGCTTCCCCTGCCCGCTTGCGGCGTGGTTCAGAGTCCACTGGCGCCGGGTGAGCAGGTTAATAGGGGGCTGATACGAGGGGTTCTCGCACGGGACGGGGCTCCCAAGAGTGACTTGTCCTGCTCGCGGACGTCCGAGCGGGAGAGTGTGGAGTGCCTTGGGGGCTCTTGGTGGGACGCGAGTCCGAGAGGGAGTCTGGTCCGTGGGCCGCTCTCTCCTCTCCTTTGCGCTTCAGACGCAAGTCGCCGTCGGCTCCTTCGGCTTTGGCATTGTCGCTAGGAGCCGAAAACTAAGACAGGGAAAGAAGAAGGGGGCAAGCGGCAGCCTAAATTGCCCATTTAAGACCTGCGCTGTGATCACCCAGCTGGTTGCACCAGGTACCACTGCCCAGGTCTCCCGTCCGCGCTCTAAGAGTGTGTGTGTTTTGCGTTTGGGAAGGGAGACGGTAACCCAGGGAAAATGAGAAGCCAGAGAGACCCGAGGGCTCTCGGCTTTCGGGGAAGGGGGGGACGGGGGAAGAGTCTAATTATTCATTTAGGCAGGAGTAGTTTGGCCCAGGAGAGAAACTTGGGAGAGGTGTGTTTGAGATATGTAGAGAGAGCGCGTGTGCGTTTGTTGTTAGACACCGTACAACAGCACGTTGCTGGTGATAGTGGGGGTGCGGCGCGTTGAGGACCAGATCCAGGTAAGTAATGGGGAGATTAACCTGGAATTAACCTAGTCAAGTGCTAGATGATAGCTTTTGCAACTTGATACCCCGCAGTTTTTAAGGGGGGGCTCTGGGGTAACCGCGGGAGGTGTGTTTGTGTGTACGTGTGTCCACGTATTTGTCCGGTAAGTGCTGATGGGGATTAGGATAAGGATGGATGCCCTGAAACAGACCTGGGCACCGGAAAGGTGAGGCGGGAGGTGAGCGCACCCGCCGGGCCCAGTGGTTTTAGAAGTGCGAAAGCTTGGCTTGAAATTAACAGACGCGTGCAATCCGCGCACACACACATGCAACGCCCCGCCCCGCCCCGGGCCAAGTGACAGTGGAGGGGGAGTGGGGAGGGTGGGTGCAGGGTTCCTTGCCGTGTGGTCTTCTCCTGTCCCGGAGGTGGTCTCTTTGGGTTTCTTCGAACAACGGGATGAGGTTCACGTCACCCAATCGGGCTACCCCACGCAAGGAAGTACCCATAGTCTCTTCTGTGCCACCATACTTAAAAGGGTTAACTGCGGTGGTGGTCTAGGCTTTTGGCCGAGAATTTAGGAAATAACTCCCAAGGGCAACGGCTCCCGCCTAGTTAGAACCAGTCTGCGGAATCCGCGGTCTGTCACCGCCCGCCAACCGGCTCCCTGACCTTTCTCTGCCCCCAAAGTGTCCCCCCTGACCTTTTCTCCGAATCCCACAAGGGATCCTGGGGCTCCGCGTCCACCTGGAGGGGAGAGAATAGCAGGCGAGCGCCTCCCCATCCCTTGGCCCGGGTGCCCTAGACTCCGCGGTGGAAGGGAGATGGGTGTGAGTGTGTAAAGGAGCGCCGAAAGAGTTAATGGGAGCCCTCTGAATCCTAGCTTTATTTTTCGGAGTCATTTATCAGATTTTACGGGGGGACCTCCAAGGGCTCTCCGTTTCCACCGAGCGCCATCTAAACAGAGCCCAGGGCTAAAAATACAACATTTTTGTATAAATTGGACTCGCGGCTCGAGCGGCCGCTCCTATGAAAGTCGTCTTTGTGAAGACCGTGGAAACGGCGGACAAATAACTCTTTATTAATGCCACAAAAAACGCACTTTAATTATGGTTAGGCAGATCAGAGGCTGGAGGTGGGGAGAGCGAGGCGGCGGCGACCTCGGAAAATTCACAACCAACTTTTGTGTCGAAAGAAAAGAAAAACAGAGGAAAAGAAGGAGAAGAGAAACGGGAGAGTCAGACGGAGCGAAGGAGACTGACTGGTAGAAGCCGACCGAGGGAGGGAACCCCGCTCCTTGCCCCTCTTCTGTCGCACCCCCCTCCCCCGCCTTGATTTCTCTTAAAGGGGCAGACGCCGTCTAGAACTGCGGCAGGATGCGTTGGGGCGGGGGGGTGGGGAAGGGACTTCTCCACGACCCGCGAGTCTGGGGGTGGGGCAGCGTCCCCCGCGGGCCGGGCCCCTCTCCTGGAGGTGCCGGCGCTCCCAGCTCTCTCCTTGTCGTGCGCCGGGACCGGAGGTGCATGTGGAAAAGTGATTAGGACTCCGGGTTCTGCAGTCACTTTTCGGCACTGCTGGGATGTGTACACATCTAGCTGTAGAATAGTTTTCCGTGGAAGAAAGGAAAGTGAGGAGGGGGACCAACTTGGCAAAGGGGGGAGCCGAGTTGTTCTGTTGGGGGTGCATGACCCAGCAGGCCTGGAGCCCGGGTCCGCACGTCCGTAGGGTTGCAGACAGGGGCGGTCGGACAAGTGGCGCCCCTCCCCAAGCCGTGCTGCCCCGGCAGAAGAAGGGTTAACCTGGGGTGGAGTGGCGAGCGCCGACGTCAAAGGTGAGCGGGACGCCCCTGCCCCCGCCCATCGGAGGTCCCCTCGGTTTCCGGTGCCCGCGCGGCTCCCGGCTCCGCCAGCTCCTCGGAGCGGCAGGCCGGGGCCTCGCCAACCTTGGCTCGCGCCGCCGCCGCGGGGGATCCGGTTACCTGCGCCGCCCGCCCCGCCCGGTCCCGCCCCGCCCCGCGGGAAGCGCCATCCTCCGTGCTCCGGTTCCAAACTCCAGGGCGGCGACGAAAGTGCTTCTCAGTTATTTCCAGGACAAAATTCGTTAGAAAAATCGCGGCCCTCGGCCATTGACCCCGCCCTGCGGAGCCCTCAGAGGCCTGCCAGGTCGCTTTTCGGCCCACACCGGAGCATGGAGGAAACCCCCAGCGCCCATCCTGTAGTGGCAGCCTCCCGGGCACGGACCGCTCACCGCTATAAATAATCTTTGGCCTGCGTCCACCCCGCGGGGTCTCGCCAGCCCGTGGCCAAAAGCCTGGAAATATTTATTCCGAGAGGCTCCGGAGCGCGAGCCTGGGGAGGGGAGCGAGCCTCTAGCTTCAGGTTCATCCGTCCGGGGTACCTTTTTCCTCCCGCAAGTCATTACTAAAAGTCTCCCGCTCCTTGCATTATTTATTGTCCTCTAGGCCCAACTTCTCAGTTCTTGTGCACGCTACGAAAAATAAAACCTGCTTGCGTGTGTGTGGGGTGGGGGGGCAGGTGAGTAGTGTGCAGGGTGGGGCTCGCCATCCCTCCCCCGAGGGGCTTCGAGGCTGGGCCTCGGGGACGTCCGCTCTGGCGATGTGCACCCTGAGAGCGGTCTCCTGTGTGGCTCCCGTAGGGTCCCGGCTTCCAGTCGTCGCGGAGGGAGAAGTATGGCAACGTATTCAAGACGCACTTGCTCGGGCGGCCACTCATCCGCGTGACGGGCGCAGAGAACGTGCGCAAGATCCTCATGGGCGAGCACCACCTCGTGAGCACCGAGTGGCCGCGCAGCACGCGCATGCTGCTGGGCCCCAACACGGTGTCCAACTCCATTGGCGACATCCACCGCAACAAGCGCAGGGTAAGAGTTTTGGGCCAAGAGCCCTGAAACCGTCTTCTGACCTTCCTGTCCCTCGCACCTCCCTATGGGTAGGGAGTTCGCAGGGCCCCGGGGACGTCCCGCCTCGAATCTGCGCTCCCATTTCCACGTCATACTCGAAGACTCGCAGTGCTTTTCCTAGACTGCAGCGGGTCCGGGTCGAGGGCCTGTACAGGCATCCTCTCGCTCGCATCTCCTGAGGACCGACTGCGCGATTCGCACCACCAGGCCCAAAGGGTGGCTGTCTGGGGAGTGGTTTGGACAGAGCTGGAACGTGCGGGAGCTGGGGCGTCCAGCGCCTGCCCCCGCCGTGCTAGACAGAGCGGGAGTAGGAAAAAGAAGGGGGAGGGAGGGCGGCCGGCGTTCCCCTCTTCGCCACGTCCCCCCGCCCCGGAATTCCGAGTGTTAAAATGAAACCTGGCTTTCCCGCCGCAAGTTGCGTTGCGGAACTTAAAAGGGGCGACGCGAGCGGGCATGGCGGGTGGGGCTGGGGTACCTTGTGGGCTGCAGCCGCCGGTCCTCTCCCAGGAGGAGTGAAGGGAAATTTGGGCTGCCGCGCACACCGGCCTGTATGGTGGGGGAAGGGCGATGGGTGGGCGAGCAGCCGAGGCGCAGGCGGGGGATCAAAGTACATCCCTCCCATAAAGAGGAAGAGAAAGTGGGTGTTTCTTCTGTGGATTTCCCGAGCGACTGGAAGAGGCGCGGAGGAGACGAGCCAGCGCGCACGGAGCAAGCCTCCCCGCCCCCTCCTCCAGCCGCCGCCGCCGCCGCCGCCGCGTCTCCAGAGCGCGGGCGGCACGTGCTGTTTGAACTGCAGTAACCCGAAAGCTGAGCCGGCGGCGGGCGGGGCGCCGGGCTCCAGGCATAAAGCTTCCAGAAGCGGGGCTGCACGACCCACTCTCTCCATTTTTTCCATTGGGTCAAAAGACTCACTCAGGTTGAAACATAAAGGAAAGGGAGAGGACTTCTCTGATCTCCCGGAGGATTGGGGTGGGGGTGGGGGGCGGTTGGGAGAGGGGAGGGGGCAACGGTGGGGAATCGCCCCTCCAGAAGACTGTGAGGTGGCCTTGATGAATGTAGGTGAATGCTACTCGCCAACGCAAGGTACAGTGTGGATGTCTTCTGAGCAGGCTGTGAACGGGTGTGCTCTGTGCAGACAAAAGGACAAGGAAAAATCAAACGGAAGGGACTGGCTTGCGTGTACCCCACACATCCTCCAATAAAGCATGTATTTCAGAGACTAGAAAGGGGCTCCCAGAGCCACCTCTTCCATCTGCCTCACTTTGAGAAAAAAGCAGTTAACGAAGAGTGGGGGCAGATGGGGGGAGGTGTTCTGGGGGCGTGGCAGGGCTGTAGGCTCAGGAATAGGGGCTTTTTCAATGCGTCGGGCAGTTATTTCTCTCTCGGTCTCTGTGTCTCCACCAAAAGCCTATTCCAAAGAGTGAAAAATCTAAGACAGGCAGTTGGTGAGGAGAGCTCCTGAAACTCAGAAACCCAGCTCCACAGGATGTTATGGAGGCTCTGGCAGGAGAGGAATTGTTACCCTCTTTTCACAGACAGAGACTCTGAGGCCTAGGGAGGTTGAGTGACTTGGACCAGGTCAGGAAGCAAAAAAAAAAAAAAAAAAAAAGCAGGGCAGACCTTCAGCATCCGTGGGAAGAGTTGTTTTTGGGCCACCAAGCAGGCCCACTGAGTCCTGCCCACCTGGGGCTGCCAGAGCTGGGGTGGGTGAGTAGAGGGTACTGGGAAGAAGAAGGCAGGTTGGTCAGGACCAGAGTGTCAGACCCTGGGAGTGGAGGGGGCTCTTGGGTGAGGCTGTTGCCTTGTGGTTCTGCCCACCCTCTTCTGCCTGATGTGGCCTTGGCTGTCCCTCTTGAGGCCCACCAGGTAGGGCTTCCTTGCCTGGAAAGCCCCAAGGTTTTGCCCTAGATTGTCCAGTTGGCATAGACGAGGCGAAGGAGACAGACAGATGAACACTGCTGAAGGAATACCTAGGGGAGTAGGGGGGAAGGATGGGGCAGAACCCAAAGACCGCAAATGAGGCATTGGTGGTCTGCTTCTTTTTGGAGCACCCTCATTCTCTTAACTCCTTGGGTGGGGAATAGCTAGAAGTTAGTTCATGCTGAGGTCCTTGGATGGCACAAATGGTTTACGCTCATCAATTAACCTAAAGGTTGGCAGTTCAAACCCACCCAGTAGCACTGTGGAAGAAAGGCCTGGCAATCTGCTTCTGTAAAGATTACAGCCAGGAAAATCCTATGGAGCAGTTCTGCTCTGTAACACACAGGGTCGCCATGAGTTGGAACTGACTCAACAGCAGCTGGAAGATGGTCCCGACAGAGACTTGGGGACCAAATGCAGGAGTCCGCTTTGTGTATTAGCTGTGGACTTGCTGTGTGGTATGTGTATGGGTCATATGGTAAATAGGTAGTCAGTTGGACGAAGGATTCCTTCCCCCAAATCTCCCTAATTGATGTTCTGTATACCTGTTGACGGAACTACTTGGAAGGCCTTTGGTTAGGTGCAAACAGATGGATAAAACTTGGTCTTTGCCCTCAAGAAGTTTAGAGTCTAGCTTGAGGGACAAGAAGAGAATATTCAAGGCTACTGTTTATTGTATCCACGTTGGTCCTGGAGACAATGGCCAGTGTTCATGCCCCAATGCCTGGTGGACCCAGTTTGGCCTGGGTGGGGCTGCCCTGTGCCTCATCCAGCTCACGCTGCAGTCGGGGACCTGGTTGGGGAGTGGGCTACTGGGCCAGGCCCCGGCCTGGTTAGGATGTATTCACAGGAGGTAGGGTGCAGGTGTGCAGGGGCCTTACTGGCAGGAACTAGGAGCGTCACTGTTTCCATTGGAGCTGGTGGCCCACCCATTCTCTGGGAGGTCTGACCAGATGTGCTGTGAGGGAGCTCCTCACAGCCATTGCTGCACTCCAGGTGTTTGCCCAGCTGCCCTGGTGGTCTAGGGCCAGCAGGGGTGGGGTTACCAGGGAAAAGGCCCAGAGAGTCTTGCCCAGTCTAACAGAATCATCTCTGGAAGCCAAACCTGTGTGCCTATGGCCAGGGCCTCCGACTCCCTCCCTCCCTCCTTTGCCACTCCTCTTTCCCCCATCCTGGGGCCTAGGGCTCCTCCTGTTTAGCTGCCTCTGATGCTAGGGAGAGGGATTGTTCTTTGTGTGTGGAGAAGCTGGGGTATTGCCCTAGATGGGTGGACAGAGTCTTGTTGGGAAGGGGGGAGTGGGAGGGTTGTCACAGACCCAGAGATGGAGTTAGGTAGTTCTGGAAACCCCCGTTGCTCAAGTTCCCGCTTGCCAATACTTGGTTGTGCCCCTGCCTGCTGTATCCAGGGGCCCCCTCCCCTTTCTGCCTAGCTTCTCCTTCTCTCTGTTCCTACCCCTGCCCACCTCTTCACCTCCGCAGGCTTCTCTGCTCTGGCTGCCCCACATGCCAGGAGCAGGTGTTTCTCTTTGCCTTTGGAGACAGGGCTGGGTCTCTTTCCACCAACAGCAGCTTTAGGGCACCCCAGACGGTGGCCCCGAGATACTGTCAGGGAACTCAGTGACCCAGGGGGTGCTCCCAGCCTTGGAACTCCTGAACTGGAGAGACCCCAGGAGTGGTCTACTTGCCCCCTCAACCCAGATCCTTGGCTATAGGAGCTTGTGTGTCTATGGCTGAGGTGGGGGAGCAGCCCCCAGCCTTTGGGGTTAGGGGTAGAGAGGCCCTGCTGCCCCCCTACCTCCCCTCACTGGCCTGGCCTTTGGGCCCTGCCCTGGGGTGGGGGTGGGGTCAGGCTCACTGCACTCCTCCGGAACCCTCAGTGCATCCTAGGGTTTGTGTCAGACAAAGAGGCCAGGAGGTGCCTTAGCAGGAGGAGTCCATGTCAGGGGCCCAGGGTGGAGGGGGTTTAGGGGTAGGCTGGCCCAGACCTGGTTCTAGGTGGACTTCGGACGAATGCACCACCTCTGGCTGCAAAGTCCGTCCACCACGCTCAGCTCAGGGCAGAAGGCAGTCTACATTGGATGGGAAGGTGGGTGTCAGGGCTGGGCAACCCTGCTGACTGGGACCTCTGCCCAGCCCTCACAGAGGCACAGAGCCTTTGTTCTGCCAGCCACAGTCCTTCACCTAAAAGTTACTGTAGCACCAGCAGTGGGTGCAGGGGCCGCTGAGGGGGCGGGTGGCCAGAGTGGATCTCTCTGAAGGTCAGCGGGGGAGGGAGCCCACAGCCTGCCGCCAGTGTGCCTGCGAGTGGGCGCCTCCCATTTCATGCCCTTTTGCCAGGCAGCGAGTGGGTGGGTGGGCAGGGAATGGGGGCTACCGCCTCCCTTTTTCCCTCTTTGCTGTGTCCTTTTCCCAGGGTGGGGAGGGATCCAAGGTTGTGATGCTGAGGTGTTTGCTCACTGTCCCAGCCTTGGAAGACAAGTGTGGCCTTGGCAGGGAGTGGGGAGGTTTGGCTGGGGTCTGCTCTGGCCCTGAGTCCCCCATGCCAGTCTCTGTATCCATCCTGGGTTCCTCAGCCCTGACAAGGGGTGGGCTAGGAGTGTGCCTCCAAGGGCCTGAGACATGGGGAAAATAAACCAGTGTACCCAGAGCAGCTGGTCTTACCCTTAGAATCTAAGCTTGGGCCCTGGTGGAGGGTCCCCTTCAGGCTTTTTAGATAGCTTATGGGCCCCAGCAGGGCTGGTTGAGGGCGGCTGGCTGTGTGTTGGGGTGGTGGCAGGCGGGGTGGATGAGGCGGTAACTACAACATATCAGAGGCCCCAGGGGCTCACCTGTGGCTGGGTGAGGGGAAAGAGCATCTGGGCAAACCTTTTCTAACTCTGTTTCAGCAGGTGTTCGCTAAGTGCCACCCCCGTGCTCCCCGCCATGTGTTTTTGCTGTGTGTGGGAGCATTAGGGGAGTGAGAAGCAGAGGACTGGAGGGGAGACCATTAGAGCTGCAGCCCCATGAAGTTCTGCCAGATGCTGAGGCAGTGGGGACCCAGAGGGGCACGCGTGGGGCTGCAGTGGTCTGGGCCTGCCTAGTCAGAGGGGCTCTCGAGGCAGTGAAAGTGCCAGGCACCTGGGAAAATGACGTTCTCTCTTGTCCCTCTTCCCCCCCTCACTTAAGTATAAAGTACACACCTTGGCGTCACCCCTGTGCGGACGGCTGCTTAGGCGGCTGCCTGCCCTGTGTTATTCTTTCCACTCCACAGGCCCCGGCTCCGGTGGTTTGGCCGGGTGGCCTACCCAGGCCCCCACCCCTGCTGGGCGGCCGCTTCCATTCCTCCCAGGCTGAGTCACTGTCCCGCGGAGTGGGGTCCCTCTCTGGCTCTCCCCAGTTTCCATGGCTGCCCATCCATCTCTCTGTTCATTAGCAGCTGCCAGCAGAGAAGGTGGGAGGTATCTGGCTGAAAGGGCACAGCTCCAGCACCCTGGAGGCCACAGAGCGACTTCCTCCAAAGGGTGCTGGGTGAGAGGCCAGAGGGTGAGGGAGGCCTAGCTGGTGGGAGAAAGCATTCGTAGGAACAAGCATAGGGAATTTGAGCCTTGACCAGCTCCCTGGTGGTGCCCCTGAGGCCCTCTTTGTGGAACTGGCTCCCATGACAGAGAGCCAGGGACGTAGGCTCTTGAGCCTGTTGTGTTGTTGGGGATACCGATGCCCAGGAGGGGTTTGTCCGGGGATGTCCCCCGCGGGAGCCCGTCCTGCCCTTGAGTCTGAGGCTGCAGCAGCACAGGACCCAGTTCTCCCTCTGGCCGCCCCCTCCTGGCTCTCCCCGGGCACCAACCCTGGGGGAAACTCCATACCTGCTGTTCCCTCGGCAGGGCTTTGTCTGGGCTGGCTCCCGATGACCTTTGTCCAGCATTCTTGCCTCACTTCTGGGTATTCCGAGGGAAGCCCCAGAGGGAAACAAAGCAGCCTTGGCTTCTGTTACACTCTGTGGTCAGGGCAGTCGGCGCTGGGGGCCGGAGTTCTTCCTCTTCACTGTGCACGGCCCCGGCGGGCACCTTCCCAGTGTGCCCAAGTCCTGACCCCGCAGGCGGCTTCCTCAGACCCACCCTGTCCTGCGCAGCCCTGGCCTCCCTCTGCTCTGGCCAGCACCTCCGCCTCCGCCTGCCCTTAGTGGTGGGTGGTGGCTTCTGGGCTGCCCGGGCTTCGGGAAGTGACCTCGCTGTTAACCCTGGGCACAGACCCAGGGATGAAGCCCTGACGTTTTCCTGGTGCTTGGGAGGCCCAAGTGCTTGTGGGCCGGAGGCAAGGTTGTGGACGTGGTGACCTCTGAGAAAAGCCCCTGAGGCCGAGTGCCTGCTACTCACCTTTGCTTGACCTCCCGTTTGGGTAGTTTCTCCACCTCAGGGGGGCTCGGGCTCCAGGAAGCACATACTCAGAGGGTCTCTGGGGAGACTGTGGGACAGCCAACTGCAAAGGGACCTCGGAACATCTAGTTAGACCCCTTGTGAAACCAGTGGGGAAACTGAGCCCCAGAGAGGCAGACCTGCTGGTGGTCACTTGGTGAGTCCCAGTCCTGAGACCTGAAGGTACGGGTGGCAGTGGGCTTCCATCCCAGCTTCTGACCTTGTCCAGGACCGCCCCCCACCCGGGGAAACAGTGTGGACCCCCTGCCCTTGGGGTGTCTCTGCTCAGTCCCAGGCCCTCTGGGTTCTTCCTGTCTTCCTGGGTTGTCCCTGCCCACCTTGGCCTCAGGACCTGAGAAGAAGCAATTCAGGGAGTCATCACTAGAGGGCGCAGGGAATGTGACCCATGGGGCAAGGCAGGCTTGTCAGTGGCTTCCTGTCTGGCCACTCCTTGGGGTATGGTGGGGGCCCTCAGCGCTCCCCCTGTGGTAGCCCTGGAATGGCCCCTCCTGGGCACTGTAGCCCATGGGGTGCACTGAGTGGGGGCAGGGCAGGCATTTCCACTGGGCAGGGGTCTTGAGCTTGCACTTTGCCGGCTTCTGGGCTTCTTTGAGGGGATAACATCTACTTAGGAGCACGTGGATGTTGGTGTTTATGTGTTCTGTGAATCGAAAGGAACCCCAGAGGTTCAAGCTCACCATTTCATAGATGAGGAAACAGGCTCAGAGAGGGGAGAGACTTGGCCATGGTCTCACAGAAAGTTGGTGGTGGATGATCCCAGGTTAAAACTCAGGTCTCTGCATGCCCAGTCTGTCTTTTCTCACCACCCCACTGCTGGCTTTGACTTTGATGGGTCCTGCTGGGTGGGTCCTCTGCCCCATCCCCCCTCCATGTGTCTACCTTTGGGCCCTAGGTCTCCCCTGGGCTGGGGTTCCTGGACAGTCCCACTTCCCATCCCATTCATGACAGAGGACCCTGGGCTGGCTGGCTCTGGGCAGGGGCGTGGCCTCCTTGTCCCCACCTGCTCCACAACCCCCAGCCTCCCAGTGAGGTCTAGTAGCCTCAGAATTCTCCTTCTGCTTCCCTGTCTCATTTTCTGATGAGTCTGCTCAGCTCCCAGTTGCCACCTCTCTCCTCCCCAAGGACGCCTTGCTGTTTTATAAGGGCCCTTAGTCAGCTGGTATAGGGCTCTGGGGCCAGGGCTCCTCCTCCTGCCCCTCAAGACCTTTGACCAAGGGGCTGGAGCAGGACTCCTGAGCATACCAGATGAGGGGCTGAGGCAAACGGCGCTGCCTTGATCCCCCTCTGAGGGGTGTGGCATCTCAAGTCCCCCCTGCAAATTCCCTGGGACCCCCATGACAGGGCAAGGTGTGAATGACCTGTCCAGGTCTGCTCTGCCTTTGGCGACCTCCCCTCGTCCTTCTACCTCTCGGTTGTCCCTTTGTAGCAGGAGCGGCCCCAAATGGTGCGGGCCTCTCTGCCCCTCACCGGCCCCCTTCCCTCCCTCCCCCTCCCTCCTTCTGCCCACCGGGAATTTCGGAATGAAAGTGCTATTGTGAGCGCCTGGCTGGGCCACTGAAGGGCCAGCACTGTTATTTCTGCAAACCAGCCCTCCCATTAGCCATGCAGGGCCCAGGCCAGGAAAACGTTACCTTTTCCTCCTCGAGCTGACTGCAGGGAAATTCTCACACTCTCAGTTTGTGCAGTGTGGTTGTGTTTGGGGGGCAGGCAGGGAGGGCGAGTGCGTGTGTGTGGTTTGCATGGGGGGGTGCTAGAGGAATATTTGTCTCCTTCCTCTGCGCTGCTCCTATCTCCCTCCCTTTCCCTTGGCACTGGTTGGGGGTATGTGGGGGGATCCCTCCACCTCCTGGCTCCTGCGCTGGACCTTGTGGAAGATGGAGGTTGTTGGGTTATAAGTGAGACCCAGAGGCTGTCAGTAAATAGACTAACATACTTCCCGTTCCTACACACCAGCATGAAAAATGTGTGCGGGGTCGGGGGGGGGGGGGGGGTGGGGAGTCCTGGGTGAGGAGGAGCAAGGGCAGGGGTTGCCGAGCCAATCAGAGGCAGTGGGCAGGGAGGTGGAAACGGAGTCAGTGACTCCTTAAAATGGTCGTGGAAGATGCAGGGAATTTTTAAAAGGGCTTCTGTTTGGCTTTGTGACCCTTTGGGGTGGAAAGCCGCTGCCCCATTCCCCTTTCTCCAGACCCAGCCACACTGAAGACACTTTAATGACACAGCTGTTAACAGACCGTCTAGAATCTCCACCGAGTAGGTGTTTCCCAGGGAGTGAGAGCAGTTTTGGTTCTCAGGAAGTCCTGCTTGTCGTCTAGCCTCAGACTGTCTTGTTTTCCCATTGGTGGAGTAGAAGAAGAGCCACCTACTGCTCCCCTGCCTCTTCCTAGCCCAGTCGTTCCACTGTGTTCCACTCCTCCTGGGCTTTTCTGCCCGTGCCGGGATTCACAAAGATCACCACCAGGAACAGGGTCCCTGCACGGGGAGAGCGGCCTCCCTCCTCCCAGCCCCACTAAACCCCATCTTGTGCTGCTCCCCATGGCTGGGACAGCCACATCCTCCTCAGACTTCCTGGCAGCTGGGCTGCCCGGTCCCCAAGGCCCTGCTGCTGTTTGGGGTGTACACTTTTCTTGGGGCAAGATAGGAGACAACAGGTCAAGTCACCCTTTTGAGTTACTGAGAAGGACCCTAGTTTGAATAACAATGCTTATGAATTGTGCTTTTATCCTGCCCTTCCCCTGCCTCCCCCTCCAAGACAATGAAGTAGGATGGGAAGTCAGAGTTGGGGACCCAGTGAGGGCACCTTGTCTGGGAGGTCTTTGAGAGACTGAAGGGCTTTATCTGTGGCTGGGTGAGGGGCTCTGCTGGGGGTGAGGACCTGAACTTTTCTCTGGCCACCGTGACGGGAGCCAGGCTGTGACCTGGCAGAGTGGACGTTGCATCGGCAGGACGGAGCCCATCTGCTGCAGTGGTCCAGCCAGGGCGGAGCTGTGCTGACCAGGCCCCCTCACCTCTCTGTCCTCCAGGTGTACTCCAAGATCTTCAGCCATGAGGCCCTGGAGAGCTACCTGCCCAAGATCCAACTGGTGATCCAGGACACACTGCGCGCCTGGAGCAGCCACCCTGAAGCCATCAACGTGTACCAGGAAGCACAGAAGCTCACCTTCCGCATGGCCATCCGGGTGCTGCTGGGCTTCAGCATCCCCGAGGAGGAACTGGGCCACCTCTTTGAGGTCTACCAGAAGTTTGTGGAGAACGTCTTCTCTCTGCCTGTTGACTTGCCCTTTAGTGGCTACCGGAGGGTGAGCACACTGGGTCTGGGAGAAGATGGGGGTACCCATGAGCCCACTGTCAGGGAGGGGAGCAGCTGACCACTAAGACAGTTACGGGGTCACAGAGACAGCAGAGGAGGGGTGAGCGGGAGGGGACCCTCAAACTGGTGGTATTTGGGGCTCAGACGGGAGATCCTCAGAGCAGCCCCTGCCCCCGTCTGCCTGGCCTGGGGAGGAGGAGGCCCTGGGTGTGCCTGCCCTTCCCGGTGGGTGACAGCCCTTCTGTCCCCAGGGCATCCAGGCACGGCAGACCCTACAGAAGGGGTTGGAAAAGGCGATCCGTGAGAAGCTGCAGTGCACCCAGGGCAAGGACTACTCGGACGCACTGGACATCCTCATCCAGAGCAGCAAGGAGCACGGGAAGGAGATGACCATGCAGGAGCTGAAGGTGAGGGGGCGACCTCCTGGCTGCCAGCAAGGAGCCCCACAGCGCCATCTCAGGGCTTCCCCTGGCAGGAAAGGTGCCCGGCCATCTCTACCCATCCGAGTGCTGTTCACACGCACTTGCCGGGAGGTGCTGTGGCCGTCATTGGACCGGGCAGTGACGCGGGCTGCCCCTGCTATGCACACAGTCTGGTGGGAGGACGGGGTGCATCAGCTGTGCCCATACAAAGGCTTGCATGTGCTCTCAGAGATGTACTGGACACCTCCCCATCCCCACGGCCATTGCTTCCTCACGTTCTAGCTCCAGCTTTTTCCTGGTGAACCAGGAAGGGTCCAGATTGATTTTCCCATTTCAGAAGTAGTTTTGTGACTTGGGTGGTGCTGTGGCAAATATCAAACCAAGGTCCCTTCACTCTCATCGCTGGGCCCAGCTTCCTCGCTTGTAAAATGCAGGCCTTGGAATTCGATGACCTACCAGGGCCTTCCACTGGGTACCATGACCCAGGCATCCTGCTCCACTAGAGAATCCTCTGGGGACCACCTCCCCCTCAGCCATCTCACCGAAGGTCCTCAGAGCTCTGGCCCCAGGCTGCCTCCCTGACACTGTCTGCTCCCCTGGCCACTACAGATACAGACTTCCTTCTTGGGCAGAGCAGAGGAGGGACTGGGGCTGGCAGTGTGAAGGCTGGGCTTAGACCCTGCACTCCACATACTCACATACTCATTCTTGTGTGCACGGGGCCTGGCTCCTCGGGCCCTGGAGGATTTGTTCTTTCTGCCTGTGAGCGCACTCGCCTTAATCAGGCCTGCTTGGGAGTCCAGCGGTGAGGAAAAAGTGGCCCTACCCAAGGGACTTCCAGGCCCTGCCTCCTGCCCGTAGGACTGGCCCTGTGACCCCCTTGTCCATTGTGGCCCTAATGTGCCTAACATGAGGCTAGGGGGAAACAGTTCACAGCAGGAAGTGGGCAGGGCCCAGCTCAGATGGCCCTGGGGCACAGGGACACTGGTGGTGGGAGGGGTTTGGGGGGCTGCCCCAAGCTAGGCAGATCGCCAACAGTACCCCCTCCTGTGTGCGGCTGCAGGACGGGACCCTGGAGCTGATCTTCGCTGCCTATGCCACCACGGCCAGCGCCAGCACTTCACTCATCATGCAGCTGCTGAAGCACCCTGCCGTGCTGGAGAAGCTGCGGGAGGAGCTGCGGGCCCAGGGCGTTCTGCACAGCGGCTGCCCCTGCGAGGGCGCTCTGCACCTTGACACACTCAGCGGGCTGCACTACCTCGACTGTGTCATCAAGGAGGTCATGCGACTTTTCACACCCGTTTCTGGCGGCTACCGCACGGTGCTGCAGACCTTCGAGCTCGATGTGAGGCTGGGCCCCCGGGGCTGGGGGTGGGGGTGAACAATGGGAGCACTGCCACGGGGGCGGGGGCGCGCGGCTGGCTGGTGAGAAAGAGCAGCCTCCCTTCGGGGGCCTCTTAGCCTGGTGGAGGACAGTGCTTGCCATCAGGGGTTCTCATGGGATAGCCCCTAGAGTCAAATCTAGAGTCAAATAGAGGAGGTGCCACCCCTCCAGATGAAGCCACCCTAGGTTTCGGGCTCCATCTGTAAATAAGGGACTGAACTCACACGCTAAGAGGAGGGAGGCTGACCAGGCCTGGGGGGCTGCAGGGCGGTGTTTCTAGGAAGAGCACATCTTGACATGGAGGAGGGTGGGACTGGCAGCAGGAAGTCCTGGGCTCTTTCTTTACCTCCTCTGGCTCTCACCACCGCTCGTTGTCTCCCATCTTGCATCCAGGGTTTCCAGATCCCCAAAGGCTGGAGTGTCATGTACAGCATCCGGGACACCCACGACACGGCGCCTGTGTTCAAAGACGTGAACGTGTTCGACCCCGACCGCTTCAGCCAGGCACGCAGCGAAGACAAGGATGGCCGCTTCCATTACCTCCCGTTCGGCGGCGGCGTCCGGACCTGCCTGGGCAAGCACCTGGCCAAGCTGTTCCTGAAGGTGCTGGCGGTGGAGCTGGCCAGCACAAGCCGCTTCGAGCTGGCCACCAGGACCTTCCCCCGTATCACCTTGGTCCCCATCCTGCACCCCGTGGACGGCCTCAGCGTCAAGTTCTTTGGCCTGGACTCCAACCAGAACAAGATCCTGCCAGAGACGGAGGCTATGCTGAGCGCCACGGTCTAACCATGCTCCCGCCCATGCCTGCCTCAACCCAGCCCAGGCAGGGGGGGTGGGGGTGATGGAAGGGTAGAAACCTGTGTATGGGAGGGGGCCGGGCCCCAGTATGGGTGAGCAGCCCCCCATACCTTGCCCTCCCTTGTTTCCTGTCCTGGCAAACCCTCCCCAAAGCCAAAAGGGCCCCATCCTTCCTGGAGATGGGGCTCCCCTCCTGGCTCCTGCTTCTCTCCAGTTCCCACCAGCTTAGCTCCTGGGAAGGGCATGGCCAGGGGCTCTGCATGCCCGTTACAGTGTTAAATGGCAGTCTGCTTGTGCTCGTGTTTGCTTGTGTTCTGAAGTGGTCCCTTCCCCTCCTGTTTGTTTTTGACCCTTTTTGTTTGAGGTCGAGTCCCTGGGTGGCACAAATGGTTAAGCACTCGCCTACTAACTGAAAGGCTGGAAGTTTGAATCCACCCAGAAGTGCCTCAGAATTCAGGCCTGACGATCTGCTTCCAAAAGGTCACAGCCATGAAGCCCCATGGAGCACAGTTCTGCTCTGCACATGTCGGGTGGCCATGAGTCAGGATTGACTCGGTGGCAACTGGTTAGTTTGAGGTCAGGTGGTTGAGACGAAGAGAGAAGGCAAAGAAGTGCCCACTTGGCCCCCTCTTCAGTGCCCTCTCCCCCCATTCTGCCACTGCCCAGACTGGGGCATTGCCCTTCTGCGTGTGGTCACCCTGAAGAACAGCATCCTGGGTAATAAGTGTGGTCACTCTGAAGAACAGCACCCTGGGTAATAAGTGTGGTCACTCTGAAGAACAGCATCCTGGATAACAGAACACAAGTCGGCCTTGGCAGGGGAGAGAGCCTGCAGCCGTCCCTGGAGCGGCCACACCTCTGCCAGTTTGGACCTTTGAAATTACCTATTGCTGCTACTTTTTCTCTCCTCTGATCTTGGGGCAAAGGAGCCCCAGGCCCTGCCCTCCCAGCATCCTCCCTGCTGGCCCTGGGCACACGCACTGACACCCCCACCTTCCCACCAGGCAGCCTGCAGCCAGACTCTGTTCTCCTATTACATTCATACCTGAGGCCCTTGGCTCATGGACCACCTGTGCCCCCTCCCCATATTTATTCACGGAATCTTAGCATTACTGGAGTCTGGGGCAAGCATCTCCTCCTTTTCTCAGCCTTCATTCCAGCTGTCCTGGGCAGTACTTCTGAGAGGCAGGAGGAAGAGGTTGCTGGTCTGCTGTGAACCAGGCCCTCTGGTCTAGGGTTGAACCTTCCCTGGGTCCAGAAGTTGTTTGGGTTTAACTTCAGAGCACCCCTCCCCACCTGACACCCAGCACCTCTGCATTTTGTCCCGTGGTGGAGATGTGGAAAGGGCCCACAGCCTCCTTCCCTGTTCTGTCAAAAACCCCACCATGTGGAGGCTGCCATGATTTCCTGCTAGACCACTGCTCACCCCAGTGCCCCCACTCCGGCTAGAGAGCATGGGGAAGGATAAACGGGTTCTGCTTTCTGACGGAGTGAGGGCCTCCATCTTTTCTTCCTTAACCTCACCCTTTGCCCTTAACCTTTTGGAAGGTGTCCTTGATAGTCCCTTCCCACCTCTATGCCACTGTTGGCTTAGCCCAGCTTAGGGGTGTGGGGATGAGATGAAAGCCAGGGGGAGGTGAGCGTAGAAGGCAGCCCTCCCTCAGCGTTGGTTCCAGGCCTCTGCTGGTCTGGAGACAGCTGTGGGGAGGGGCTGCAGCGAGCTGAGGAGGGGGCATGTGCGATGTGGTCAGAGGGATTTGTTTGAAAACTGGCCAGTCGGGATGACTGGCCAAAGGAGTAGCTCCTGGCACTGGCATTTTGAGTGTTGGCAATTTGAGGTTCCTCCTGGGAGTGGTTTGGGGGCCTTGGATGAGTCTCTAAGCAATTTTGTCCTTTTTCAGATTTTTTATTTGCTTTCCATGTCTCTCTATTGGTTTTTGATGTTATAAAAGTAATGAGTCCTCTTTATAAGCAAATCAAAAGCATACTGAAGAAGAGTGAAGTGCACAATGGCCCCCAAACTTACTCTCCGTAGCAGTAACAGCGGTGAGCAGCACTGTGGCTCCTCCAGATGGCAACCCGCAAGTCACGCCCGCGTGATGGGTGGATTTTACAGGAATGGGTCTTGCCATGCAGACTGCTTATAACCCTTGTTCTCAAATGGTTAATTTGTTTTCTGTATTTAAAAAAAAAAAAATCTAGTGTAGAAAAAGTGATTGGCAAAAATAAAGAGGAATTAAAAAAAATGTGTAAAATCTCCCAATCTTCCTAAATTCTGAAAAATAGGCAAACGTCTGAAGAAAGACTCATCAAAGCTTGCAAAGTAGCTCTGTGATGCTCTGGAATTTGTCACCCACAAGGAAGCCCCAGAGTCCAGAAGGTTTATTCTCCTCGAAGCCGACTCAGCCTGCCCTGTACCAATCTGTTAGGACAGACTCTGGGAGAGCAAGAAGTGAAGCTCCAGACTGGCAGTCCACCTGGCCTGGCCCCGTGAGGGGCAGGGCTGGGGAACCTCCATGGCCTACTTGGGGGTGGCCAGCTGGGAAGAGGGCAGAGAAGGAAAAGCAGAGGTGGATCCCTGTGAGGAAGGAAAGAAGGATCATTTGCCCCGCTGGGTCTCAAAGGCAACAAGAGAAGGGAAGAGAGCTCTTGGCTGGCTGACGGGAGGACTCCATTCTGCAATCCCTCCATCCATCGCTCCTCTGTAGGTCTGTACTGAGGCGTCTATGTGTCTATGTGTCAGTGTGTCTGTTTCCTGGGGGTAGCACTAGATGGGTGATGCTCTCTCACTTACCATTCCTAACTCTTGTAACTTGACTAAAAAAAAAACAAAACAAAACCCCACAGAACTCTTCCTGCCACGGGCTTGCAGATTGAAGCACTTTTGATGCTGGGCGCTGGCCTTTGTGTTCTAGGCACCACCCTGACCCTGCCCAGATTGCTCTATTATTTTACACACAAAACTTTCTTTTTCCATAAATGTAATAATTTTGTGTCTGTCTTTATAAACTATTATAAGTACTATTTTTGTTATAATTCAAAATAGATATTTAGTACAAAGTTTTGCTGTTAAATATTTGTTATTTAGTAAAATATGGATGTTTTCTCTATTGTAAACATGGTTCAAAATATTAATGTTTTATCACAGTTGTTTTAATATTGAAAAAAGCACTTGTGTATTTTGTTTTGATATGAAACTGGTGCCGTGTGAGTGTGTTTCCTGTTGTGTGGTTTTAAATCTGTATATAATATTCCACATTGCATATTAAAAAAATGAATGTTGTGCATTTTGTGATTTTGGAAATACTCAATGTGGCTCTTTTATAGGCTTCGATAATAAACTGTGGGGACTCACCCTCGTCTGCGTCTCTGGTCTCTGCCTTCTCAGCCTTACTGGACGGGTCCTCTCTGCCACCAACATT
>NW_004443940.1:10555780-10639894 GCF_000243295.1 Trichechus manatus latirostris
CAATTGCTAACCAAAAGGTGGGAGGTTCGTGTCCACCTAGAGGCCCTTTGGAAGAAAGGCCTGGTGATCTACTTCCAAAAGTTCACGCACACGCTAAAACTAAACCTACTGCCACTGAGTCGATTTTAGCTCGTCGTGACTTTACAGGACGGGGCAGAATTGCGCGTAGAGTCTCCAGGGCTGTACAGGGCCGCTACGAGTTGGAATCGACTCTACAGCGACCGGTTTCTTCTTCCATTTTTTCTTTATGGAAGCGGACCGTCGCAATCTCTCCCACAGAGCAGCTGGTAGGTTCGAACCACCAATCTTTTGGGTAATAGACAAGTGCTTTAATCATTGCGCCACCAGGCCTGCTTCCAAAAGATCACAGCCGGTGAAAACCCCCTACGGTGTGCAGTTCTACTCTGACACACACGTAGGGTCACGATGAATCAGAGTTGACGCGACAGAAACTGGTTTTCACTGGTGGCTGCAGCTTCTCTCTTGGATCTAGTCAGTCAGACCAGACCCAGTCTTGCTCAGAGTGCCCTGGCCCAGGCACATCTCGGACACAGGGCCTCTCTCAGCGGGCGTCAGGGTCACAGAGCCTGCGTACCCAGGAGCAAGTAACCCCACACCTCCTGAACAAGGACCCTGGGGCAGGACATCCCGCAAGCCCTGACCCGGGGTCACTTGCAATGGCCATCTTCTGCATCACCTGCCCCTCCCTCCACACTCAGGTCCGTTCTCACTGAGTCCCAGCACCCACCCTCCACCTCCCCAGGGGAAGAGGAAGAGCAGGGTGATTGCCCCGGATTTCCGTAACATAGAGCAGCATCTCAGAGTGGCAGTGACTTACCCAAGTCCACACAGAAGTGGAGGGCAGCACCAGTGCTAGAACAGGGTCATCTGCCCCACTCAGCACATCTGCATTCTGAGGGGCTCTCTCAGACAGAAGCCTCCAGCATCAGCAAGGGGCAGCAGTGAAAATCCCAGCTTCCGTAGCAAAACATGCAAAGGGAAGGCAGCATTTTCTCCCAGTGTAAATACCAGCTCTCCTGGTGGAATGTCCTGTGTGGCAGCAGAGGTGAGGGACGCATGGTTCCCGGGCTGCCCTTGGCCTGACCGCCCTGCCATGGGGTGGGCCCAGCTGGGAGGGTAGCTGGCCCTGTCTTCGCCGAGTGTATCCCGGCCTCTCCCCCATGGCCTGGCTGGTCAGTGACGTCCAACCGCCTGCCTGCTGGTCCTCCACACGGCCGCCTGCCCTTGGGATCTCCTGGCTGGAAAGAGAACACAGGTCACTGTGGACAGGCAAACACGGACACTGTTTATCCTGGGATTGGGGTGCCAGTTTGGAGGGAGTTCACAGACCACACATTCTGCCACCTCCCAGCGCTTTTCCAAAACAGCCTGGCCTTGGCTGGGCCTGGCTGCCCAGGACGGCTGGGGACTGGGAGCCAGGAACAGGGCCTTGGGGCCAGCAGAATGAGGTGACCAGGTGAGGGCAGAGACACCACTCTGCCAGGGCCAGCCCTGCTCAGCTCTGCCGTGCTAGAGGGGAGAAAAAGAGAGAGAGAGAGAGAGAGTGAGAGAGTGTTCGTGAGAGCACAGTATGTGTGTGACTGTGTGTGTCTGTGCTGAGGGCTAAAGGAAAAACCCACGTCATTAGCCTCAGAGTTTCAGGCTGAGTGGGCCAGGCTCTGTTCCTCATAGAGGCCCTGGGCACTGAGAGATGGAGAACAAAAGGCTGGGCCTTGAATTCAGCTCCCCCATCTCCCATCGGATTCCCCTTTCACTGGAAGAGGATGGTCTGGTTCCAGGCTTGGCCTCCCCTGACCTCATCCACTCCCAGGGGCTCTGGCTCCCAGGAGACCTTATTTCCAGTCCCTCAGCCTCAACCCCAAGCCTGTGAAGAGACCCCTCCCTCCACAAGCCCTCGCGCTCTAATTCTCTGGCTCCTTCCCACTGATCCCCAGCATGTGAGCAACATTAAGCTCATAAGACAGGTGAGCATGACTCTGTGCTGCCACCTCGGAAGGGAGGTGGGTTTGCCCTGGAAACTGTCTGAGGCACAGTGGGGATTCCTTGGCACCCCACCCCCCACCCTTCTGAAACCCATCTTGCATTGCCTAGTGTAGACTTGACATTTTGGCCTGTCTTAGAGTCTCTCGGAGCCAAATGCCATGTAGAACACATTGTGAGCAGTGACCCCTGGAGGTAAGCAGCCAGAAGGCCTCACTCTGAGCCCCTAACTGCAATGGTCATATAGTAACCCCTGCAGGGACTCTGGCCCAGCTTGAGTCACAAGCCCAGCCCCTGGCCAAGAGGATGACTTCCTCTGATTGGTTGCCCTGGTGATGTCTGATTGACAGCCCAAGGTAGAGATGGGAAGGAAATGTGGGAGGGGACGGATGGAAGTCAAAGTTACCCCAGAGCACAGCCAAGGAGGAAGGAGAGGGAGATAGCAAGTTAGGGGAAGATCAGGTGGCTGAAGTGACGAGGTGCCAGCTGCACAGGAAGGGAGGTGGGTGGGTGAATGACATTTTAGAGTGGAGAAGCTCTAAGTTGAAGCATACTGCTGCTTCATATGAGACTGTTTGCATTACTGTGATGTCAACTCCTTCTTCACCAAATCAGAGTCTACCGTGCTCCCAATAGCCTTATGTGACTGTGTGTGTGTGTTTACTTCTTATTTTGAAATAATTATAGATTCACAGGAAGTAAAAAGGTCATACACAGAGATCATGTGTGCCCTACACCCAGTTTTCCCCAACGGTGTCTTACCTAACTATAGTTCAATGTCAAAACCAGGAAACTGACGTTGCTTCAACGTGTATGTAAAGTCCCATGTCATTTTATCATATAAGGAGATTCAGGTGACTACCATCACAAACAAGATACAGAACTATTCCACACCGCAAAGATCTTCCTCCTGCCACCTCCTTTATAGTTACACCCAGCCCTTGCCCTCACCCCTCCACCCTCGCTGTCTTAATTATCCAGTGCTGCTGTAACAGAAATACCACAAGTGGATGGCTTTACCAAAGAGAAATTTATTCTCTCACAATTTAGGAGGTTAGATGTACAAATTCAGGGTGCCAGCTCCAGGGGAAGGCTTTCTCTCTCTGTCGCTTCTGAGGGAAGGACATTTGTCATCAATCTTACCCTGGTCTGGGAACTTCTCAGCATAGGGACCCCAGGTCTAAAGGACATGCTGCTCCAGACCCTTCCTTCTTGGTAGTAATGAGGTCTCCCATGTCTCTCTGCTTGATTGTCTCTTTTATATCTCAAAAGAGACTGACTTAAAACACAACCTAATCTTGTAGATTGAGTCTTGCCTAAGTAACATAACTGCCTCTAATCCCACCTTATTACCATCATAGGGGTAGTACTTACAGCACTTATGAAAATCACATCAGATGACAAAATGGTGGACAATCACACAATACTAGGAATCATGGAGTAGCCAAGTTGACACATTTTTTGGGAGGACACAGTTCAATCCGTAACACTCTCTAACCTCCTGGCAACCATTAATCCTTTTTCCATCTCTATAATTTTGTTATTTCAAGAAGCTTATATAAATGAAGTTATACAGTATGTGACCTTTTGAGATTGTTTTTTTTCACTCAGCATGATGTCAGATATATCTTGGTTGAATGCAGAGAATACCAGAAAGATGTGTACCTGTGTTTTACTGACTATGTGAAGTTATTCAACTGTGTGGATCGTAACAAATTCTGATAATATTACAAAGAATGGGAATTCCAGAACACTTAATTGTGCTCGTGTTAAGATAGGGTTAGAGCCATTTTCTTAAAATAATTATCTTCTCAGTACAGCCCCTCACCTAGCCCATTTCCTGAAGTTGTTTTTCTCCTCTTTGAAAAGAAACAGCCACCGGCTAGCTGGAACCGGCTGAAACGGGTCCTGCCCTCCATCTTGGAACTCCAGATAGCCTTTAGCTCGTTCATTGCCTCATGCATGGTAAAGTCTCCGCCCCTGGGTGGACAGTGAACATGCTAATGAACAAAAATGGCTAACTTCCTCCTGTGTGGGAAATCGAACCCAGGCCCTAGAAAATGCTTACTCATTATGGCACATTTTCTGCACCTCCACGTGTTCCATTTTGTATTTTGTAGCTGATCTTGCCTATATAAACCAGCCTTAGCAAGCTGCCTGCAGGTAGTCTTGGAAGGCACTTAACCCTGACTGTCTCCTTGCTTGGCCAATGAATAAAGTTGCCTTTCATTCTCCCCACCTTGGTCTCTGTCTTTTTGGCTCCAGACAGAGGCACGTCCAGCAGGACCCAGAGTTCCTGGTAACAGTGTGAAACCTGTACATGGATTAAGAGTCAGTCGTTAGAATAGAACAAGGGGATACCATATGGTTTAAAATTGGAAAAGGTACGTGGCAGGGTTGTATCCTTTCACATTACTTATTCAATCTGTATGCTGAGCAAATAATCCAAGAAGCTGGACTATATGAAGAAGAACGCAGCATCAGGACTAGGGGAAGACTCATTAACAGCCTTCAATCTACAAATGACACAACTTTGCTTGTTGAAAACGAAGACGACTTGAAGCACCTACACCTGAACAAAAAGATAATGAAAATCCTCACAACTGGATCAATAACATCCTGATAAATGGTGAATACATTGAAGTTGTCGAGGATTTCATTCTACTTGGATCAACAATCAGTGTCCATGGAAGTAGCAGTCTAGAAATCAAATAACTTATTACAT
Source organism: Trichechus manatus latirostris (assembly GCF_000243295.1). Classification (NCBI taxonomy): domain Eukaryota; kingdom Metazoa; phylum Chordata; class Mammalia; order Sirenia; family Trichechidae; genus Trichechus; species Trichechus manatus. Next base: position 10,560,507 of record NW_004443940.1, read on the forward strand.
TGAGAGAATCTGCTGCAAATGACCTCTTTTAAGTGTTAAAAAGCAAAGACGTTACTTTGATAACTAAGGCGCACCTGACCCAAGTATAGTCTTTCCAATCACGTCATGTGCATATGAAAACTGGACGATGAAAAAGGAAGATCAAAGGAGAATTGACTCATTTAAATTGTGTTGTTGGTGAAAAATATTAAATATACCGAGAACTGCTAGAAGAACAAACAAATTTGTCTTGGAGGAAGTACAGCTAGAATGCTCCTTAGAAGCGAGGATGGCGAGACATCCTCTTGCTTACTTTGGACACATCATTAGAAAAGACCAACCACTAGAAAAGGACATCATGTTTGGTAAAGTGGAGGGTCAGCAAAACAAGGGAAACCCTCCAAGAGATAGATTGACACAGCGGCTGCAACAATGGGCTCAAACGTATCAGCAATTGTTAGCACAGTGCAGGACCAGGCAAAGTTTCATTCTGTTATACACAAGGTTGTCATGAGTCAGAGCTGACTCGATGGCAACTAACAACAATAACGCCCTGAAGAACCAGCCAGGTTGTTGCTTGTATCAATAGTTTGTTCCTTTTTATTGCGGAGTAGTATTCTGTGGTATGGATGTACCACAGGTTGTTTAACCATTCATGCACTGAAGGACATTTGGGTTGTTTCAGTTTGGGCAATTACAAATAAAGCTGATACGGACATTTGTGTACAGGTTTTTGTGTGGACTTAAGTTTTTATTTCTCTGGGATAAGCGCCTGTCTTACTTTTCTAGTGCTGCTGTAACAGAAATACCACAAGTGGATGTCTTTAACAAAGAGAAATTTATTGTCTCACAGTTTAGGAGGCTAGAAGTCTGAACTCAGGGCACCAGCTCCAGGGGAAAGCTTTCTCTCTCAGTTGGCTCTGGGGAAGGTCCTTGTTATCAGTCTTCCCCTGGTCTAGGAGCGTCTCAGCAGAGGGACCCCAGGTCAAAAGATGCTCCTGGCTCTTCTTGCTTGGTGGTAATGAGGTCCCCCTCCTCTATGCTCGCTTCTCTCTTTTATATCTCAAAAGAGATTAACTCAAGATACAACCTAATCCTGTGGATTGACTCCTGCCTCATTAATATAGCTGCCGCTAATCCTGACTCATTAACGTCATAGAGGTAGGATTTACAAAGCATAGGAGAATCACATCAAATCACAAAATGGAGGACAATCACTGGGAATCAAGGCCTAGCCAAGCTGACACATATTTTTGGGGGACACAGTTCAATCCATGGCAATGCCCAAGAGTGCAATTGCAGGGTTATATGGTAGTTGGATGTTTTGTTTTATAAAAAGTTGTCAAACTGTTTTCCAGAGTTGTTATATTACTTGTCATTCCCATCAGGAATGTATGACAGACCCAGTTTCTCTGCATCCTCATCGAAATTTGATGTGGTCCCTATTTTTCATTTTAGTCATTTTGACAGGTGCATATTGATACCTCATTTTGGTTTTAATTTGCATTTCTCTAAGGGCTAATGATGTTGAACATCTGTTCAGGTGATTGTGCGCTATCTCTATATCCTTTTTGGTGATAAGAGCGTTCATGTCTTTTGCTCACTTTCTAATTGAATTATTTGCTTTTTTTATGGCTAAGCTTTGAGAGTTCTTCACATATTTTATAAACTAGACCTTTGCCGGATGTGTGGTTTGCAAATCTTTTCTCCCACTCCATAGCTTCTCTTTTCATCCTCTTAACAGGATCTTTCACAGAGCAGAAGTTTTTTATTTTGATGCGGTCTAATTTATCAATTTTTCTTTTTAGGGATTGTGCTTTTGGTGTCAAGTCTAAGAACTATGCTTGGCCTTAGAGCCAAGAGATTTTCTCCTATTTTTTTTCTGTAAGTTTTATGTTTTACATTTAAGTCCATGATCCATTTTGAATTAATTTTTGAATAAGGTGTGTGGTTTACGGTGAGGTTCTCTCTCTCTCTTTTTTTACCTATGGATAGCCAGTTGCTCCAGTACCTTTTGTTGAAAAGGCTAGCCTTTCTCCATTAAATTGCTTTTGCACCTTTGCAAAAAAATCAATTGAATATATTTGTGTGGGTCTAGGATAAAGGGAAGGAGCCCTGGTGGAGCAATGATTAAGCACTTGGCTGCTAACTGAAAGGTCAGCAATTCTAACCCACTAGCTTCTCCTCGGGAGAAAAGACTAGCAATCTGCTCCTGTAAAGATTACAGCCTAGGAAACCCTATGGGGCAGTTCTACTCTGTCCTATAGGGTTGCTATGAGTCAGAATTGACTCAACAGCACACAACAAACAGAATAAAGGAGTCTGAGTGGCACAGGTTGTTTGCGATAGGGTGCTAACCTGAAGGTTGGCGGTTTGAACCCACCCACTGTGAAAGAAAGACGTGGCAAAATGCTTCTGTAAAGATTACGAACAAAAAAACCTATGGAGCAGTTCTACTCTGTAACACATGGGGTCACCATGAGTCGGGGGCCAACTTGATGGTGGCTAACATTTCTGGGATCTCTTCTGTTCCATAGATCTATAGTATTTTTACACAAATAATGTGCACATTGTACTTTTTTTTTTTCCAATTGCACAACCCTCGGTGCATTATTTTCCTAGGCACACTATTCACATTATGTGTGTGAATGTGTTATTTACTTGGGCATGTTATTTGCGAAAAATTATGGTATGTGTCTATGCCTCCGTCAATACCACACTGTCTTGATTACTATAGCTATGTGGTAAGTCTTAATATTGGGTAGAGTGATTCCTCTCACTCTATTTTTCTTTTCCAAGATTGTTTTAGCTCTTCTAAGACCTGTACCCTTTCATATACATTTTTGAATAAGCTTGTCTATGTCAAGAAAAACCTTGCTGAACTTCAAGAGAAAATGCATTAAATGTACAGATCAATTTGGGGAAAACTGACATCTTTACTATGTTAAGTCTTCCAATCTATAAGCATGGTTGGTATCTCTCCATTTATTTAGGTCTTCATTGATTTCTTTAATCAGCATTTTGTAATTTTCACCATTCATATTTGTACATGTTTTGTTAAGTTTATATCTAAGTATGTCATTCCTTTGGAGTGATTATAAATGGGATGTGTTTTTAATTTCAGTTTTCACGTGTTCATTGATAGCATATAGAAATGTGGTTGATTTTGTGTATTGATCTTATATCCTGCAACTTTGCTGAACTGACTTAGCAGCATTAGGCATGTTTTGAAGACTACTTGGGATTTTCTACATAGACAATCATGTCATCTGCAAATATGGACAGTTTTATTTCTTTCTTTCCAATCTGTATGCCTTTTATTTCCTTTTCTTGCCTTATTGCAGTAGCTAAAACTTTCAGTACAATGTTGAATAAGAATAATAAGAACAGACGTCTTTGCCTTGTTCCCAGTCTTAAGGAAAAACATTCAGTCTTTCACCATAAAGTATGATGCTAGCTGTAAGTCTTTTTTTTTTTCCAGAAGCTCTTTATCAAATTGAGGCAATTCCTCTATTCCTAATTTCCTACGAATTTTTATCATAAGTGGGTGTTGGATTTTATAAAATGCTATTTTCCGTATCAATTGATAGAATAGTATGATTTTTCTAGCCTGTTGATATAGTGAATTACGCTGGTTGATTTTTGAATGTTGAACCAGCCTTACATACCTGGAGTAAACCTCATATGGTCATGGTATTAATTTTTTTATACATAGTTTTGGTTTGCTAATATTTTGTTAAGGATTTTTGAATCTAAGCTTTCATTTTTTTGTACTATCTTTGTCTGGTTTTGGTATCCGGGCAACAATTGTCTCATAAAAGGAGTTGGGAGGTATTCTCTTCTACCTTTTGAAAGATATTGTGTAAAATTTGTGTTAATTCTTCTTAAAAAGTTTGGTAGAATTCTCCAGTGAAACCACATGGGCCTGGGGATTTCTCTTTTGGGAGCTTTAAAATCACAAATGCTATTTCTTTACTGTTTACATATCTGCTTTTAGATTATCTCTTTCATTTTAGTTGAGTTTTAGAAGTTTGTGGTTTTCAAGAAGTTGGCCCATTTCTTCTGGTGTTGTTGTTGTTAGGTGCTGTGGAGTCTGTTCCAACTCATAGCAACCTTATGTACAACAGAATGAAATACTACTTGGTCCTTTACCATCCTCACAATCGTTGTCATGCTTGAGCCCATTGTTGCAGCCACTGTGTCAATCCTTCTCATTGAGGGTCTTCCTCTTTTTCACAGATCCTCTGCTTTACCAAACATGATGTCCTTCTCCAGGGACTGATCCCTCCTGATAGCATTTCCAAAGTATGTAAGACAAAATCTTGCCACCCTTGCTTCTAATGAGCGTTCTGGTTGTATTTGTTCCAAGACAGATTTGTTCATTTTTCTGACAGTCCATGGTATATTCAGTACTCTTTGCCAACACCATAATTCAAAGGCGTCAATTCTTCTTTGATCTTCCTTATTCATGGTCCAGTTTTCATATGCATATGAGGTGATTGAAAACACCATGGCTTGGGTGAGGTGCACCTTAGTCCTCAAAGTGACATCTTTGCTTTTTAACACTTTAAAGAGGTCTCTTGCAGCAGATTTGTGTAATGCAATGCGTCACTTGATTTCTTGACTGTTACTTCCATAAGCGTTGATTGTGGATCCAAGTAAAATGAAATCCTTGACAACTTCAGTCTTTTCTTCCTTTATCATGATGTTGTTTATTGGTCCAGTTGTGAGGATTTTTATTTTCTTTATGTTGAGGTGTAATCCATACTGAAGGCTGTAGTCTTTGATCTTCCTCAGTAAGTGCTTCAAGTCCTCTTCACTTTCAGCAAGCAAGGTTGTGTCATCTGCATATTGCAGATTGTTAATGAGTCCTCCTCCAATTCTGATGCCACATTTTTCTTCATATAGTCTAGCTCCATTTCTTGTAAGTTGTTGAATTATGAGCATAAAGTTGTTCTCAGTATTTCCTTATTATCTTTGTAATAGCTACAGGATCTGCAGTGATAGCCCCTGTTTCTTCTCTGATATTAGTGATTTGTGTCATTTCTCTTGATTTTTGTCAGTCTTGCTACGAATTTATTCATTTTATTGATTTTTTTTCAAAGAAGCAGCTTTTTGTTTTATTGGTTTTCTCTGTTATTTTCCTGTTTCAATTTCACAGATTTCTATTCTTATCTTTATTATTCCCTTCCTTCTGCTTGCCTTGGGTTTATTTTGCTCTCCTTTTTTTAGTTTCTTGAGGATGGAACTTAGATTATTGATTTGAGAACTGTCTTCTTTTCTAAGAAGCCCTGGTGGTGCAGTGGTTAAGTGCTCAGCTGCTAACCAAGAGGTCAGCAGTTTGAACCTACCAGCCACTCCGTGGGAGAAAAACATGGCAGTCTGTTTCTGTAAAAATTACAACCTTGGAAACCCTATAGGGCAGTTCTACTCTGTTCTATAGGGTCGCTATGAGTCAGAATCGACTGAACGGCAATGAGTTTGGTTTTTATCTTCTTTTCTAATGTAAGCATTAGAAAAACTGCTGCTTTAGTTGTGTCTCACATCTTTTGGCATCTTGTAATTTCATTTTCATTCACTTCTGTGTATTTTTTATTTCCTTTAAGGCTTTCTCTTTGACTTATGTGTGTTATTTAGTTACCAAGTGTTTAAAGATTTTTCTGTTATTGATTTCCAGTTTAATTCCACTATGGTCAGTGAACACTGTCTGTATAGCTTCTATTCTCTTAAATTTGTTGAGGTTTATTTTATGGCCCAGGATATGGTCTATCTTTGTGAATGTTACATGGGCGCTTGAAAAGTATGTGTATTCTGCTGTAGTTGGGTGGAGTGTTCTATATGTCTGAATTAGAACTTGTTGACTGATAGTGTTGTTTAGATCTTCTATATCCTTGCTGATTTTCTGTCTGGTAGTTCTATCAGTTGCAGAGAGGGGGTTATTGAAATCCCCAACTATAGTTGTGGATTTGTCTATTTCTTCTTTCAGTTCTATCAGTTTTTGCTTTATGGATTTTGAGACGCTATTGTTTGGTACGTACACATTTAAGATTATTATGACTTCTGGTGTGTTTATCCTTTTATCATTACATAATGTCCTTTTTGTTTTTAGTAATTTTTTTTTAGTCTGAAGTCTACTTTATCTGCTATTTATATAGCCACTCCTGCTTTATTATTTTTATTTTATTATTTATTGTTATTGTTTAAAGAATGATGTCTGAAAGATGTTTTTCTTTTACTTTCAACCTACCTATCTTGTTGAATTTGAAGTGAATTTCTTGTAAATAATATACAGTTGGATTTTTGTTTGTTTTTATTCATTCTGCCAACCTCTGCCTTTTAATTGGTGTATTCAGACCATTTACATTTTAGGTAATTATTAATATATGTTAGGGCTTAAGCCTGCCATTTTAGTATTTGTTTCCTCTGTTTCTCATCTTTTTGTCCCCCCCCGCTCCTTTTTTGCCTTTCTTTGGGGGTACTTGAACATTTTTAAAGAATTCCATCTTGATTTATTTATAGTGTTTTTGAGTGTAGCTATATAATATCTCTTCAAACCAGGTAGAATGATTCCTCCCACTTTCTTATTGTTTTCCAATATTGTTTCAGCTCTTCTAGTTCCTGATGCCTTTCCAAATACATTTTAGAATAATTTTGTCTATATCTACAAAAAATCTTGCTGGGATTTTGATAGGAATTGTGTTAAATCTATATATCAATTTCAGGATAATTGACATCTTGGAAGCCGGAGGGTGAGATGGGGAGGAAGATGGGGACAAATGGAAACCAAAGTTAACCTACAGGAAAGTGCAGTAGCTAGCAAGGTAGCCCAGGGGTGGGGTGGAGCTGTAAATAACATTTTAAGAATGGAGAATCTCTAAGTTGAAGCTGCTGCTGCTCCATGTGAAGTTATTCGCATTATTATGATGTCAAATCCTCCTCTATCAAAATAAATTCTGCAAGGCTACCAAAGCCTTCATGTAACTGTGTATGTGTGGTTGTCTGTGTGTGTATTTTCAAAAGTCAAAGCAAGGCTGAGTTTCACGTCCGGGGCCCCTGCATGAAGACAAAGGTGTCAGGATGCAAAGAAACAGAGTCCAGGGGCCAGAGTCTAAGGTCAGAGGGTGAGCAGAATGGGTACTCCTAGGAGCCCCAGGGATTTTCCTTAGTACAGGAGGCGGGAATGGGAGGTGTTGAGTCTTTTTTACCTACCTCTAGAGGAGGGTCCTTGGTTGGTGCAAATGGTTTGCTCTCAGCAAACTTTAAAAACTTTAGCTTTAAAGTGTTAAAAAGCAAAGATGTCACCTTGAAGACTAAGGTGACCTGACCCAAGCCATGGTGTTTTCAATTGCCTCATAGGCGTGCAAAAGCTGGACAATGAATAAGGAAGACCAATGAAGAATTGACACCTTTGAATTATGGTGATGGTGAAGATTGAATATACCAAAAGAACGAACAAATCTGTCTTGGATTAAGCACAGCCAGAATGCCCCTTAGAAGCAAGGATGGTGAATGGGGAATCAGGGGTGGAAAGGAGGAGTGTGCTGTCACAGTATGGGGACAGCAATTAGAGTCACATAATAATGTATGTATAAATTTTTGCATGGGAAAAATTAAAAAAAAAAAAAGAAAATTTACATGGAAAGGAGTTTTTGAAAAATGTGTTACATAAGCTTTCAGCTTGCAAGTCTCTGTTAGGTGGAAGGTGTTCCAGAAGAAACCTGATAATTCTAAACTTTTCACTGTGGGCTTTTTCAGAGAAATGAAAGACAAATGGGGTTTAACACCAGCAAGTTGAATGTTAACATGTGTTACATTGCATATACTCCTACAGAGTGCCTCATGTCCTCAAAAGATTTTATTGCTGCTGTAATAAAAGATTGGATAACAAAAAAAAAAGCAAGGATGGTGAGACTTTGTCTCACATACTTTGGACATGTTATCAGGAGAGATCAGTCCCTGAAGGACATCATCCTTGGTAAAGTAGAGGGTCAGCGAGAAAGAGAAAGACCCTGAATGAGATGGATTGACACAGTGGCTGCAACAATGGGCTCAAGCATAACGATGATTGTGAGGATGGTGTAGGACCAGGCCATGTTTTGTTCTGTTGTACTTGGGGTTGCTATGAGTCGGAACTGACTTGATGGCACCTAACAACAACAACAACAACAACTCAGCTACTAACTGAAATGTTGGTGGTTCGAATCCACTTGGCAATGCCAAAGAAGTAAGGCCTGGTGATCTGCTTCTGTAAGATTATAGCCAAGAAAACACTGTGGAGCCCAGTTCTACTTTGAAGAACATGAGGTTGCCACGAGTCAGACTCAACTCGACAGCATTGGGTTTGGTTTTGTGTTTTTGGTGCTGAGGGCAGAGGACCCTGGCTGACATTTGTGGTTTGCCCCCACCGGCTCTAAAAACAATCAGAATTGGAAACTCCCCAAAGGTCCCTACCAGTGTGAAAAGTGATGGGAAAAAAGAGGTGGAAATTAAGTCAGATGTCACAGAGTGACACATTTGGGACAGAATTTCTGTCTCCTAGGGACAGAAAAGACCAATGGGTGTGTGTGGATTGTGCAGATGCCCTTGTCTCCTCTCATTCTTAGAGAGACTTCATTGACACTTCCTAATCATAGAGTTTACCTTACAAAATTGCCTTCACAGGTGCTTTCTATTCCCACACTCACGTCTTTGTACTCCACTCCAGGATTTAGAGCCAGTTTCCCATCCCTTAGAACGTAAAGAGATTAGAGAATGAGGACGGGCAGCATGAACAAACTCAATCCCATCACTGCTCTCCACCCCCACCAAACTTCCAGATTACTCAGTCCTACCCTAAGGCACCTTCATCCCAAGCAAAACTCCATCAGGCCAAATCCTAAAATTGGGATATCTTTGGGGTTGGTAGCAAGAATGAAGCATCATCCTCAAGTTGTAGCCTGCCTATGCCATTCCCACCTCTGCTCGGGAGCTAAGAGGTGCATTAACCCCCATGTGTGGGACAATGCCTCCCAAGGGTGGGTCACACCAACAGATGCCAAACTTTAGTCTGAACTTGAGACACAACTTGCATATGTCTGCCTGCCATGAACCAGATGCCTCTTCTTTATTAATTTCATAATTCAAGTCTTGATTAACTTCCACAACTTATGAATAACTTGACACCCCAGTTAGGTCAGATTGGTTATAAAAAGCAGCACAAATTTCTAAGTACATATATGTACGTAATACTGCACTTAACTGCTGTAAGCCTCTTGCCCAGGTCTCCCAGGTCACCCTCCGAGAGTCTCCTACTGGTGGAGGAGGCAGGTGTTGGGAGCTTATAGCCCTGCTGTGATTCTCAGAGGGGACACTGTGGAAGCTGGATGGGGAGTCCGTGGACTGAGGTTCAGTCTAATCTCTGCCACCCTCTACATGTGTGGTGCTGGGCCACCGATCTCCCCTCTTTGGACCTCAGTTCCCCCATCTGAAAAGCGAGGTGTTGGATGCTCACTGAGCTTCCTTCCTGCGCCAATGTGAGATCAGTTCAGATTCTTTCAATTGCAAGTAACAGACTAAACGTAACTAGTTTCACCCAAAAGAAGGACACTAGACTGTTTCATGGACTCTGAGGAAGACCTGAACCCCAAACCACAGGAAGAGCAGGGGCACGGCTGCTCTGGAGACCCCAGCAATGGTAGGTTGTGGACTTGCCCTCTCATCAGTTAGCGCCAGCTAACGATTCAGTTTGTCAGGACAAAGAATCTAATTGGTCCAGCTTGTGTCCACCTCTGGGCCAGTTAGCTACTTCCAGGGTGGCAGGGTCACCTAGTGTAAGTCAGGCAGCTGAGTGGCAGCCTGGACCAGAGAAGTGAGGCTGGCAGATAAGACCAAGATATTAAACTGAGTAATGAACTGATTGCTAAGGGAGAGCCTACCTGTAGAAACAGTGAAGCAGAGAAATGCACAACAAGGTGCACAGAATGTTCTATTTATCCACGTGGTCCTACATACATGGTCTGTCTGAAAAACCACCAGCCTTCACTTCTTCAATGCCTAGCCACCCTCGAGCACTCTGCTGAGGCCTGATATTAGTCTAATACCTAATTAGATAGTCGCTGTCTCAGATATCTAGTGCTGCTATAACAGAAATATCACAAGTAGACGGCTTTAACAAACAGAAATTTATTTTCTCACAGTCTAGGAGACTAGAAGTCCGAATTCAGGGCGCCAGCTCTAGGGGAAGGCTGTCTTTCTCTGTCGGCTCTGGAGGAAGGTCTTTGTCATCAATCTTCCCTGGTCAAGGAGCTTCTCAGTGCAGGGACCACAGGTCTGAAGGATGCACTATTCTCCTGGCTCTTGTTTCTTGGTGTTTTGAGGTCCCAATGTCTCTCTGCTTGCTTTTGTCTTTTATATCTCAAAAGACCCTGATTTAAGACACAACCTAATCTTGTAGATTGAGTCTTGCCTCATTAACATAACTGCCTCTAATCCTGCCTCATTAACATCACAGAGGTAGGATTTACAACACATAGGAAAATCACATCAGACGACAAAATGGTGGACAATTACATAGTACTAGGAATCATGGCCTAGCCAAGTTGACACACGTTTTGGAGGGATACAATTCAATCCATGGCAGTCATGCAGTCCCAGGTTCTGTTGTCGTAAGTACATTTGTTGTTTTCTGATGTGACCTCAAGCCAATTTCCTCTATTAATCAGAGAACTTGGTGCATCTCTGCTTCACTTTTCTTATCTACAAAACAGGAGACTCGTATCAGTATTAAGTGAGGCTGAATGGGGTTAAATGAGACAATGTGAGTAAAATGCCTGCCACCAAGCAGAGTCTCACTCAACAGTGCTAGATGAAGGTCTCAAGGAGCTGGCAAATCACGCACCCTCTCCATCTGCGGAGGACTCTCGGACACTGTACCTGGGGGTTATAGGTTCAACCCTGGACCATGTGAAAGAGCATGAGAATGCATGAGAGGGGTGAACAATTAAAAGTGTGGCGGCGCTGGGTGCTGGTGAGAAAGCTGAGCAACGGAAACTCTCACACATTGAGGATGGGCTTGCAAAAGAGTAGAACTGATCTGCAAAATGGTTTGGCAGAAGCTCTGCAGCTGACCAACTATTTCATCCTAGGGACTGTCCTAGAACCACTCTTCACATGTGCCCAGAAGACAGGCACAAGACGTTCATGGTGGCCCCACCCCAAACTAGAAACAACCTGAAATCCATCAGCAGTAAGATAGATAATAGTGGTATATTCATAAAATGGAATATCATTATATAGTTCTCCATTGATGTGTAATATATTACCACAAACTTAGTGGCTTAAACAATTCCTGGGTTGTTTAAGCCAGGGGTCTGGGTATAGTTTAGCTGAGTTCTCTGTCCAGGGTCTCATGGGCTGAATTTTCATCGGGAGCTCGGCCTCCTCTTCCAAGCTCATTGGTTGTTGGCAGAATTCAGTTCCTAGCAGCTGTACAACTGAGGTCCTCAATTCTTAAGGACAACTGCTTATTCCTGATGCGTGGTCCTCTGACAACATGGCAGTTTGCTTCTTTAAGGCCAACAGGAGAACATCTCTGTTGCTTCTTCTGCCTCTGACCTCTAGACCTCCTTGCAAAAGGCTCACCTGATTAGGCCAGGCCCACCCAGGCACATCTCCTTGGGAGAAGGACCTGGCAATCTGCTTCCGTTGGCAGTTCTACTCTGTCACATGGGGTCACTATGAGTCAGAATTGACTCGATGGCAACTAACAAACACAACAACAACAAATATATATATATATAATTTTGTTTGTTTAAAAAAGTTTTTTTAATTTTTGGTGAAGATATACACAGCAAAACATACACAAAGTAAACAATTTCTACATGTACAAGTCAGTGACATTGGTTACATTCTTCAAATTGTGCCCCCTTTCTTGAGATCCTTTTCTGAATTGTTTTACCATCATCAACACAAACTCACTGCCCCTTAAGGTTCTCATCTAATCTTTTGAGTTGCTGATGTCAATTTGATCTCATATACATAACTCTTTAAAAGAACACAATGCTCAAGACAGACATTCTCTTCTAATTAAGCTAAACTATTGTTTGGTTTAAAAATGACTTCAGGGCATAGTTTTGGTTTAAGGCTTAAAGATTTCCTCAGGACAATAGTTTTGGGAGGTCATCCAGCCTCAATGACTCCAGAAGTTTCAATTTCATGAGAATTTGAAGTTCTGTTCCACATTTTTTCTCCTTTTGATTATGATTCTTCTATAGAATCTTTGATAAAAATGTTCAGTAATGGTAGCCAGGCACCATGCAGTTCTGGTCTCATGGCAAAAGAGGCACTAGTTAAGGAAGGCAACTGGGCACGTAATCCAGTTCCTTCTCTTATTCCTGACCCACCTTCATCCTCTGTTGTTGCAGGTGAACAGAGACCAATTGTACCTTCCCTGGCCACTCACAAGCTTTCAAGATCCAGGTACTACACAGTGAACTAGGAGGTAGAACAGAAGCACTACAATCAATATTAGGCCAGTTGATTGGAATGTCCTATGAAACTATGACCTTAAACCTTCAAACCAAGAAAACAAATCCCATGAGGTATTTGGCTCTACATAGGCAGTATCGGTGGCTGCCTTTTTTTTTCTCATAGAAATATATATAATACAATATCTGCTTATTCAACCATTTTCAACCTTTTTCAGGTGTATCAACTACAGTAATATCAACTGCATTAATCATATTGTACAACCATTTTTCTTATATTGATGTTAAATTTCCCTTCACCTTAAACAGAAACTCACTACTTTCCAAACAATGGCTCCCCTTCTTCCCCTCGCTTCCACCCCTAGTAACGACTAATAAACTCTGGTTTCTATATATTTGCCTATTCTTGTCATTTTGTACACACACACACACACACACACACACATATATATATACTGTTAGCTGCTGTCAAGTTGATTCCCAACCCTTGGTGACCCCATGCACAACATAACAAAAAGCTGCCTGATCATGCACCATCCCCATGATTGGTTGTGGATTGGACCACTGTGATCTACAGCGTTTCCATTGGCTGGTTTTCAGAAGTAGATCAGCGGGCCTCCTTCTTTCCTAGTGCACATATGGGGTTACCATGAGTCAGAATCGACTCAACAGCAACTAACAATTATGAAGAACAAATTGTATGTATATATATATGTATCTATATATACAGGAAGAGAGATGGATTGAATTGTGCTCCCCAAAAATACGTGTTGTAAATCCTAACCCCTATGTTTGTGATCATAATCCCATTTGAAGACGGATTTTCTTTGTTATGTTAATGAGACAGAATTAGTGTAAGCTGTGTCTTAAGTCAATCTCTTCTGAGATATAAAAGAGATTAAACAAGTAAGCTAGAAAGGCAGAGATGGGGAAAGAGACACACCAAGTCACATGAAGATTACCCAGGAACGGAAGCTGAAAAGAGACAAGGACTTTCCTCCAGAGCTGACAGAGACAGAAAGCCTTCCCGTAAAGGCAGCACCCTGAATTTGGACTTCTAGCCTCCTAAACTGTGAGAAAATAAATTTCTGTTTGTTAAAGCCACCTACTTGTGGTATTCCTGTTATAGCAACACTAGATAACTATGATATATATTATATATATATACATATATTTTTTTTTTAAACAGGCAAAGGTATATGTTCGGGATGTGGGTAAAAATAAAATGAAAAGTAAATAAATGATCATCATGAGAGTTTGTTTCCTCTAGGAAGGAGGGGCTTTCTCTTTCTTGATCCTGATGATAGCGGGTGGTGGTTACGCTAGTGTTCCCTTCAGAAGTTTTTTATACTATACATTTATATTTTATGCACTTTCCCCATAGGTCTGTTATATTTCACATGCACATATAAAGCTTGAAAATAAAAAAGAACATGGCATTTGTCCTGGGCAAGAGATACAAGGGAGGTGAGGAGTGTGGCATGTACACACTCCCCTGAGGTGAAGCTGGCATGGGTGCCCGGGAGCCACGTTCACACGCCCCCAAGGTGCCCAAGCCAAGATGCTGTGGGTAGAGGGCAGCCAGGTGGGAGAGCTGGGCCTGTGGCCAGCATAAGCGCTGTGCACCCCCAGGCCTCGGCTCTGCCAGTGGAGCTGCTGCCACCTCCAGGCCCTGGTTAGAATGAGAAAACTCCCTTCCGCCTTGCGCAAACTGAGGGCACCAGGAAAGCAGAGCTGTGGAGCCCTGGGGGCTGGCGAAGGTGCTGGGAAGGGCCTTAGAGATAACCGTGGTGTGGCAGACCTACAATGACCACGAGCGTTGGCCTCAGCCTGAGCCCCGAGCCACCCGGAACTGCATTTGGGAACAGGGGTTTTTAACCTAGAGCCCACAGGTGGCTCAGGGGGCCTTTCCATCCACGTACTGTATTTACAATTTTTGAGGTGTGTGCCTTTTTGGAGGAAAGGGTTCACAGTTTCCATGGCTTTTTAAAGAGGCGCGGGGACCTAGAGAGGTTCGGAATCAGCGCTCTATATTTAGGGTCAGAAATAACAAAATGATAAAAGATCATCTTTATTCATCTTCTACAATAAAACCTGCGAAAGCCGGAACCTGTGTAAGGTAGAAACCTGTCAGAGAAGGAAAACATAAACATTTTCCACTGAAATAAATGATAGAAAAGTGGTAAGACTGCAACCTGTCAAAGGCAGGAAACTTGTGAGACCCAGAAAAACAAGGAAGTCCTGTCGAGTTCCAGCGTTATAGGTTTCACTGTATGGCTTAGTCATCTAGTGCTACTATAACAGAAATACCACAAGTGGATGGCTTTAACAAAGAGAAATTTATTCTCTCACAGTTTAGGAGGCTAGAAGTCAAAATTCAGTGCGCCAGCTCCAGGGGAAGGCTTTCTCTCTATCGTCTCTGGGGGAAGGTTCTTGTCATCAATCTTTCCCTGGTCTAGGAGCTTCTCAGTGCAGGAACCCTGGGTCCAAAGAATGCACTACGCTCCCGGCACTTCTTTTCTGGTGGCATCGTGGTTCCTCCCCTCTCTGTTGGAGTCTCTCTTTTATGTCTCAAGAGACTGACTCAAGATACAAGCTAATCCTGTAGATTGAGCCCTGCCTCATTAACACAACTGCCTCTAATCCTGCCTCATTAACATCATGTAAAAAAAAAAAAAAGTTGTCGCTGGAGTTGATTCCAACTCACAGTGACCCTATAGGACAGAGTAGAGCTGCCCCATAGGGTTTCCAAGGAATGGCTGGTGGATTCAAACTGTGGACCTTTTGTTTAGCACCTGAGCTCTTAACCACTATGCCCCCAGGGCTCCAGTACCAATTAACATCATAGAGGTTAGGATTTACAACACATAGGATAATTATATCAGATCACAAAATGGTGGACAACCACATAATACTGGGAATCATGGCCTAGCCCAGTTGATACATATTTTCGGGGGGGGGGGCACAATTCAATCCATGACACTGTACCATGTCCCAGTCTCAGTGATTCTTTTTCACATGCAAGGTAAGTAAGGCTTAGAGTTCTAAGCCACCTATCCAAGGTCCCACAGCTGTAAAGTTGGAGTCCTTATCAGAGTCTGTGTCCAGAAGTGGGGAGGGCTCAGTGTGCAGCTTGCAGAAAGGCCTGGAATCTCCTGGCTCAGAGCGCGGACAGGAGAGGATAGGATGGGATGGCTGCCCTGGGCCACTGGTGCCGGAGTTCCAGGATGGGGCAGAAGCTGTGGGGTATGGCCTCTTCTCCTCCCTCCTGTAGGGCGGGCAGAGAAGGGGCTGAACTAAGGGACCCAGAAGGCACCTCCTAGGATTCTGGGATAGCTGGGGAAAGAACAGCTCCACAAAGCCCCTTCTCTGGCCTTTAGGTAGCCCCGGGGCAGGGGGTGATCCTGGTGGGCTCCTTGGCAGTGGCAGGCTGGGAGCTGCACCTGGAAGGACGGGAGGGATGACGTGAGCATAGAGGAGTCAGGGCATGTGTGGGCTCAAACTGAAGAAATGAGCGTAAGATGTATCCTGAGGGGTCAAACTGGCAGCACTAATTCAGGGTGGGGGAAGCGGATGAGACACACAGGCTTGAGAAAACGGCCTGGGGGTCAGGGCTGGCCCCGTGCCTGCAGTGAGGTGAGCAGCACTGGGGAGAACTAGTCGTAGGGTGGGGCCCATTACAGGGTGTGGAAGGGTTGAGGGCCAGGAAGTGATCTTTCCTCAGCCCTCAGCATCAACTCCACCCTCACTGGAGTGCCCTGTCCTCTGAAGGGCTGCCTTGAAGTCTAGGGGCACTGGGACACTCATTTGCCTGTGACTGAGAGGGGAGTGCCCTTCTCTGTCCCTCAGGCTCCACTCTTACAAGCAGGCTCTTAGACTGAGGAGAAAGAAGTAGATGAGGCCTGACAGGGGCCTCATAACATGGAGGGTGCCGCGGGGCCTGGCTTTCTGGGGAAGCAGGCACATTGTCTGCCCTCAGTGCTATGCTTTCCCGGCACTTTCACTGCCTCTTGTCTGTCAGTCCCCTGTCTGTCAGTCAGCAAGCTGAGTCAGAGAAGCCCTGGGGCTGGGGGCTGCCTGCCAAGGGCCTGACTCACTGAGAATGGCTGACTGGTTTCCTCAGTCTCTACGTCTCCCTGTCACAACACGCTGAGGGGGCAAGGGCGGTAGGAAGACACATGGGCATCTCTCTCCTGGGAAGCTCCTCCCACAGCAAGGGGCACCTGGGCCTCTGTCCTGGACAGGGCACCCTCCCACCCCCGCCTCACAACTGGGGCCCCAAGCTGCCTTGCTCAGTAAGTACATGGTGACTGAGTGAATCCCCTCCTTACCGCTGGCTCAAAATGGTTCTCCAGCCCTTCCCAGCCAGGTAGATCCCCGGATTTCTCAAGGCCACAAGAAGATTGAGATGTGACGCTAATTTTTTGTGCTATGGCTCAAAAAGGCATTTTCTTAACTTAGAGCCTTCATTAGCTTCGATTTGACATTTTATCTGAACAAGAAATAATTCAAGAACTTTCAAGCTAAGGAGACAAAATGCTAAGTAATGTTCCAGAAGCATGCTTGAGGAGTTCATTGGATGAAGGATTTGGGTAGGGAGTGGGGAATTTGAATCTATGTGCTACAGACAACTCTTCAGACAGACCAGCCTTCTCAAGCTGTTAGTGTTGGGACAACAAAGGCATCTGGGCCTCCATGTGATGCCAGGCCGTGGGCTCCCTCTAAGCTCTGCTCTGAGCTGAGGAACAGCCTCTCTAGGCCGAGGTCCTCCCAGGATGCTGCATGGTGGATGGAGGTGAGTGAGGCTGAGGGGCTGTTGGGTTATAGTGCCAGCTGGGAGGGAGCAGAAGCCCAGGTAGCACACAGTGTCCTGTGTTTAGAGTTCGTTTGCAAGCAACAGGAAACAGGTCCCACAGGCCAACGGAGCTGCCAAGTCCAGAAGGAGTTTCCTTCAGGCACTGCTGGTTCTTGGGGTTTAAATGGGATCCTCTTCCTGCATCATCTCTTGGCCCTAACTGTCTTTGGTTTCATTCTGAGGGGGGACAGGATGGTCAAGGGCTGCCCTAGTCTATGCATCTCCAGTGGAAAATAATTTTTCTCACCTATTGTTCATATAACAATCCCAAGGAAGACTCTGATTGACTGTGGCCAGGGACTGGAACACTTGATTGGCCAGCTGAATTATGTGCCTGCCCCTATTAATCGGGCATGTGATTGTCAGTTCTGTCACAAGTACTTGGAGTGAGAGAGAGCTCCCCAAATGACCAAGAAAAAGGTAGGAAAGCATGCTGGGCATGGCCTCTCCTGGCCTGCTTCTGGGAGTCTTAGCCCACTGCTCATGTGGGCATTTCCCATGCTGGTTAGGACCCTGGCCCTTTCTAGCCATGTGACTAAGCAAGTCCTGACCCATTGTCTTAGGTATCTAGTACTACTATAACATAAACACTATAGGTGGATGGCTTTAACAAAGAGACATTTATTTTCTCACAGTTTAGGGGGTTAGAAGTCCGAATTCAGGGTGCTGGCTCTAGGGGAACTCTTTCTCTCTCTGTCGGCTCTGGAGGAAAGTCCTTGACTCTTTCGAACTTCTGCTCCTGGGAGATTTTCATGTGGCTTGACATCTCTCTTCCTCCATCTCTGTTTCTCTCGCTTGCTTGTTTAGTCTCTTTTATATCTCAAAAGAGATTGACTTAAGACACACTAACCTTGCCTCATTAACATAACAAAGACAACCCATGCCCAGATGGGATTATTACCACTGGCCTAGAGGGAGGTTAGGATTTACAACACATATTTTGGGGGGACACAATTCAATCCATAACTCCCACTGTTTATTTGTCTATAAACTAAGGCTAATTCTCGTGGCCCAGTCTTCCTCCCAAGGGGCTAGGAAGTCTAGGGAGAGAGCTTAGATGGGAAGACTGTTAGCAGAACTGGTGTCCCAACAACAACGAAGATTTCAGTCCAAGTCAGGCTGGTAGCCTCACACAGCGACCTTTCTTTTCCCCTTCTGTCCAATGTCCAACAAACAGACACCTGGCCAGGTTGCACACACTAATTGGGCCTCCAGGAGAAGTTCATTTTGTGGAACTTACAGAGATTGGACAGCAGGGGAGTGTGGGTTCTTGTCACCCATCTCGCTCCAGGGCACCCACAAGGACCTAGCAAGGCTAGGCATCAGACTCTGGGAGAAGGGTTGAGGGTGTGGGGCTCCTCAGCTGCATGACCAGAAGAGTACCGTCTATCCCTGAGGGCAGGGGTGGTGGTGGGGGTGGGTGTAGGCTGCAGCCTTGAGGATGCTCTTCAACATGGCACGTGGGCTCCATCTCCCTATCTCCTTATCCATCTCCTGATTGCCTTGAGTGCTGGGCTGAGACTGGTTTTTAGGGAGCCCTGCAGAGGCCTGCTCCCTCTCTGGGAGGCCAGACTGCAGGCTATCAGTCTTGGACCAGTTAACCCTTGTATCCCACCTCCCTCCAGTGGCTCCTGAACCAGCCATCTTGCCCACACCCTGCCAGCTGCAGGGATGGAGTGGGGTAGAGGGTTTGGAGTAGCCTGTGTCTCCCTTCCCAGGATCTGTCAAACCTAGCACAGCTGCTGGAGGAGATTGTTGGAACATTCCTAAGTTTTGGTCACAAATGGAATATCCAGCCAGGTGGGAAGTATCTGATGATGGCACTTAGCTTCTGCATCTAGCAAGTAGGCCTCACGTGTAGGAGAGGGCAGAGACCCCTCCAGAAGTCCGGCCAGCTTTACAGATTCCTCTGCCTCGAAGCCCCCAAAATGTCCCCATACCCTGCTGTACTGGATGCAAACCCAGCCTGCCCATGGTTTGCCCCATCTGATGCCTGAGTCTCACCTCTCCCCAAACCCACCGTTGGTTCCAGCTGGGCCTCCCAGTTCTGGGCCAGAAACAGGCAGGAGGGCCTTCTCTGAGAGCATTCCAGGGCCATGCAGCTCTAGGCACACAGTCTGCTCCCAGCCAAGTCCATGTGTCCTCTCAAGCCCAGCCCCCATTGAGTGACTTGTCTCAGTGCCCGTGAGCTGCGCATGTGTGATGGGAGATCTTGCCCTTGACTTCTCTCCCATTACTCTCTGATGCCTTATTGCTCTTTTTTCTCAAAGGCAACAGGGCCTCTTTACTACTCCTTCAGTGACCCTCATGCTCCATAAATGCTTAACAAATAGAGACAGTGAAGCTAAGATGAACTTGACCTTCATTTGGCCCAAGCTTTCCACTCAACAGATGAAGCAACCGAGGCCCTCTGATGGAGAGCCATCTGTCCCTGCGTAGCCTGCCTGGGAGGCTAGAACTATGCACAGAGCCTGGTCTGTCAGCTCTCAGGCCAGCGTCCTGTCTGTACCATCCTGAGCACTGTGTCCACGGATCACACTCAGTGAATATTCCCCTTCTCTGAAACCAACCACTTGAAGAAGGATGTAGATAAGAATTCTCAGACCTTCTCATACATGTCATAATGGGCTCCGTGCCTTTTGAGAAATGCTCAACAAGCAAATCCTTACGTATTGCTCAGGATTCTTTTGGTTGCAAGTAATAGAATCCCCACTCAAACTAGCTTGTCCACAAAAATGAATTTATTACCTTAGATTCAAGTTGGTCCAGGGAGGAGCTAACCTAATGCCCAAGAGGTGATTGGCCCACTGGTGCCAATCTGACCTAACTCAGGGGCTTCTTGAAATCAAGGACTCTGGGAGGACTAGCTAGTGCCTCCTCCTGAGGGAGGGGTGAGGCTTCCCTGAACAGAAGGGGCAGGGGTCTGTGAGACTGAAAGAGGCAGAAGGCTGAGGCAGGAGGGAAGGGGATGTCGAGTCTACAGGGACACTTTCATGTGAAGATCTGAGTCATGAAGTTAATTAGAATCTTTTTTTTTTCTTTCTTGAATTTGTTACATTGTGAAGTACATCTTAATATTGTTGTTGTTGTTAGGTGCCATTGAGTGAGTTCCAACTCATAGTGACCTTATGTACAACAGAAGGAAACATTGCCCAGCCCTGCATCATCCTCACAATGGTTGCTGTGTTTGAGCCCGTTATTGCAGCTACTGTGTCAATTCATCCGGTTGAAGGTCTTCCTCTTTTTTTCTCAACCTCTACTTTACCAAGCATGAAGTCCTTCTCCAGGGTCTAGTCCCTCCTGATAACATGTCCAAAGTACAGGAGATGAAGTCTCACCATCTTCGCTTCCTAGAAGTATTCTGGCTGTCCTTCTTCCAAGACAGATTTGTTTGTTCTTCTGGCAATCCATGGTGTATAGTCAATATTCTTCACCAACACCATAATGCAAAGGCATCAATTCTTCTTTGGTCTCCTTTATTCATTGTCCAGCTTTCGCATGCATATGAGGTGATTTAAAATACCATGGCTTGGGTCAGGAGCATCTTAGTCCTCAAAGTGACATCTTTGCTTTTTAACACTTTAAAGAGGTCCTTTTGCTACAGATTTGCCCAGTGCAATACATCGTTTGATTTCCTGATTGCAGCTTCCATATTGTAGTACATGTGAAAAGTGTATGTGCAGTTTAAAGAATAATCATAAAGCAAACATTCATGGAGCCACCACTCAGTATGAGAAAATGATCCCTGCCGGTACCTTGAACCAGTTCAGGGACACAGAGCTCTGTTGCATCCCACTCCCTCCTCATCCTCCTCAACTCTGTGTTTATCATTCCATTTCCCACATTGGAATGTGTCCCTGAGCAATCCTTTTTAGTATTGCCTATTTTGAAATTTATGTAAATTTCACTTCCTTTTTGTGCCCAACATGATGAATTTTGAGATTCCTCTGTGTTGATGTGTGCAGTGGTGGTTCAATGTTTTCACTGCATACAATATTCCATTCTATACAATAAGCATACCTCTATTTATTTCCCTATCCTACAGCTGGTGAGCATTTGGTTGTTTCTAGTTTATTTTCTTTTTTCCTATTGTAAATAGTGCTACTATGAACATTCTTGTCTCGCGATGAACTAACGCTGGGAGTACTTTAGAAGGAGGTTGAAGGACATGTGAGTGTCCAGCTTTATAAGTTTCTCAAAGCTTGTTCTTCTTCACTCTTGAAATTGACTTAATATTTTAATTGAGAATGCGGCCTAAATTTCGTGGTCTGAAGTTAATTTGACGGAGATAGATGGGTTTCAGTGGTGGTGGGGGGGCATTTGGCTCTTGAATGCTCTACAACGTGAAGTCACTGGAGCCAGTGGAGACGTGACTCAGGTGCCAGAGAGACCTAGACAAGCAGGAAAGAAGACTAACACTGCAGCCTCAGCAGAGGTGGAGAAAATATAGGGCTGTGGTACTCACTGGCTCTAAGGATGATTAACCTCCTGAAGATCAAAGACTACAGCCTTCAGTACAGATTATACCTCAACATAAAGAAAACAAAAATCCTCATAACTGGACCAATAAGCCACATCATGATAAATGGAGAAAATATCAAAGTTGTCAAGGGTTTCACTTTACTTAGATCCGCAATCAACGCCCATGAACGCAGCAGTCAAGAGATCAAACCACTTGTTGTATTGGGCAAATCTGCTTCAAAAGACCTCTTTTAATGTGTTAAAAAAAAAAAAAAAAGCAAAGATGTCACTTTGAGGACTAAGGTGCGCCTGACCCAAGCCATGGTGTTTCAGTCGCCCATATGCATGTGAAAACTGGACAATGGATAAGGAAGACCGAAGAAGAGTTGACACATTTGATCTTTTGGTTGGGAGCAAGGAGGGGCCCCTCCTACAGTTGGCATTTGTGCATACTCGTAAAGAAAACTCTTACCAATGGTGTCAAGCACTCTGCATGAGGCTTTGTCCAGCCATGGAAACCTCTGTGTTCACCATGAACAAATAGACTTCTGGATGGATTAATTATAGACACAGCACAGCCCAGCTGTTCCCTTCTTCCTCCTCTAGCAATGAAAGAGTGAAACAGAGATCCACACCATCTTTGACAGAACGTATCTCAAATCCCAGTACTGGGTAAACAGATGCCCTTCTGGAAGGCAGAAAAAAAAAAAAAAAACAGAGGAAAAATAACATTTGATGAAATGATCAAGTAGTTCAAAAGAGGGGACTGTATCAGTTATCTATTGCTACCTAGCAAAGTACTTCAAAACTCAGTGGCCTAAAGCAATAATAAATACTTACTATCTCTCACAGTTTCTGTGGGTCAGGAATTTTGGAGAGGCCTCGCTGGGTGGCTCTGGCTCAGGGGCCTCTCACAAAATTGCAGACCTCCAACATGTTGCTGGGGCTGTTGATGGGCCTGGAAGATCCACTTCCAAGGTGGCTCACTCACATGGTTGTTGGCAGGAGACTTTAGTTCCTCCTCAAGTGGATCTTTCCATGGGCTGCAAAAGTGTCCCCACTACATGAATCCAAGAGCACGAGGAGGAAGCTGTAATGCCTTCATGTTGTTGTTAGGTGCCATCGAGTTGGTTCTGACTCATAGCAACTCTACATACATCAGAAGGAAATGCTGCCCAGTTCTGTGCCATCCTCACAATCACTGCTATGTCTGAGCCCATTGTTGCAGCCACTGTGTCAATCCTTCTCGTTGAGGGTCTTCCTCTTTTTAGATCACCCTCTAATTTACCAAGCATGGTGTCCTTCTCCAGGGACCCGTCCCTCCTAATAACATGTCCAAAGTACCATCCTTGCTTCTAAAGAGCATTCTGGCTGTACTTCCTTCAAGACTGATGTGTTTGCTATTCTGGCAGTCAATGGTATATTCAACATTCCTCACCAACACCATAATTCAAATGTGTCAATTCTTCTTCGGTCTTCTTTATCCATTGTCCAGCTTTCACATGCATATGAGGCGACTGAAAGCACCATGGCTTGGGTCAGGCGCACCTTAGTCCTCAAAATGACATCTTTGCTTTTTTTTTTTTAACACATTAAAGAGGTCTTTTGAAGCAGATATGCCCAATACAACAAGTGGTTTGATCGCTTGACTGCTGCGTCCATGGGCGTTGATTGCAGATCTAAGTAAAGTGAAACCCTTGACAACTTTGATATTTTCTCCGTTTATCATGATGTGGCTTATTGGTCCAGTTATCAGGATTTTTGTTTTATGTTGAGGTATAATCTGTACTGAAGGCTGTAGTCTTTGATCTTCATTAGTAAGTGCCTCAAGTCCCTTTCGTTTTCAGCAAGCAAAGTTATGTCATCTGCATACTGCCAGCTGTTAATGAGTCTTCCTCCAATCCTGATTCTGCATTGTTCTTCATATAGTCTAGCTTCTAGGAGTATTTGCTCAGCATATAGATTGAATAAGTATGGTGAAAGGATACAACCCTGGTGCACATGTTTTCTGATTTTAAACCAAGTAGTATCTCCTTATTCTGTTTGAATGACTGCCTCTTGGTCTGTGTACAGGTTCTGCATGAGCACAACTAAGTGTTCTGGAATTTCCATTCCAGTGGCCTCAGGGCTTTTGCACCAGCATTCCCTCAATTTGGAATAACCTGTCTTCTGCCTTCACTCCATGTTCACCTGACTCACCCCCTCAATTCATCATTTCCTTGCTCAAAAGTTGCCTCCTCAAAGAGTTCTTCCCTGCCTTTCTGTGATGGGATTTTCCTTGCTGGCTGGCCCCATCCCAGGCTGTCACTATTCCCTCACCCTGCTTAATTTTTTCCCCACAAACTTATTACTACTTCACGTTATATTGTTACATAAGCATTTGGTTTGTTCACGTTTGTATCTACAGTACTAGAACTCTACCTGCACACAATGGGTACTCAATAACATAATTCATAAATGAATGAAAAATTTTAAATGAAAATTTAAACATTTCTGCAAGTTCTTTGTGTTGCTATAAATCACTGCTTCTTGACTAAACCAAACCAAACCCATTGCTGTCGAGTCGAGTCCAACTCATAGCGACCCGGTAGGACAGAATAGAACTGCTCCATGGGGTTTCCAAGGAGAGGCTGGTGGATTCGAACTGCTGATCTTTTGATTAGCAGCTGAACTGCACCACCAGGGCTCTGGTTCTAGACTAGGAAGTTTTTTTTCCACCCCCAGGGGACATATGACAATACCTGGAGACATTTTTGATTTCTCTAACTGGTGGGAGCCAGGGATGCAGTTAAACATACTACGATGCATGACACAGCCCTACAAAACAAAGGATTATCCAGCCCAAAATGTCAATAGTGCAGAGGCTAGGAAGCTCTGCTATAGAGCAATTATTGCCTTCCTTGTTTGGGAAGATATCTTCTTAGGATTTTTGAAATTATATACATGTAATAAGATGTTAAAAATCAAAGTTTTACCAAGGCACATGAACACTTAGCTTTTTGATACTCAGAGTGTGGTCCTTGGATCAGAAGCATCAGCATCACCTGGGAGCTTGTTAGACATGCAGCATCTCAGTCCCATCCCCCACCTGCTGAGCAAGAGCCTGTAGCAGTAACATCCCCAGGTGCTCTATAAGCATGCTTAAGTTTGAGAAGCACTGGTCCTCATTCTTGGCTGCACATTGGAATCGCCTGAAGAATTTTTAAAATTCCAATGTCCAAGCCATACCTCAGACCAATTAAATTAGAATCTGGAGGTTGGGACCCAGGTACTCATATTTTTAAAAACTCCTGTCTTAGTTACCTAGTGCTGCCATAATGAAAGATACCATAAGTGGGTGGCTTTAAAGAACAAAAATTTATTTTCTCACAGCTCTGGAGGCTAAAATTCCAAATCGGAGTCTCGGTCACGTTGATTCCTTTTGTGAACCTCTCTGCTATCTTCTGGTGTCTGCCGACAACCCTTGGTGTTCCCTTTCTTGCAGACAGGGTGTCACATGGCATCTGTCTTCCCCCTGTGCATGTATCTGTGTCTAGTTTGCTCTTTTATAAGACATCATTTAGAAGTGATTAGATTTAGGACCCACGCTACTCTGGTATGAATTCACTAACATAACAAAGAAAACCCCAATTTCCAAACAGGGTCATATGTACAGGTACAGCAGTTAGGTCTTCCACATTTCTTTTTGGGGACATAATTCCAACCATAGCAACACCTAAGGTGACTTTATTGGGCACCCAAAGTTGTGAACCAGTTTTAGACTATACATCGATATTCCAAAGGAGTTAGTAAAAAATTGGTTTCATGACTCTTGGGCCCTTTGTCTACATCAAGGGTACAAACAATTGTGAGAGGGTCAGGTTGTGGAGGTTAGAGAGAATTTGAGGGGGAATTTCCTTGTGGAGTACAGTGAAGGCCCTGGGAGAGCTTGGTCCGTGTCCCCTGTAGCTTGAGGGGCACAGTGCAGTCGACTTCTGCCTGGCAAGACGTGGCAGCTGAGCCCGGGGCAGCAGGGCAAGGGATGGCTGTCCCAGGACCGAGATCCACTTCCACTAAGGGCTGCCCCTGCGCACTGCTGCCTGTGGGCCAGAGTGGACCATGAGGAGAGAGCTGAGGAGAGCTGTCATAAATCCCGCCCAAGAGGACCTCCTGCAAGGACTCTGGGATCCGGTAGTGATGGTCAGCGTGAAAATGGGGAAGGGCCAGTGAAAGAAACGCACCTGCTTCTTCACAGCACATGCAGTCAGATACTCCTCGTGGCCTCTGGAGAATCCACCAAAACGCACCAGAAGTCAGTCCTCTTTAAATCACAGAGCAAGAAGCTGTTCTACAGCGGTAGCGGTCAAGTGAGAACTCTCCTATCCCCTTACTTCTCTCTCTTCACCTCACAGACACCCAGCCCTGGGGGTCATACACCACAGTTAGCCAGCTGGGGGAGGTGAGAAATGCCAGGCAGGAAAAGGGACAAGTGACCCATGCCCAAGGCCCCTTGACTCCTGCTGTCCCTGGCCAGCCCACAGCCATTCCTTCCTGAGGGAAGAAACAAAATAAAAACCAGGGTTGAGGATTTTATTATCTCATGGGCCTGGATACTTTTAATTACTAAATTAAATCAGTATCCAGGAATTTTTATTATCTAAAAGTGAGCGGAAAAAAAAAAAAAAAGCAATGCTCCAGTTTTCAACCCAAGGGTTGGGACTAATGTCTCCCACTGAATAAAGTTTAAAGCGGTGACTGGAGACCAAAGTAAAGGAGATTTAGGATGACATCCTGTGAGTCCTGTTTGTTCGATGCACAGGCTACAAAAGAAGGACCCCGGGCACAGTCTGGGAAGGAGAGGCATCACTAGTGAGAGCTGAGTTCCTCAGCAAAATCAAGTCAGGAGAACTGTCCATCTTTCTGTCAGGAGGGGTCTGGGATGAAAGAAGAGGAGGGACAGAAAGGGGAGAAGGGACTCGGAATTCGAGGAAAGGGCAGGAGGGGTCCCCAGAGAGTGTGCCCACTGTGGACAAGGAGCCCATGGGGTGAGATTGGTTGGATGTGTGCTCTGAGCATTAATAAGCAAGAAAATTATGCTGGCCACATGCAAACACGTTTTGATTTCTGGTACCGCGTTACTGCACTTTATCTCTTTCTATGCAAGATAAAGCAAGTGAACCACTAACAATCAGGTTCTCTTTTATCTTCTGAGTCTGAGTCAGGATTATATAGCCACCACCCCACCCGCCCCTGCCATCCCAAATTCTAACATCACACCTTGGTGGAGAAGGGCCAATGAGGAGCAGGCGCACTTTCGGCAGAGGGGGGGAGGGGGCTCAGGTACGTCTGGTTTATTCACACGGTGCCCTGAGCTCCCACTTGACCCTTTGCCTTTCCCTGTTCAATAAGCAGACAAAATTGGGACCCTGAGCAGTCAAATGATGCTTATTGAGGGGTCCCTAGCAATCACCCCCTGCCCACCACAAGCATCTCTAGGGAGAGCTTACAGGCCACCCTCGGGTCCTGCCTCAGGAGAAGGTAGCAGGACAGGGTGGGGGTTTGTGTGCCGTTTCTTGGTGTGCTTTTGTTTTCCAGGGAACCCCACATGTTAGCCTTTTGTCATCTGTTTTAATTATCTAGTGCTGCTGTAACAGAAATACCCCAAGTGGATGGCTTTGACAAACAAATTTATTTTCTCACAGTTTACCCATTCCCATCGAATCGATTCCAACTCATAGTGATCCTATAGGATAGAGCAGAATCGCCCCATAGGGTTTCCAAGGAGGGCTCATAGCGATCCTATAGGACAGAGTAGAATTGCCCCATAGGGTTTCCAAGGAGGGCTGGTGGATTCGAACTGCCAACCTTTTGGTTAGCAGCCGAGTTCTTAACCACTGTGTTAGGAGGCTAAAAGTCCAAATTCAGAGCACTGGCTCCAGGGTAAGGCTTTCTCTCTCTGTCGGCTCTAGAAGGTCCTTGTCTCTTCAGCTTCTGCTTCCTGGTTCCTTGGAGATCTCCATGTGTCTTGGTATCTATGTTGTCCCATCTATCTGCTCACTTGTTTGTTTAATCTCTCTTATATATCAAAAGACATTGACTCTGATACACCCTGTAGTAATCCTGCCTCGTTAACAAAGAAAACTCATTCCCAAATGGGATTATAACCACGGGCACAAGGTTAGGATTTACAACACATATTTTTGGGGGGACTCAATTCAATCCATAACATCATCTCTTAGTTTTCCTCTCACTGATGTTGAAAGAGCCAGGTGAGACTGGCCCATGAGGGTGGTTTAAAGACACATTGTCTTTCATTCTTCCAGCTTGCTCTGGAGTCATCTGAGAGAATTCTACAGAGGATACAAATTCTTTTCAATCATTGTTGCGGCCATTTTCAAAAACCATTTTATACCAGGTCACAAACAAGCTATCAATAATTCCTAAAATGTACAAACTGTACAGGTCATAGTCTCTGACCAGACTCCAAGAACACTAGAAATTAAAAACCAAAGGAAAACAAAGAACAAAAACATCAACTCACTTGAGAAATTAAAAATCACTTTCCTAAGTAACTCTTGGGTCTAAGAGGGAATAAACATGTCAATAACAGACTGCATAGAACATAATGATAATGATGACAACACAGAAAAATAAATGAGCCACACATTTATTCCCAGATGCCAGACAAACAGAAAATCACACAACCACCATTGTTATCAACAGCAAAACCTAAGGAAACAAGGAGGAGAAGTCAATAATGAGAAACTCCTGAAATTAATGGATTAGAAAATGGGAACAGTAAATTGATAAATGAATCCAGAGCCTGGCTCTTTAAAAAGACCAATGAATTAGAGAAACCATTGGCAAGCCTAATGAAGAAAAAGAGAAAATATAAGGGCACAGAAATGAAAAATGATGTGGAGTAAATGAAAAATATAAATAGGTTTTATAACTTTATGCTAATAAACTTAAAAATCTCAATGAAGTGGATAGCTTTCTAGGACAATATAAATGACCAAAATTGACTGAAGAAGTGGTAGAAAATCTGAATAGACTAATAATCCTTCTAGAAGCTGAAAAAGTTGTCAAATAACTATCCTAGCAAAAATAAAGTAAAACAAGATAAAATAAACCCAGACCATTTCAGGGGCAAGCTCCTTCAAGTCTTCAAGGAGCAGATAACCTCTGTGCTATTTAAACAGGGTAAAACAAAACAAACTCGTTGCCGTCAAATGGATTACGAATCATAGCAATCCTACAAGGTAGTGCAGGGGGAAGAAAAAGACGGGCAGCTTTTCAAATCATTTTAATAAGCCAGCATTGCTCGGCCACAAAAGCCAACCAGGCAGATGGGCAAAAGAGAAACTGCAGCCCAGTTTCACAAATACAGACACAAAATATTAGAAAATTGAAAGCAGCCATATGTTTAAAATAACAATACACTAAGTACAAGAAAAGCTGATTCCAGGAATGCAAATGTTGTTCATTATTAGGAAATCTCTTAATGTGATCGATTATGTTAATAGATCAAGGTGGAAAGCTGCATTATCACTGCCATATAGCATTAAGAATTTGGGCTTTGAAGTCAGAAAGCCTGATTTCTAATCCTGCCTTTTCTCAGTTTTTGACTATGGACCCTTGGGAAGTTTCTAGATCTCTAAAATATAGAAAATAACATCTAACTATCAGAATCATGTGAATATCAAATTAAATCATGAATACAGAACTCTTGGTGCAAAGCTGGGCACATAATCAGAGCTCAGGAAATGACAGATTTAGGAAAATGTCAAGATATCGTCACCCGTTCCTGGAGATATTTTTGTAAATAAGACAAGAACTGGAAGAATACTCCTTTAATATTACAAACATAATCTCTCCCAAACCAAAGCCACATCATAATTAACTGTGAAAAGATTAGTGACATCCCCGTTAAGTTCAGGAGCAAGATAAAAATACCTCTACCTCCACTATTATTTATTCATGTTCTGGAAGTTCTGAGCAATGGAGTTAAACAAGAAGATAAAATAAGGGTCATAAATATTCCCCGAGAGGAAATATTCCCATTGTCATTTTCAGGGGATATGGTTTTGTAATTTGAACATCTCAAAAAATCAACTGAAAAAGTCATAGAACTAACAAATGAGTTTGTAAGGTAGCCATCACAAAATACAGAAATATAGATATAAAAACCAATGCCTTTCCTATGATAAAGAGCAAGCCGTTAGAACACATCATAGACGTATATTGCATTTACAAAGGCAACAAAATTCATGGGCACAAACTTAACAGAAAATATGTAAGATTTATGTAAAGAAAATGAGAAGACTTCCCAGAGGAACTAAAAATGAGACTTGAACAAAGAGAGAACGAAACAAACTTTGTTCTAGAAGACTCAGTAATATATGATTTCAATTATCCCCATCAATCTATAGGTGACCACCTTCCAATCAACATCTCCATGAGATTTTTTCTTAAAATCCTGACCACATTATCGTAAAGTTTCTCTGGAAGCAGAAAAGCATGGATAGGAAAATTTTGAAGAGGAACTAATCTAGATGGACTTGCCTTATCCGATATTAAATATAATTAAAGGCTGCAACAATTAAAACAGATTTACTGGTGCAGAAAAACAGACAGATGGATTCACGGGACAGATTCGGAAGGCAGGAGCAGATCCAAGTGTGTGTGAGAATTTATTATTGATTTTGGAGGGATTTCATAGCGTGGGGAAGTGACTAGTCAATAAATAACGGCTAAGTTGGATTCCATCCTCAAAATACACTTAAAAATAAATTTTTCAGATTTTAATTATGTATATTTTATATTTTTAACCTTTTATTTTGAAAAATAATTTCAAATTTACAGAAATGTTGTATGAATAGCGCAATGAATTCCATAATTATTTT
The DNA here is from genome assembly GCF_000243295.1 of Trichechus manatus latirostris. Classification (NCBI taxonomy): domain Eukaryota; kingdom Metazoa; phylum Chordata; class Mammalia; order Sirenia; family Trichechidae; genus Trichechus; species Trichechus manatus. Next base: position 10,591,151 of record NW_004443940.1, read on the forward strand.
TCACAAAGATTCACTAGTTGTTAACATTTTACAAGTGCTTTCTCTCTCACATATGTGGGTGTGTGTATTTCTTTTTTTCCCGTGAAACATTGAGAGTAATTGCAGATAACATGCACCTTTTACCCTTATATATTTAGGTTAGATTCTCTATAGAACAAGAGCATTCTCTTATGTAACCACAATATGATTATCAAATTCAAACATTTTAACGCTGATACAATACTATCATCTAAAGCTTAGTCCATATTCAAATTTTGCCAGGTGTCACAATAATATCCTTTATGGGAAGTTTTCCTTCCCCATCCAGAATGCGGTTTAAGATCATTCTTTGTATTTCTTTAACCTAGAATAATATCTCAGCCTTTCTTTGTCTTTCATGTCACTGATGTTTTTTAAAATATACAGGCCACCTGTTTTGAAGACTCTTGCTCAACTTGTGTTTATCTGGTATTTCTTCATAATTAGAATCAGGTTATGCACTTTTGGCAGGAATACTACATAAGACAGGCTGTGTCCTTCTCAGTCCATCACTTCAGGAGGCACATAAAGCAGGCTGGTTCCTGTTGGTCATGCTAGCTTCGATCACTTGGCTAAGAAGCATTTGACAGATTTCTCCACTGTGAAGTTACTCTAGTTCCCTTTGTGATTAATACAAAATCTGTGGGTGGATACTTTGAGGTTGTGTGAATATCCTGTTACCTCCTTTTGCCTAAATCAGTTATTACTAGGACTGTTGTAAGGTGATAAATTTTCTAACATTCCTTCTGTTAGGAAGACCTTTCCCTTCCACCCCCCATCTCCCTTCTCTCTCTCTCCCTCTCTTCCTTCCTTTCTTTCCTACCTGTATAAACTCATGGATTCTTTTGTTATTCAGTGGACCATTATCTATTTATTACTTTTTAAAATTCATTTTGATGTTCAAATTGTTCCTGATTTGGCCAGTGGGTCCTGTGCCCTCTGTCCCCCTCTTTTTTGTTTTATTGTGATAAAAATATATATACTAAAACATTTGCCAGCACAACATTATTTACAAGTATAATTCAGCAACATTAATTACGTTCATCATGTTCTGCAGCTATTACCACTATCCTATTCCAAATTATTCCACTACCTTAGCAGAAATTTAGTGCCCCCTAAGCAAAGACTTTCCCTTTCCCCTTCCCACCTCTGGTAATCACTAATAGCTTTGGTCTCTATACCTTTGTCTATATCATATGAGGGGGATCATATAATATTTGCCGTTTTGTGACTGGCTTATTTCACCCACCATAATGTTTTCTAGGTTCATCCATGTTGTAGTAGGTATCAGCACTTCATTTCTCTTTAAGGTTGAGTAATAGTCCATTGTATGTACATGCCACATTTTATTTATCCATTCATCTGTTTGTGGACATTTAGGTTCTTTCTACCTTTTGGCTATTGTGAACATATTGTGAACAGTGCTACAAATACACAGTGCACCTATTATTTTCTGTTTTTTTTTTTTTCTTCACAGCCATTCTAGGAGGGCGGTGAAGTGGATTTTTGTTGTTGTTAAGTTGTAGGAGTTCTTTATATGTTCTTGATATTAAACCTTTTCCAATATACGGCTCCCCAAATTTTTCTCCCAATCTGTAGGTCGTCTCTTCACTTTGTTGATACAGTCTTTCCATGCACAAAAGTTTTTAATTTTGATGACGTTCCGTTTATCTATCTTATCTTTTGTTGCTTGTGGTTTTGGTGTCACATCTAAGAACTCGTTGTTAAAAACCAGGCTCTAAAGCATTACCCCTATGTTTTCTTCTAAGAGTTTTAGGGTTTTAGTTCTCACATTTAGGTCCTTAATCTATTTTGAGTAAATGTTCTTACATGGTGGGAGGTATGGGTCCAACTTCATTCTTTTGCATGTGGAAATCTAGTTGTCCTAGTATTGTGCCCTTTTGACATGTTCCCATCACTTTCTGCACACGTCTTTATTTTCTGGTGCAACAAAATGTTCCAGGCTCATTTTTTACCTTCCCTGCCCCAGCCTTGGAATCAGCCATTTCTTTAAGGCAATCTAATCCTTTGATTGGGAAATATTATTGAGAAATAAAAATATGGACATAATTAAATATAAAAATTAAATTATAAAAGAATCATAGATGAATACTTGCATATCTTTGAGTGGGAAAGGACTTTTAATAAATAACATTAAAGGCAAAACCCATAGATTAAACTATATACAAATTTAGGAACTTCTTTATGTTGAAATTATCATAAGCAAAAGGTTGAGAGGCCCTAGGCTCCTTCCTTTGATCTCTTCTCTGCTCTTTTCTTCCCCTCCCTTCTCATTACCTAAGAGAAATGAAAGCATTTGTCTACCCAAAGACTTGTATGTGAATGTTCATAGCAGCTTTATTCATAATTGAACCAAACTGGAAACAACCAAATGTCCATCAACTGGCAGATGAATAAACAAATTGTAGAATTTCTACCAGCAATAAAAAAGAACAAAATATTGATACATGCAATTGACATATAACATCATGCTAAGTGAACGACGTAAGACATAAAAGACTACATACTATATGATTCCATTTATATGGAATTCTAGAAAACATAAAACTAAAGTGACAGAAAGTAGATCAATGATTACCTGGGGCTGGGGTACTAGGGGAGAGGATTGATACAATGAGACACAGGGAAACATTTTAGGGTTCTGGAAATGCTCTATATCTTGATGATGATGATGGTTATATGACTGTGTACAATGGCCAAAACTCATCAAACTGCACTTAAAACGGACAAATTTTAATGTATATAAATTATAACTCATACGAAAGTTGATAAAAAATGAAGAAGAAAAGGTAGGAAAGTAATTGTAAAGATATTCAAAAAAAAAGGAACTTCAAAAAGATGTCCTGCTCATCCTTAAGATGGGAGGAGATTATCAGAACCTAAGGGAATAGTATGCTCTTAGGTAGAGAACACAGTACTTTTGGTGAAAAGAGGTGCTAGAAATGTACCTAAATTAAAGCTACCAGCTGCCCTGGCTCACTCTCTCATACCTTCGCCAACATAATCCTTAAGAAAAATGATGGCCTAGATAAAACTTTCCCCATTCAAAGATTAGTGATAGGCAGAAAGGAGTCATCAATGAAACTGTTAACAACAGAGAAAGGGGGGAAAGCACATAATAAGTAAAAAGTGGATGAAGATTGCACATCAGAAGAATTACTTCAGGAAGTAGAGGAACGGTTCAGAACAATACCCTGTACATGATCTCAAAGAAATCAATGAGAACATGAACTCTTAAGGGGGGAAAAAGAAGAAGTCAGAGAAGAGATATAAGAGATTAAAGAAGCAATATTAAGAAAATGAATAAAGATTAAAAAGTGAGCTGACAAATCTCAAAAATTAGAAATGTAAGGCGATAGCAAACTCGTTGAAAATAAAAGTCACACAAGAGTGTGACGGATTTTTTTTTTTTATTATTGTGCTTTAGATGAAGGTTTACAAAGCAAATTAGTTTCTCATTAAACGATACACATATTGTTTTGTGACATTGGTTGTCAACCCTACGACATGTCTATACTCTCCCTTTCTAGAGCTTGGTTTCCCCATTACCAACTTTCTTGTCCCTCTTGTCTTCTCATTCTTGCCCCAAGGCTGGTGTGCCCATTTAGTCTCATTTTGTTTTATGGGCCTGTCTAATCTTTGGCTAAAGGATAAACCTTAGGAGTGACTTGAGTACTGAGTTAAAAAAAGGTGTCCGGGGGCCATACTCTCGGGGTTTCTCCAGTATCTGTCAGACCAGTAAGTCTGGTCTTTTTCTGTGAGTTAGAACTTTGTTCTACATCCTTTTCCGAATCTGTCCAGGACCCTTCAGTGTGACAGATTTTTGAAAGAAAAGTGAGATGCATGATGAACAGCTTGAGAAAAATGAAATGGAAAAGAACAAAGAGAAAAAAATGATAGTATTTCAAGACACACAAAGGAAATCCATATATACGCAATTGTTCTTTCCAGAAGAAGTAGACATAATAAATGGAGTAGAAAAAAACTAAAAAAAATAGAAGAAAATTGTTTTGTAAAGGAAACCTGGAATGTACAGTTGAAGGGGCACATTATGTTCCAGAGAGAACACATCCTAGTGAAGTAATTAATTATTAATTAAAGCTGAAGAGAGTGACATATGGCCATCTAAGCAGAAAAAGTAAGTCACTCACAAGGAAGAAAACAATACCAAGTTGGCCTCAGGCTTATCCCCAGTAATATTCAGTACCAAAAGAGAGTGGAGCATTGTCTCCAGACTTCTGAGGGAAGTATGATCTAATAGGTTTTCCCTCAGCCAAATTGTCACTCAAGTCTAAAGGTAATAGTTATTCACAAACACGCAAATATGCAGGGACTATTGCACCCAGAACTATTTCTTGAAAAGCTACCTGGTGACAGAATCCAGTTAATCAAGAGATGAATCTAAATAAAGAACTCTGGAATGGAGAAACCATTTATAATAAAGGGCTCGCGATGAACCATGAATAAATTCACATATCCAAAACCCACTGCAGTCAAGTTGGTTCCAACTCATAGCAACCCTATAGGACAGAGTAGAACTGCCACACAGGGTTTCCAAAGCTATAAATCTTTATGGAAGCAGACTGCCACATCTTTCTCCTGCGAAGGGGCTGGTGGGTCCGGACCACTGACCTTTTGGTTAGCAGCCAAATGCTTTAACCACTGCACCACCAGGTCTCCTTAAATTTACATAGATTTATATTGTAAACATAACATTGACAATGTGAAAACACTTGTGAGCCACTGAGATTTTGGGATTGCTTTTACTGTACTAGCACAAGCTGATATACCAATATTGGTCTAATAAATCAGAAGTCTAATTGAGTGAGAGACTGAAAAGCCTTCTGGGAAAAAATATGTTCTAAAATTACAGAGATTCATGTGTGGCATGGTTGGCCTTGGAGAAACTAGGTGAGTAGCTAGGTAGCTGCCAACGAATTGACTTTGATTCTTGATGTTGCACAGTTCTGCATCATCCTTGTGATCACCAGCATGTTTGAGTCCATCATTGCAGCTATTGTGCCAATCCATCTCACCAAGGGTCTTTCTTGCCCTCACTGGTCCACTACTTCACCAAACATGAAATCTTCCTCCAGTGATTGATGTCTCAAGATGATGTGTCCAAAGCAAGCAAGTCAGACAATGTTCTGTTATGATCCATAGGTTTTCATGAAAACAAAATAAAAAATTAAAAACAAAAGTAAAAAAATATCTGTTTCGCTAAAGCTCTGAATGATAGTGTAGCCAGAGCAATGTGCTTCAAGAACCTCTCTCAGAGTATAACACAAAGGAAGAGATATTTCTATCCCTCTTTGTCCCAGACCCCCGTGATGACTGTGCACCTTGACATTCCAGGATGTTAGTGGCAGTGCCCGGGGGGAAGTACCACATGCAGGTGCAGTGCTCAGGGGTGAGAGCAGAGCTCAGTGGGAAATGTAACCAGTGGCTGTGCAAGGTCTTACGTTAGATTGTGGGTCTGGTCTGAACAGAATCATGTAGCAACGGTGATCACAGTTGCAAGTAACAGGATTATAAACAATATAAACAATAAAGAGAATGTATAGGCTCAGTATATGGAAATGTCCAGCAAAGCATGAACTTAAAGGAGTTTGATCTAGAGGTTCAAGTATGTCACCAGGACTTGATTTCTTTTCATCTCTCTGTTTTATTTCCATAGTTTTGGCTTCATCCTAAAGCTGGCTCCCCTTGTGTTTGTAAGATGGGTGGCTCCAATTCCTAGGTCTACACATCAAGCAGGGTGAGAAAGCAAAACCACAGAACACAATTCTTGAACTTCATTCTAACTTAAACAATTTAAGTCATATGTCCAAGTGTAACCAATAACTAATAACTGTGATCGTATAACTGGCTTAGACCAGTGGTTCTCAACCAGGAGCAGTTTTGCCTGGAAGAGGACATTCGGCGATGTCTAAAGACATTTTGTCAAACGGGGGTGGAGTGTGACTGGCATCTAGTGGGTAGAGGCCAGCAATGCTGTTAAACATCCTACAATGCACAGGGTGCACCCCCCCCAACACACACACACACACACACACACACACACAAACAAAGAATTATCTGGCCCCAAATGTCAACAGTGCCAAGATTGAGAAACCCTGCCTTAGACCAATCAGGACCCCCTCTCCCACTTAGAGTTGAGCTGGGGCCAGGACTGTTCAAAATGCATGGCTGCTACACGACAGAGGAGGGGTGGAATGGCTGCTGGGAAGACAGCATAGTATCCTTGACAAAGGCGCAGCAGACCACAAAGTGGCAACTGGTCTTATTGTAAACTTAGGTGAGACACTCTTGGGGACTCTCAGAAATACTTGGAGTGGAGATTTCAAGATGCCAAATTCTCGTATGACATGGACCAGAGAAATCTGGATTAGTTTCAAGAGGGTGACCCATTTGTTCCCAGAAGTTGCCGAAGCCTTGGCCAACCAGGGTTACACAATTGTAGGATTTCAGAATACCATCTGGAGGCTTGGAGTATCTTTGCTTGTTTGAGGAGCTTATAAAGGAGACTTGGGGTGGATTGTCTAGGGAGTGAGAGCTGACGTAGGGCAGAAGCTGGAGAGGTGGGCAGCATCAGAATGGACTGCAGGTGAGGCCAGCAGTGGGGATCTCCTCCGAAAGGGGATAAAGACCCCTCAAATGATTTTAATAAAGGGAATAGCATCATCAGATTTGTATTTTATAAAAAAAACTCCTTGTGTGGAGGATGAATTGGAGTGAGGATGGAGATGGAGGTGGGCAGGAGGTGGGACTGTCAACCAGAAGACCAGTTAGGAGACTGTAGCAGTGTCCTGGGTGAGGTGAGATGACACCCAGGACTAAGAAGGAGATGGAGAGAAGGAAGTGGGTTTGAGAGTTATTAAGGAGGATGCAGTTATAAGATTTGAAGATGAGTTGAATGAGGGAAGTAAAGGAAAGGGAGAGGTCAAGGATATCTCCCATATTTCTTTCCAGAATGGCTATTAGGGCGGTGGAACCACCAACAGAGATGAACAACAGGGAAGAGGGGCAGGCGTGGCAGCACTCACATAGGAGGGAGGAGATAATAGGTTTGGTTTTGAACTTGTTGGGTTTGAAGTTTATGTGCGATTGGATCTGGAGCTCAGGACGGTCATCATCTCATCAATGGAATTGAATCCATGGGAGGGGACTTGAATGAGGAGGGAAAAGAAAAGGCATTCAGGAGAAAACCTTGGGGAATGTCAACATCTAAGCACAAGGTGTAGGCAGTGGTGGTTCAGTTGTAGAATTCTCGCCTTCCATGTGAGAGACCCCCATTCAATTCCTGGCCAAGGCACCTCATAAACAGCCGCTACCTGTCTGTCATTGGAGGTTGGCATGTTGGTATGATGCTGAACAGGCTTCAGCAGAGCTTCCAGACTAAGACTGACTAGGAAGAAAGGCCTGGCAATCTACTTCCAAAAATCAACCAGTGAAAAACCTATGGATCACAATGGTCTGATCCCACTGCCCATGAGATTACCATGAGTTGGGGCCAACTCGACAGCAGCTAACAACAACAACAGCAACAACAAGGGCAAGCCACGGAGGGGATAGCCTGCAGGAGGGCTAGGAGGAAGATCAGGAGAGAAGGTGGGAGTTAAAGGGAGAGAAATTTGGGAGAAGCAGGGAGTTGTCAGATATTAAACACTACCACGAAATCATGTATGATAAGGCCTAAAAAGCGTCTATTGAAGTTAGCTCAGGGAGGCTACTGATGACCTTCGAAAACGGTTTTCCTGGAGTGATAGAGGCAGAAGTCAGATTGCAAAGCTTTAGCTAGAGGATGGGAGAGGAGCAGATGGAGGCAGTAAGCCTGGACCCCTCTAAGAAGAAGCTTGGCTGGGAAGGAAGCAAAAGAGACTGTGGCAGGAGGAAGGGGAAACTGGAGAGACAAAAAATTCAGAAAAATCTGAAAGTCTCTTTTATTCAATTTAAAAGCCAAAGAAACCAAAAAGTTAATAGACAGTGTACTAGACCATTCAGTTAATGAAGGACTTCTGTTGAATGAAAAAAGTGGGTATTAATATTGACTTTTAAAAACTCAACACTTCTAAATCAATTTTTTTGGTTTTTGTTTGGTAATGCCAGTATTTTCTTATTATAAAAGCACTACATGCTACTTAAAACTCTAAGTTTATAGCTGCACAAAATTACATCATATGGAATTTTGTAATTTATTTAATCATTTCCCTGTTGGTGAAATTATTTTTGTTTTGTTTATTAAGATGGGTGGGAATTTCGTGCTGAAGGAAAGAGTTAAGGAGGGAGAAGCTGAAGGACCAGGGAAGAATGAGATGCCTGGTGCCTCTTCCTGTTTCCAAGTTCATGGCCCACCTAAGACCTTTAAGTCTCCTGCTTCCAGCCACAGCTGTTGTTGTTAGCTGCCATTGAGTCAGCCCCCTACTCATGGTGACCCACGCACAATGGAACGAAACTCTATAGTGTCCTGAGACATCTCCATGATTGGTTGCAGATTAGACCATTGTGATCCATAAGATTTTCACTGGCCGATTCTAGGAAGCAGATCATCAGGCCCTTCTTCCTAGTCTGTCTTAGTCTGGAATCTCTGCTGAGACCTGTTCAGCATCATAGCAATACTGACAGACAGGTGATGGCTGTGCATGAAGTGCATTGGCCAGGAATCGAACCACGTGGAAGGCGAAGATTCTACCACTGAACCATCACTGCTTCTTCCAGCCATAGGGGAAAAAAAAAACAAAACCCAAACCTATTGCCATCGAGTCCATTCCAACTCATAGTGACCCTATAGGACAGAATAGAACTGCCCCATAGGGTTTCCAAGGAGCCCCTGGTGGATTCGAACTGCCGACCTTTTGGTTAGCAATCAAGCTCTTAACCACTGCACCACCAGGGCTTCTCCACCCATACCGGACACTTCTAATTTCCAGCACATTTGGAAGAAAAAGATGACTAAGGCCTAATGATGAGCAAGCCCTTTCCAGCACAAGTCACCAGACTTCTCCAATGCCCCAAGGTCTTCTTTACGCCTTCCAAGTGAAATAATTTTCCAAACTCTTCTCACTGTTGGTTCACACTCATGTTTTAAAATGCACAAGAGCAATTCATTGAAAAACTGCTGCCTGCAGTGAAGAGTCATTTCCTCATACTAGGCTGAGAAGTTTGGACTTGATCTTACGAAACAAATGAGAAATTGGCTTATTTGCTAACTACCCCCAGGAGCCCTTCTCCTCAGTGTTAGGCCAGGGCTTCTCTTGTTGCCCCTGGGCCACGTTTTCCCTCCCCTTAGGCAAATGATACAGAACTACAGCAGAAGCTCCATTCTATCACTGCCCTTTTGAACCTGATTACTCGGAAAATACCCAACCATCCCCTCAGGGTAATCAATTGTTGTTCTGATATCCATTGATAAGTTGCAGGTCATGACTTGAAAGCCTGGAGACAGTTGTGCAGTTGCACAATTCCAAGTCATCATGGAAACTGGGAAAGGAACAGGAAACCTAAACAGATGTCACCCTGAATTTAAAAACTGGAGAGAAGATGGATTATGGTGGAAGGTGTCAAGCCCAAGTGGGCTCCTTGACTAGATGAATAAGAACACAGTTTGGGAATCTGTACAAAGGAAAGTGGTCGCTACCAGGAACCAACCTGGCTCTGCTCAAAAACCAAAACAAACCAAGCCAGTTGCTGTTGAGTCCATTCCCACTCCTGGCAACCCCATGTGTGTCAGAGTAGAACTGTGCTCCATGGGGTTTTCAATGGCTGTAATCTTTTGGAAGTAGATCGCCCGGCTTGTCTTCCAAGCACCTCTAGGTGGACTTGAACTGTCAATCTTTCAGTTAGCAGTTGAATGGTTAACCATTTGCACCATGCAGGGACTCAGCTCTGCTCAGAAGACTTAGGAAATTCCTTCATGTCTATTTTTGATGGGTTATAAATCAGGATCCCTAGTCACCCTTGTGGAGCCTACGGAGATCCATGGGCTGGGGTGACCGGCCTTTCTCTGACCCTGCCTCTTTCCTCTTCCCAGAGCTGAGGCTAGGTAGACATCCAGCTAGCTGCCTGAAGGGTGATTCAGGAACAATTCCCTCCAGGGTTGTGGGAATATAAGGAGCTAGGTCTGTAATTGGATATGGCAGCCCAGTTATCTCTTGTTTTCAGCCTTGCTCTGACCCAGATCAGGGCCTTGATGGTGCAATGGTTAAGAGGTCAACTGCTAACCAAAAGATCAGCAGCTCGAATCCACCAGCTACTTCTTGGAAACCCAGTGGGGCAGTTCACTGTGTCCTATAGAGTCACTGTGGGTTGACAGCAATGTTTTTTTTTTTTTTTTCCTGACCCAAATCTAGAACCCAGTCTGATGTGGGGTCCGGTCTTGCTCCTGGGCCCATATCCCTACCTTGGGCCTTTCCAGAGATCTAACCCATCCAAATGTTGGGATAGTGTCTTATTCTCACCCATCCTCCACCCCTGCTGCCTTCTCAGTGAGCCTCGCACTGCTGCTGGGCTGTGCCTCTGCAGCCTGGCTGCCTAGACGCCAGCAGCCCTCCACAGCTGCATTCCTCTTTCTGGCCAATCTGCTGACTTTCTACTGGCCCTGTGGCCCTTCTTGCCACTGAGGACAGCCAGGTGTGTCCCAAGTAAATGGTTGCTCCAGAGTCACATCTAGTTCCAGATCCCAGCTCTCCCACAGCCTACAAGGCTAAACTTTTGTTTACACAGGCTGGGGGCCAGAAGCGCTAGTCTATGAGACTCCTTTGCCTGCCACCCCATTGGCCCCTTCTGAGAACAGCAGCCTTGGGCAGCTCCTTGCAAGTGAAGAGCTGAGTGTTGTGGTCCAGGACCCTGCTCTTCTCTGACCACAACTGATTGGCCCACGAATCAGCATTCAAGTCCAAGGAAAGCATCTGTTGCTAAACCCAGTGTTAATGAGCTGCCTGTGAGCTCCCTGGTGAAGGACTGTGCCGAGTACGGGTGCTCCTTATTGGATGGTGACTAGCTGGCCGAGGCAGATCTTCTTTCTTGGGGAATTTTGAAAGTGAGATAACGCATAGGGAGAGACAGTAAAAAGGAGAGACAGGTACAGAAGGGGCAGGAGGGTCTCCTGCTTCTGATCCTGCCTCTGAGATGGGGAAGACACCACTCTGCAGCAGTGTTGAATCTTCCTGGGGATCTGGGTGTCGTTCTGGTCCCCGCCAGGCCTGGCTGAGCCCTTGCTAGGGCAGGTTCTGTTTTGTTCACTTCCCCGTCTTCTGAGGTTACACCGAGCCAGGCTTTGTTCCTACCCAGACTAAGGAGCCTGCTCTCCAGGAGTGAACGACCGCACCCAAAGGGTGTTGACTGAGGAAAAGATTGAGGTCAGATGGAGGGAGGTTTCAGTAGAAGGTCTTAGCCTATTTAATGATTCCAGTTGCTAAGGAGCTGACATAGATGACATGCTTATCAAACGAGGGCATGACCTAAGTGCTGAGAAGGATGCAAATGGTGCCAGGGTCGAGGGTCAAAGGATTTCATCAGGCTGGAGAGATGAGTTGAATCAAACTTGATGACACTCAAAATGGACATATGGGAAATGCTCTCTCCACCCAGATTGCAGCACCTTGCAGCACGGCAACTCTTTTGAAAAATACTTGGTGTGTCTCATAGTCTGTCAGAAAATAGTCCATGGGGTGAGGGTGTTGCCACTAAAGGGAAGAAGTCGAAATGCTTGAATCCAGTAAAAATGAGAGTATGGTCTCTGGTTCAATCTCCATCAGTGGTCTGGGACAAAATGTCTTGCCCCGGGAGCCCAACGGGGCCACTCTAATTAGAGGAGGACGTGAAGGGGTAGAGAGTGTGGTCTCTTCACTGGGGGCACTCGTTGTCTGCTCTTGACTCTGTCATGCTGCCTTTCCCTTTCTGGTCTGTGGTTTTTACAGCAGGTAGGGCCTGGGTCCTGGAGGTGGAAGGTTGGGCGGGACCAGGGTTGAGCTTTGGGAAAAGAAGCAGGCGCAGGCTGCTCAGGTCCACTTCTGTTGCCTGCCAAGCAGGCCACGTGGTGAGATCTGCAGAGTTGAGGCTGGGTGCAGGCCCAGGGGGCCAGCTGGAGGGGTTGCTGGGCCTGCCTTGCTCACCTGGGGCCTGGGCTAATGAGCCAATGAGGGCATGGTGGTTCACAGGGGTCTGGCCAGCCCACCAGGAAAGAAGCCTACCGAGGGGACTGGTGTCAAAATCCTCAAAGGGATGTGAGTGCTTGTCTGTCAGAGCCTCTTCTGGGTCTGGCCAGGAAACTAGTTCAGCAGGGGCGTGGGGCCACGGTTGGAGTCTGCTGAGGAGGCAAGGATCCCAGGATCTGAGGGAGACGGCACTTTCATTACATCTCAGGTGTAACCTTGAGAAAGCTACACTTCTGCTCCAACCTCTCCAAACTGATGTCTTCTCACTGGTCTATTGCAGGCTGCTCCATTTCCACCCTGCAGCCCCTCACCTGCATCATTCCGCCTTGGTGTCACCTGTTCATTTTCTTCCTCTCCTTTTCTTCCCTAGTCTGTCTGTCAGTCCTCCCTCCCTCCCTCCCTCACCTGTCTTTATCAAACACTGATTAAACGTGTCTGGTCAGGCACCATGGTAGCTACTTGGCCTGATGGGGGGCGGGGGGTGGTGGGGGAAAGGAAGTTTCATAGAAGCTTGTGTCTTGAGATCTGTCAGGAAGACTTAGGTGTGGGATGGGGGAAAGGAAATTCCCGTCTGAGGGTACGGTCCGAAGTATGAACTGACTTGAAGTTGGGGAGTGGCAGAAACTGAAGTTGTAATCACAGGGAAGACAGTGTATGCCGCCAGAGATTTTGACCTTTATCCTGAGGCCAGTTATTGAATGTTTTTAAGGGGGTCAGTGGATGGCACAAATGGTTAAGTGCTTGACTATTAACTGAAAGGTTGGCGGTTTGAACCCACCCAGGGACTCCTCGTAGAAAGGACTGGCAATCTACTTCCAAAAGGTCACAGCCACGAAAACCCCATGGAGCTTCATTCTGTCCATGAAGAAGACTTTCTGCCCCAAGACTAGGGCCCCTTGCCTTCGCAGCCCCAGGCTTGTTGAGCTCCAGGCCTCTGCAGTTGCCTTGGCCTGGGGGAACAAGCGGAAGATGGCTCCCCAAGAGCCTGGGCTGCTCCAGCTTCTCTGGCCACTGCCTGGGAGAGGTCACCTCCTGGGTGGGCCATCAGATCACCCAACTCTGGTACTGTCCGTCCTCCTGCTTCCTCATCCCACATCCTCTTTCAAGGAGAGACAAGGCTGTTGGGACCAAGGTGTGGCTTCTCCCCTGTCGCTGTTATGGGCAGTAGAACCATATGCAGAACTGGTACTACCTGGTGGTCAGGGAAGGCCCTAGAGTCAGACTGCTCAGCTTCCTGGGTGCAAACCTAGCTCTGCCACGTGTGAGAAGAGCAACCATGGCATGTTTTCAACCTCCCTCAACTTCAGTTTCCCATTTGGAAAGTGGCAATAATAATCATACCTACTGCAGGGAGGCTGTTGTAAGGATTTAAATGTGGTTATCCAGGAGTCCTGGTGGCACAATGGTTAAGTGCTTAGTGGCGAACCAAAAGGTTATTAGTTCAAATCCACTTAGTAGCTTCCTTGGGAGGAAGACCTGGCAATCTGCTTCCGAAAGGATTATAGCCAAGAAAACCCTGTGGGGCAGTTCTACTCTGTCACATGGGGTCACTATGAGTCAGAAGGGACTCAAAGGCATCCAGCAACGACAACAATTTATGAGCTGGGCACACTGGCAGTCTCCATGAATGATCAGCTCTACTATTTTAGCACTTGATGCTCCTGGCAGCCCCTCTCTCCTGTCTGCCACCCCCCTTCCTCTGGGGCTGCTGAGGAGCAGGCAGACAGGAGACAGCCCATCCCTGACCCCCCCACCCCCACACCGCCACAGTCTGAGGCTGGAATGTGCGTGTGTTCGAGTTGAGCTGATCTGTGAAGCCAACTCTGGAAAACACTACACTCATCTGCCGAATCCCAAATGGAAACAAATACAAATGCTTTTTATAAACAAAGACAGATCCTTAGGAAGAGAACGAACCGAGGAGCTGGACTGAACTGGAACCGAAGCTCTGGGTTTTCTGGCAATTTTTTATCTATCTAAACAGACCCTCCCATCCCCCGCCCCCAGGCTGCGGGTGGCTGCCTGGCTGCTGGCACCTCCCTCTCCCGCAGGCAGCCACGCGCCTGGGACTCTTGGTTGTGGGAAATTCTTCCGTCTGCCAGCGGCTTCTCTTACAGTGCAAACCTACCGCTAGGAGACGTGTCCCTCGCCCTCTGGGGAACCAGGTTTAGCAGACACGCTCCCCTATACCCAGGACATGAGAGCCTGTGGGTGGGCATTGGGTTGGGGCATGGGCACAGCCCCAGGACCCCAGTGAAGGGGACTGAAGATATATGTCACCAGCCTCAAGGCGAGATTTGGGACTCCTACCCCCACCTCCTCTTGACCTCAAAGGCAGAGTCATCTTGAGAAGGAAAAGTTCTCACTTTCTACTGACTCGAAACAGCCTCCTGAATTCTTCATGTCTGGTCTCAGCACTACCTTTCTCCCATCCTTCTGGGCCGGCACATCTGTCACCTCTGCCTGCTCCCCAGCTCCACCCTGTCCCGGTCTGAGTCTCCCAAGGCCTCATTTCCCACCTTCCCCATATATGCCCCTGGCCCTGCCTCACCTTCTTCCCTGGCCCGTCCCAGGTCAGCCTGCCTCCCCTCCCCTCAGACAACCACAGGAGGCTTTTCCATCAGGGAGTTACACAATCCACAGACAGTTATTGGGCGCTAGTAAGGCTAGGTGGAGTCTCCTGGGTGGTGCAAACGGTTAACGCGCTTGACTACTAACCGAAGGTTGGGGGGTTCGAATCTGCCCAAAGGTTCCTCTGAAGAAAGGCCTGGAATCTACTTCTGAAAAATTAGCCATTGAAAACCCTAAGGAGCATGGTTCTAGGCTGACACACATTGGGGCACCATGAATCGGAGTTGACTCTATAACAACTGGTTCTGGTATAAGAGTAGGCACCTCGCAGGGATCAGAGTTCCACGTCAGGTCAGTCATGGTCCTGCCCTTGGGGAGCGAGTGGGCCCGAGCATGTGTCCCTGTGGCCCTTTCTCCCAGGCCTGTCCACACTGCCAGCCCCCTTCCCCACACGGCTTTTGCAGAGAGATCTCCATTCCCAGTAGGTGAAGACCAGGTGCCTTGACAGTACAGTCAAGCCTCTTTCTAATTTTAACTTCTAATTTCTGCCTCCCGCGTCACATCCCCCTTGACCACTGAGTTTCCTGGCATCTCCCCACCCCCTCAGTGGCAGCCATCTCTGGAGTGTGCTGGCGCACCCTCTGCTCAGGGGTCTGGCTGAACGTGTGCAGGCCTCAGCCTCCGTTTCTCCAAGTGTGTTCTTTCGTTAGGAAACTTGTTAGGAAGGCGGGGTGCAGGGCTCCTCGGCGCCCCCAGAACCAGACTCTCGGGGAATGGGATCTGCTCTTAAAACAGCTTGGTTCTGGCTCTTGAGGACTTTCGAGGAGCCCTGTGGTGCGCTGGGGGCGACTGACAGGTGGTGGTCAGTGTCTCTTGTGTTCACCCCTTCGTCATGCCCGGTGCAAATGCAGCCCATGAGGCCCCGCTGGATGGGCCTGCCTGCAGATGGGGCACTAACTTCCATAGGGATAGGGGGCAGGGTGGAGGGAGGTGGGTACAGGCGAGAGGGAACCTCAAAACACTGATTTCCTATTATTAAAGGGAGTCTGGGCAGCAAGAAGATGGACAAGGGGTCTCTGGGTGAGGCACCTTGCTGAGCATCCCTACCCTCAGGAAGCCCCAACCTGATGGGAAAAGGAAATAGACCCACCCTGGGGGTGCAAGTCACGGAGACTCCAAACTGGAGAACACGCCTATGAATCATCTTTATTTTTTTTCTGAGAAGGAAGGAGGACAGGGACACCTGCCCAGCCCAGCAGCTAAATTGGCTGCAACTCTCAGCCCCACATTGCTTCCTGGGGTGACCAGGTATCCCAGAGGTGCTGAAGGGAGGCTAGGACAACAGGTAGAAGGTGGAGCGGGCAAAGGTGGCCTTAGGTACACCTCCTGTCTCCACGCCCATCAGGGCTGACGCCAGGGCAAGACTGGCCTTCTGTCTTCCGGCCTGTTTCTGACGTTCAGTAGCCCAGGCCCCACGGGGCAGCCTCTCCCGCAGCCTATCCACCCGGAGGCTTGGCTTGCTCTAATCCTGTTGTCAGCATTTGTTCTGGGCCAGAACCACCGTGGTTACGGGCAGCATTCAGAACAGCAGGAAAAGAACAATGCATGACTCAGAGTTCCATGCTTCTGTTGTGGGTTCTAATTTTAGGCCACTGTTCCATTCCTCTCTTTGCCTTTCCCAGAATTCTAACGGGTGGGGACAGGACAGCTTGCCAAGATGGAGACCAAGGATTGTCGGGGTGAGAGGGGGAACTGAGGCGCTGGCTCTGGGTGCTGGGTTAGGAGTGGGGGCTCTGAAGAAAGTGACTCTTAAGACAAGGATCTCTACTGTCCTCCAGGGAGAGGCCTGGGAGTCGGGAAACAGGTCAGGCTCTGACCCTTCCAAGCCCTCTGATTATTCAGCGATGTCATCTGAGCTACAGAGAGTATGATCTGGAAACCCCATAAACTCTGAGTCACTCGGGTTCGCAGGCGAGTGAAAAGCCCCACAGATTTCAGAGAGGCAGAAGGCTCGTGAGCTGGTGCATACATGCCAGTGCGCGTGTGCCCTTCTGCCCGACACTCACATGCTCTGCGGCTGGCGAGGGGTAAAGAGAATCTGCTCTGTGGCTCCTGGCTTCCCTCACCTCATCCACAGAGTGACCTCACCTGCCCCATTCAACAAGTGCTCCAGGCATGAAGGCAAACACTAGGGGTGTCGTCACTGCGTCTTCCTTTCTGGGGTCTCAGGCACCAGCCTTGACTATAAACGGCGGACAGAGGGTTGTTTGTGGAGTCCACCAGCCTGTGTCCTGGTGCTCACACGTTTCTGGAGGGTTCTTCCTTTCCCTAGAGCAGAACGCGGTGTGTAACTCATAGCTCCTTGCAGTCTGACACATGTGTGTGCGCACGTGTGCATGGTGACAAGTGGGTTAAGTTTCCTCCCTGAGTTGTGAATAACCATGGTCCTGAAAACCTTGAGCAGAGATGTTGACTACCTCATTCACCTCACCTCACATTTGCTGTCTTGACTTCCTCCAAGGTGGTTACTCAGGTGCAAGCTGGGGGAAAGAACAGAGGTGGGAATCCCAGAGCCCTGGCACCCCAGCTCCACTCTCAGATGGGTAGTGTGGCCCTGAGCAGTTTCACGCTGGGCCTTGGTTTTCCTAGAAACAGGAGCCTTGCCTGCCCTTCCTTTTCTCTTCAGAGACATCTGGAGGGCAGAGGACTCTGAAGGGAGCCCAGGACCCCAAGGTTGTGCTTTTGCTCCAGGAGGGTATCCCTGATGGTACCTCTCTTTCCTCGTTTGCTCAGAAGGGGGGGACAGCTGGCTAGGGGTCCCAGAATCCCATGAGGGCTTGGGACCTGGTGCCCCTTTATGCCTTCTTCCTGCCCTCCTTCCAGAGAGCTCTCTCCCCTTCATCCCCACGGCCCTCCACCTCCTTGTTCAGGGATGCTCCATTGTCTCCCTTCCCACCTCAACGTCCTTCCAGACTCCTCTACTAACTGTGCCTTCTGTATCCCCCTTTATCAACCTTAGGGCTCATTTCCCCCAATTCAGCTTCCCTTCTTCCTTACTCCATTTTTTTCTTCCCCCTAAAGTCAGAAACATTTGCTCTGTCTCCTCCCATGCACATTCTCTATGCCTCAGTAACGTCAACACAAATCAGAACTCTATTCCTGTACCATGAGTTTTGTTTGTTTTTGCATTTATCCTAGCCTAAGTGATCTGCCCAAGTTATCTATTGCTGTGTAACAAGCTATCCGCATGCTAGAGGCTTAAAGCTGCAACCACCTTATTACATCTCACAATTTTATGGGCCAGGAATTGGGACAAGGTTTAGCTGGACAATTATTTTTCTCCTTTGATGTGGATTAAATTTACTCATTGGAACTCAACTGGGGAATGGCTGGTCCAGAGGGTCTAAGAAGTCTTCACTAACCATCTGGTGCCCCAAGCTGACTTCCTTCAGAAGGAGTGGTCCAAAGACCTGGATGAGAGCTACCAGGCGGAGCTCAGCTGGGGCTGCCGGCCACAGTGCTTACAGGGGTCTCTCCAGTGTGACGGTATCAGAGTTAGCATTCTGTCTGACAGCCCCAGGGGAGCCAGAGGAGGGAGGAGACCCACTCTCAGTGGGAGGACCAGCAAAGGCTTTGCAGCCATCTTTAATCTACCACACCCTCTTTCAAGGTCTTGAGCAGAGGCCTCTCATTTTGCTCTTGCAGATATGCTGTTACTTTGTAACTCTTTTCCAGGTCCTTGACGGCCTTGGCTTCCCCAGCTAGGCTGGGACTCCCTGAGGGAGGCCTTTGCTGGGTGCTGCAGGCAGAGGCTCTATCCAGCTGACCCTTAAGAAAGACAACAGGAGAGGCCCCAGGAGCTGGAACAGGGGTTGCTTAGGCCAAGCATCACACCGACCACATGTGTACCCATGAGCACTCCAGACACAAGGTACAAGAGTGGGACTGTGAAATCCCAGCCCAGGGGTCCCAATGGGGAGAGGGATTGTAGGGTAACAACTGCCTGTTCAGAGTGAGCCGGGGATACGCTGTCTGTCTTGCTGATGGCAGTTTCCATTCAGGGCTCCTGGCTGCTGTAGGTTTAAATTTGGCCGTCAGGATGAAGCTTCTGATTTCTCACCTGTTTCAGTAACAAGAAACTGTATGGCATGATGGGTCAGGTCACAGGCTCTGGGGTCACAATGCCTGCATTCAAGCCCAGATCTGCCACTTGCTATTATGCAACTTGGGAGAAGGTACTGAATCTCCCTGAACCTCTGGTTCCTTTTATTTAGGATAGAACAGGAAATAGCACCTAGTTACAAGGATTAAATAAGATAATGAAAGTTAGCAGCTGTCATTACTGTCAGTATTATTGTCCTCAATTATTAGGCCTCCACCAGGAGGGGATGGAAAGAAGAGGAAAAAGAAACGTTTCAGGGAGACTAGTAATTGCAGAGAGGAACACCATTAATTAAAACAAAGAGAAAAAGACGCATGACAATTTATGTGGCTGCAGTACAAGTCAATTTACAAAACACCTTCATAAACTTTGGCACATTATTTAAACATTTGCTTTATTTTGACAAAGTTATACATGTACGTCGTTTAAAGAGTCTAGTAACTCTATGCCTTCAGTATCCTGAGTCTCACTCCCCAGAGGCAGCCTCTTTGAACTCTTTTAGTCTCTGTCTTAGGCTGAGTTCTCTAGAGAAGCAAAATCAGTGAAGTATATATATACATACATATATGTACATGTATATATATATATAGAGAGAGAGAGAGAGAGAGAGCAAGATTTATCTCAAGGAAATGGCTCACGTGGTTGTAGAGGATGGCAAGTCCCAAGTCTGTGGGTCAGGTGTCAGGCAGGAGGCTTCTGCTGACTCATGTAGCTGCAGGGGGTGATGAACCCAAGATCAGCAGGTCAGAAGGCAGGCTCAGGGCTCTCAGGCTGCAGAGGCCGATGAATCCCAAGATCAGGAGGTGATACAGCAGGCTGCTGTCTGAAGTCCCAGGAGCTGTAAGTCAGATGATGATGAGCTGGATGCAGGATCCAGAGTGAGCAAAAGCCAGTGAGCTTTGCCGGAAAGTTCATATATGTTGGATGCAGGTCACACCCCTGAGGAAACTCCCCTTACAACTGATTGGTTGATCACATCAGATCCCATCATGGAGGTGATTAAATTATATCACAAAATGGAGGATAACTACATAATTACTTAACTGCCTAACTACATCGTTACATAGTTGCCAAACCACCGAGAATCATGGCCCAGCCAAGTTACACACAATCTTAACTATCACAGTCTTTATATTTTTAAAGATTATATTTATACAGCTATTTCTTATGTTTTCACTCTTCCTCCCTCCCTTCCTTCCTTCTTCTTTCAGGCTTACATATTATCTATTGTCTTCCTTCTATGGGAAATGAGGTTTTCACTGTCACCTCATTCCCAATATATAGATGCATTTGGCTTCCAATAAAATTATGCCGTCTTTTCGGTTGGACCAATATTCAGTCTTGACATTATGACCATATAATACATTCTTTACAGCTGAGCCATGTAGCATACTATGATCACATTTCCTTTTTTGTGCAACTTTTAATTTTCCCTGGGGTTAACAATGATCCATTTTTGGTTGCTTAGTTTTTATATCTGTCACAAATTAATTTTGTAACTCCCCAAAGGAAGCAAAAACTCTTCTTAACACACTCAGACATCTTGTAATTAGCATTAACAATGAGATGACTCCGTTTTATTCTTGTCAACAGGCTTCATCATATGTTGGTGATCCCTGGCTGCTGCTCGTGTTTAATATTGGGGCACTAAAACCCTACTTGGAAACTATGTGCATTGTGGAGCTTTTTGGCTGTGGGTGACATTGTAAGCAATCTGGTTAGGATGATTGATTGGGGTTCCACAGAATATCAGTATGTGCAGGTCTTTTTTTCTGGGCTTGTTGGTTTAATAACAGGGGGTGGGTGTTGTGCATAAATCCTACTGCCAGAGTGTGGGAGCAGAGTTGGGAGAGGAAGCTGTATGCCCCCTTTAATTAATCCCCTAATTTACAGTCTGGAAGCCATCCCTGCTCCCACTGCTTCCCCCCCACCACTCACACACCTTGGCTGTGCCCAGTGCTACTAAATCTAGAGCTTCTCTATTTCAATCTTTCTAGAGAGGGAACCTCTAGTTTTCTGACGGAATGAGAGAGGCAATGGAGGTCTAATTATCCCTCATAAATATTTTCAGTCAAGCCTCCCATTTTTAGTCACACATGTACCTTCATTTTCAGAGATGCCTGGTACTTCCAATTCTTAGGCAGTTCAACAGTTCTGAAGGCTGACTAACCTACGTTTGGTCTTCCCCAGCAATTTACTTGAGTTTCAGCTTTCCCCAGTCTGTTGTCAGTTACCACTTGGCTGTTCACGTTATACCTTCTGATATGTTGTGAGTTTTTACTCCTCTCCTATTTGTCCTTGTGGGTTATGTGCCTAAAGAAAGATATTTTACTTTTGTTTTAGTGGGACTTCCAGGAAGAGCGGCTCAGTCTGCCATGTTTAACTGGAAGTCCCCGTGGGTATTATTAAGCCATTCATAATGAGGAAACCTAGGCTCACAAAGGATGTTGTATCAATCAGGGTTCTTTAGAGAAACAGAACCAGTAGGAGGTAACTGTATGTATATGTGTGTGTTGTTGTTAGTTGCAGTTGAGTTGATTCTGCCTCATGGAGACCCCATGTGTGCAGAGTAGAACTGCTGCATAGGGTTTTCAAGACTGTGACCTTTCAGAAGCAGATCGTCAGGCCTATCTTCTGAGGGGTTTGAACTGCCAACCTTTGAGCTAGTAGTCGAGCACTAAGCATTTGCACCACCCAGGGACAGCTACATATATATATATATATATATATGTATATACACTTATATATATATATATACACACATAAATATAATTATAAACTGAGAGACAGATTGATGATTTATTTCAAGGAATTGATTTATGCAATTGTGGGGTTGGATCATGAGCCAATTGTATTGTGAGGCTGGAGTGATGTGTCTATAAGCCAAGGAGTGCCAAAAATCGCTGGCAGCCACTGGCAGCCAGTAGAGAGGCATGGAACAGATTCTCCCTCAGAGCCTCCAGAGGAAACTGTGCTTATGAACTGCAGCATCAGCTTCTGCCTGAGAGTTTCCAGCCTGCCAGTCTGCCCTACAGATTCAGACTCGCCAGTATTAGATGGTCTAATACTCAGTCATTCCCACCACTGGGAACTTATCACTCGCTGCCTTTTTTCCTCAGGCCCCTGTGTTTCTGGTTCTTCCCTCCTCACATTGGTCCTCTTTCCTCTCCCCATTTCTCTCCACATTCCAGATGACCTCATTCTCTCACTCTCAGCCTGCCCAGGAAAACTCAACGTTTCCCTCAAAATTTTCTGCAGAACAATTGAGTGGTTTCTTCTGTGCTCTTTTCATGTCATGGAAGTAGCTGGAAGACAGACAGGGTGAGGAGGAATTTATTTTTACTTACTAAGAATCCCATCACTTTCGCTGCTAATCAATAGGTTGAACCCACCAGCCACTCCTCAGGAGAAAGATGTGGCAGTCTGCTTCCGTAAGGTTTACGGCCTTGAAAACCCTATGGGGGCAGTTCTCCTCTGTCCTACAGGGTCTCTATGAGTCAAAATTGACTCCACAGCTTTGGGTTTTTGTTAAAAATCCCATTGTGTTAAGATAAAGGGGAAAATTGCTGAAATAAAAAGACTCCGAAATTATGTGACTGAAAACAATTTATTTTTCTTTCATGTAGGTGGGGGGCTCTGCTCCATCCAACCATTCAAGGAACCAGGCTGATGGCAGGTCTGCCAACTTGAGCATTAACTTCCAAGGATGTTCTAGTTCTTTCTGTCTCAGTCAGCTGAAGGAATGTAGAGAAGTGAACGAGAGGGATTATGGGTCAGACCTGGCAAAAAGGACACATCACGGCCACTCACAATATACTGTGAAACTGGGCACATGGCTTTGTCTTAGGGCAAAAGGGACTGAAAAGTTGGTATCAGGCTGGGCAGCTTCTTCTCAGGTGGAACTATTACTGTGAAGGAAAAGGAGAGAGCATTTTGGTGGACAGTGAATAGCTTCTGCTGCAACTATCAAGATATTATTACTCAAATGGAAATTATCTTTCTCAATGGAATGTCTTCTGGCTGGCATGGTGGCTCAAATGGTAGCTGGATTTTTGAAATTTTCTTTTATGTGATTTATATCCACCCATCCACCCTTCGTATGTCTGCATTAGCTCTTAAAACGAGAGGAAGACACCATCAGTCAGTCAGGAACTTACTGGGTAGAGATGGATTGTGTTTCCCGACCCTTCTGCTCCTATGAAGTGTTCTCACCCTATTTTCTGTGTATCAGCAGTCAAGAAGATTTTGTTGAGTTTTGCTTTTAGTTTGATATGAATTCAAGAATATTGACATTTCCTTGCCCCCAAGGATGTCTCTTCCCACCTACGTTCTGATATTCTCCCTTAGGAGATATGCCTCTTGGGGTTTAAGAATTGTTGGGATTGAGGGAGGTGTAGGAAGCTTACATCTTGCATGGAAAGTAAGTAGACAGGTTACCTAGAAGACCTAAAAAAGCCCAGGCTTCAAGCAGACAGGCACAGAGTAGAGGGCTAGTTATGAAACAAGGTATGGGCAAACAAGGAGTCTCTGGGCCGTGCAAACAGTTAAATGCTAGACTACTAACCAGAAGGTTGGAGGTCCAAACACATCCAGAGGTGCCTCAAGAGACAGGCCTGGAGATCTGCTTCTGAAAGTTCACAGCCTTGAAAACCCTATGGAGCAGTTCTACTCTGCACACATGGGGACACCATGGGTCAGAATCAACTTGACAGCAGCAGGTTTGGTTTTGGTTTTATGGGCAAGCAAAAATCACCAAACACATGAATTAGTTCAGCAGCTCGAAAGAAGGGGTGCACTCAGAAAAATAAGAAAATACATTCCCCCTATGAAACAAATTTGCTTCATTAAACCCAATTGAAAAAGAAATACTCTACAATTCATATTCCCAATGAGAATAATCTGAAATAATTATTTAGAAGGAGAAATGATCTGAAATCAAGATTCGACAGTAACTGAATCTACATTTGTGATTTTTGGCTCTGAATCAACAAATATTATTCTCTGGCAGGATTCAGGTGCTCAAAAATATCAAGCCTCTTTCTCTTGTCATCTCTTGCTCTGGGTACTTCAGGTTGGTTTCTTTCTTGGGCTTACTGTCCATGTGGTGATCCAGCTGTCCATTAGCAACTCTAGGACTTCTGTTTTCTAATAGTGTCAGCAAAAGTCAGTCTCATTGGCCTGAGATTGGTCACAAGCTCATTCCTGAACCAATCACATGGCCAGGGGATTGTCATGATTTCATTGTCACATAGCTGGCAACCTCCTGACAAGTCATCTTCACTTAGTCCACATGGACGGAGAGTGGAGAAGGGATGGTCTCTGAAAGGAAGAGAGGGGTGCTGTGCTACCAAAACAACAACTGTTCATTTACCAACCTAACTATTCATGTGGAAGGCAACGCGGAGACATTCTTAGATATGCCTGGATTCAGAAAGTAAACCATTTACATACTCCTTCTGAAAAATTGCTCGAAGAAATACAACTGACAAATGAATCAAAATAAAAACTCAAATATGGAAGCTATCCTATAAAATAAATGGTAGCAAGCAATGAAGCCATGAAACTTCGAGTTAATATAAAAATCATTGTTAATAACTTTGTTAGAAATTTAATGAAATGAGAAAAAAAAGTCACTAGAGAGCTAACCAAACTAAAAAGACATTTACAGTATTAACCAAAACCCTCTGGTTATTACAAAATGAAATTTTCAGATTAGGTTAAGTCAGGAAGGGAGATAGAGGTGAAATAAGGGAAAACAAGAGCAAACTGGCACGCACCAAGGCAAACAGGAACTTGGGTCTGTCTCTTAGTCAGTTGCTATGGAGTCAATTCCAACTCATGCAACCCCATGTGTGTCAGAGTAGAACTGTGAGCCAGAAGTAGATCACCAGGCCTTTCTTCTGAGGTGCTTCTGGGTGCACTAGAACTTCCAACTTTTCGGTTAGTAGCTGAGCGCATTAACTGTTTGCACCACCCAGGGGCTCCTGTCTGTCTCTTAAAAACAAAAAATCAAAAAACCAAACCCATTGCCATGGAGTCGATTCCAGCTCATAGTGACCCTACAGGACAGAGAACTGCACCACAGAGTTTACTGAAGCAGATTGCCACATGTTTCTTCCACAGAGCAGCTAGTAGGTTTGAACCGCTGACCTTTTGGTTAGCAGCTGAGCCCTTAACAATTGCACCACCAGGGCTCCTTGTCTCTTACCACCTCCAATAAGCTGATACCAGTTTCACATGCAATGGACCAGAAATAGAAGGAGATCTAGTGGGAGCTAAGGGCCTGGCTGCTGCCCACACCAATGGTCAGACAGCAGATTAGGAGCAACATTTGGGAACTGCAATAGTACCTGGCCCTACACTGACCTTCATGTAAAAAAAAATGACTGCCTCTTCACCCTTGTCTTCCAAATTCCATGTGAATTTCTCTTGGGGCCAACCGTAACCCGCAACCATATAAGGAAGGGAATTCTGTGAAATTTAGTTCTTCCAGACTAGCTAAGTGGTCACAGTACAAAGTCACCACAATAATTAAATAAAAGGGAATGAAAGCAAACGTATTCAACAGTTAATCAAAAAATTTAGAAAAGAATAACAAAATAAACTTAATGAAAGTAAAAGGAAGAAATTAATAAAGACAAAAGCAGAACTTAATGAATCAGGAAATGAAGACTCAATAGATTTATTAAACAAACCAAAGTGTTTATTTGTATAAAGGCTAATAAAATAAAATAAATCCTTTAACAGAGTTAATAAAACAAAAAAGAACTTTCAAAATGTTATGAGTGAAAAATCGCACAAAATCTTTGAAAGAGACATTTCCAAAGAAAAAGACAGGCATAAACAATTGGAAATTGAAATAAAATATGTAAATAACAAGAGCATTGAAACCTTAAAATAATCAAAGATACATATAACAATTATGTGCAAGACATGTACACTGAAAATTTGCTGAGAGAAATACGATTGAAATAAATAGATATGCCATGTTTGTAAATTGGAAGACTCAATATTACTGAGATTTCAGTTGTCCCCAAAATGCTCTATAGATTCAAAACAATCAAAATTCAATTCTCAGTAGGTTTTTTTTTTTTGGGTAGAAACTGACAAGCAGATTCTAAAATTTATATAGAAATGCAAAAGACAGAATAGTAAAAAAGTTTTTGAAAAAAGGACAAAGTTAGAGGACTTCTACTGTCTGATTTCAGACTATAAAAGACAGTGTTTGTATTGGTAGGATGATAGACACACAGATCAATGTAGCATATATGGGGAGTTGGGTTTCAACAAAAGGGCTAAGGTAATTCAGTGGGGATAGGATATACTTTTCAACAAATGGAACTGGAACTACCAGATATCCAGGCACAAAAAACAAACCTTGAGCCTTACCTCACACCATAAAAAAAATGAAATGTATCATAGACCTAAATGTAAGAACTAACACTATAAAGCTGCTAGAAGAAAACAAAGAAGAAAATCATTGTGACCTTGGGTTAGGCAAAGATTTCTTAAATAGAACACAAAAAGCACAGAGTGTAAAAGAAAAAAATATATACTAAATTGGGCTTCATCAAAATTAAAAATTTTGCTTTTTGAAAGACACTATTAAGAAATTGAAAAGACATGCTACAGATTGGGAGAAAATATTTACAAATATATCTGATACATAAAGAATTCTTATAACTTAACAATGAGAAGGCTCATAACTGATTAAACAATGGACAAAATATTTGAATAAACACTTCACCAAAGAAGATATATAAGTGGCAAAAAGCACAGGAAAAGATGCTCAACAATACTAGTTATATCAAAACCCCAAAAAACCAAACCAGTCGATTCCGACTCATAGGGACCCTATAGGGATATACAAATTAAAACCACAATAAGATATCACCCAGCACATACTAGAATGGCTAAAATTAAAAAGACTGATCATACCAACTATTGGCAAGGATACTGAACAAGCAGCACTCTCATACATTTTGGATGGGAATGAAGAATAGTATAGCTATTTTGGAAAACAGTTTGTCAATTTATTATAAATGTAAACAGCCATCCCATTCTTAGGCATTTATCCAAGAGGAATGGACAATATGTCTGCGTGTAGACTGTACACAAATGTCCATAGAAGCTTTATTTGCAATAGTTTCTTGTGGCTGCTGTAACAAATTACCACAAACTTGGGGGCTTAAAAAAATATAAATGTATTTGCTCATGGTTCTAGAGGTCAAAAGTCTGAAATCAGTTTCACTGGACTGTAATCAAGATGTCAGGAGGGCTGTGCTCCCTCCAGAGGCTCCAGGGGAGAATAAATTCCTTGCCTTTTCCGGCTTCTGGTGGCTGCTGGAATTCCTTGGCTTGTGACTGCATCACTACAGCATTTTCAAGTCTTTCTGATCTGTCTTCACATCACCTTCTGTGTGTGTGTGTGTGTGTGTGTGTGTGTGTGTGTGTGTGTGTGAGCTCTCTCTCTGCCTTCCTCTTGCACAGACACATGTGATTGCATTTAGGGCCCATGCTGATAATCCAAAATAATCTCATTAACGTAATCATATCGGCCAAGATGCTTTTTCCATATAAAGTAATATTTATAGGTTCCAGGGATTAGGATGTGAATATCTTTTCTGGGGGGCGGTGGGGTGGGGTGGACATTTTTCAGCCTACCACAGCCGTAACTGGAAATAATGCAAATGTTCATCAACTGGTGAATGGATAAACAAATTCTGGTATATCCACACGATGGAACACTACTCAGCAATATAAAGCAACAAATTACTGATATATGCATGGCAGGGATGGGAAGAGGGTACTGACTGTAAAGGGGCACAAGGGAACTTTTCGGCATGACAGAAATACTCTATATTTTTGGTAGGGATTACACAGAAGCATTAATTTGTTAAAACCCATTGAACTGTACACTTAAAACGGATGATTTTTTAAATGTAAATTAGGCTTCAATAAAGCTGATTTTAAAAAGAAAAAGACAACCAGCTTAAGAAATTTGAAAACCTAGATAACTGGTGAGTTTTAAGGAATATATAAATAAAAGTCAAGAAGAAATAGAAAGTCTGAATAGACCAATAAACATAGAATAAATCAAGAAGTTTGTAAAGAAGTTTGCGTCCTTTTCCCCACTTTCTCCAAATTACACCACAGGGACAGAAAATAGATGGGTTTGCAAGCAATTTATTTTAAAACTGAGAGGAATTCTATGCAATTTAAATCTCTCTAGCGCATAAAGAAGGAAAAGTTTTTCAACTCACTTAATAAAATTTATTTAACCTTAATACAAAAACTTCATAAAGCAGCACAAAACAGGAACTACTAAATAATATACTTACAAATACTTATGAGTATATATGCAAAAATCCACAATAAGACATTAGCAAATCAAGTGTATTCACGAATGAAAATAATAACACATTCTGCTAAAGCAGGGCTCTTTCCAGAAATGCAAGGTAAGTTTGAGGAACTAAGAAAAACAGACATTAATGAACTTTGGACACTTGCTTCCCACCCCTCCTTCTCTAAGTCCCTGGAGAATTATATTCTAGGGAGGGTCTCCTCATAATATTGTTTCTTTTTGGGTTGCAAAGGACTGAAGCCCAGTCCCAAAGAGTTGTTTTGTGAGGTAAGGAGTGATTGACATGGATTCTGGTGCCTGGGCTCACCACCCTAGGATTCTTCTACTCCCACACCCTGAGCTCATGGGACTCAAACATACAAGGGTCTGGCCTTCTCTAATTGCACTGACTGACAGAGAAGGCAACATTCCCAGGGGAAAATGAGCTCAGGCCAAAGTAAGACATTTTACAATCATAGACAGTTCAAACAAAAAACAACACACAACCAGATTCCATATGAAGGAGAAATAGTAGAACAGACAGACCAGTGATTTAAAATTGGTGTAATAAACTAACAGGATAAGGAAGATACTAACAACAGGAAACACGAAAACACAAAGATCAGGCAGAAAAAGATCAATGAAAAATATAGTAGTTAAAAAATATATATAATAGGATAAACAGCAGACTGCATCTACCTGGGGAGTGAATAAGTGATTTGGAAGACCAGATTGAGATCATCTCTCTTAAGGAAGAGGGAAAGGATAAAGATACAGAAAATATAAAAGAAAAGCCAAGACGCATGGAAGATAAAAGTGCTAACATTCGATAATAGGATTACCACAAAAAAAAATGAAGAAAAGGACATATATGAAGAAATAGTGATGATAAATTTCCTAGAATTAGAGGCTGGAGGGGGCGGGGGAGCAAAGAAGGAGAAGGTGAAGGAAAAGAAATGCTTTAGATTGAAAGAGGCTGCAGAGAGTAGATAGGGAAAGTGAAACGAGAAAGGGAAATTTAAGAATAGCAAAGTCTAAGAGAAAATTCTAAAAGCTTCCAGAAAGAGTAGTTCACGAGCAAAGGAACAAGAATCTGATTGACCCTTACACTTTTCAAAAAAACACTGGATGCCGGAAATCAACAGAATATTATTCTAAAAATGTTACAAGCAAAAACTGTGACTCTAAAATTTTATGTCTAGCCAAAATGTTATTTAAATATGAGGGCATGATAAAAATACTCTCAGTCCTAGAAAGCTTCAGAAGGTTTGTCACAAAAAGATTCACATTGAAAACTATTTTGGATGAAGTATATAAAGAGGAAACCGAAACCTACTTGATTCTTGCTATATACTCAAAGTGTGGTATTGGAACTAGTACTGCACCACCTGAGAACTTCTTGTTGTTATTAGGCGCCGTTGAGTCGGTTCTGACTCATAGCGACTCTATATACAACAGAACGAAACACTGCCTGGTCTTGCGCCATCCTCACAACCGTTGCTGTGTTTGGGCCCATTGTTACAGCCACTGTGTCAATCCATCTCATTGAGGGTCTTCCTCTTTTTAGCTGACCAAGTGTTATGGATTGAATTGTGTCCCCCAAAAATGTGTGTCAACTTGGCTAGTCCATGATTCCTAGTTGTGTGGTTGTCCACCATTTTGTGATCTGACGTGATTATCCTATGTGTTGTAAATCATAACCAAGCATGATGTCCTTCACCAGGGACTGTACCCTCCTGATAACATGTCCAAAGTATGTGAGATGAAGTCTCACCATCCTCTCCTCCATGGAGCATGCTGGCTGTACTTCTTCCAAGACAGATTTATTCATTCTTCTGGCAGTCCACGGTATATTCACTATTCTTTGCCAGCATCATAATTCAAAGGCATCAATTCTTCAGTCTTCCTTATTCATTGTCCAGCTTTCGCATGCACATGAGGCGATTGAAAATACCATGGCTTGGGTTAGGTCCACTTTAGTCCTCAAAGTGACACCTTTGTTTTTCAATACTTTAAAGAAGTCTTTTGCAGCAGATTTGCCCAATGCAATACTTTATTTGATTTCTTGACTGCTGCTTCCATGGGTGTTGATTGTGGATCCAAGCGAAATGAAATCCCTTGACAACCTCAGTGTTCTCTCTATTTATCATGATGTTGCTTATTGGTCCAGTTGTGAGATTTTTTATTAGAAATGAAAAATCTCAGGACCCAGACTGAACATACCGAATCTGCATTTTAACAAGAGTACCAGGTGCTTTGAGAGTTTGAGAAGCTTAGGTCTGGATAATATCAACATGATGGGGGTTGGGTGGGAGTGAAGACTAAGGGAATGAGAGTACCAAAATTCTTGTCAAATTAGAGGGGAAAGGTTTGAAAAGAAACATAATAAAGTAGGACAATTAAAAAATTAAGATGATAGAAACTAGTTCAACTATATATAAACAATTCTAATAAATGTGAATGGACTTAACTCACAATTTAAAAGGCAAAGATAGACTGGATTTAAAAATCCAGATGTATGCTATTTACAAGACACTTAAAGCTAAGTACAAGAACAGGTTAAAAGTAAAAGGAAGAAAAAAAGACATATCAGCAAATACCAACCTCAAGATAATTGGTATAGCTATATTAATATCAAATAAAATTGATCTCAAGACAAAGAGTACTATTAGGGATGGATAGTTGCTGTCATTAGGTTCTGTCGAGCTGATTCCAACTCACAGAGAGCCCATGTGACAGAGTATAACTGCCTCATAGAGTTTTCTAGGTTATAATCTTTACAGAAGCAGATCATCAGGTCTTTTTCTCACAGAGCTGCTGGGTGGGTTCCAACCATGAACCTTTCCGCTAGCAGCCAAGGGCTTACCCATTGCATCACCGGGTGGTCTCAGGGATGAATAGAGCACTACATAATGTAATGATAAAAGGTTCCTTTTACCAAGGAGATATAGTAAATTTAAACATGTCTGCATCTAATAAAAGAGCTTCAAATATATAAAGCAAAAACTGATAAATAACAAGAAGGAGATAAATTCACTATCATATTGGAAGATTTCACCTCTCTCAATTATATCAGCTGGAACATACAAGATTTCAATTAAAAAAAAAAGAACATAAAGGATTTGAATAATACAAATTACAAGCTTGACCTTTATAACTTTATAAAGTTCTGCATCCAGAAGTTAGAGCTCACACATTTCCTCAAGCACACCAGAAATATTTATAATTTCAAATACAGGTCTCGCCGCTATCTGAAAGTAGTGTTTTCCTATGAAACCTTTCCTAAGCCGAAGTGCTGTAAAGCCAATTACCATTAATTTATATGGGAAAACATTTTGAGCATTCCCAGACTAAAAAATAACCTACCAATCACGCCAAATAACACATAAAACCTGGGCGGGAGCTGTGGAGGATGGTCCCGGTAGGGCGGCTACCGCCACCTCCCCGACACCATTGGAACAGAGTTGCCAGAGGAAGAGGGGGAAGAGGGGACAGCAGAAGAAAGCAAGCAGGAGACAATGGCGTCAGGGAAGGAGCTGCTGGGCTTTCTGACCAGGCTGCTCCGGGCTCTGCCAACCTGGACTTCTGGACCACTACCCGACCTGCTGCCCCTTCAGGCACATCGTACTTCCAGTTCGCGGCTACTGAGCCCGTGAGGTTACTGAGATGATGGTGGGGGACTGGAGCCGTCTAGCATCAGTTGAGTTGGTTTTCACCTACTGAGCCCACCGGTCAGCAGGATGCGCATGTCCCCAAACCAGCTGTTTACAAACAGGAACACTAAAAGTGAAAATCCTCTTCCGATTCCTTTGGTTAGTGAAAACAGGTACTAATGTAGGTCTTTCTTTTAGGCCAAGTGGTAAGGCGAACTTTCTGAAAGCGGGGGCCGGGGAGGGGGGACCTGTAGTAGGTATGACACAGAGCATGATCTCTGACCACAACACAATTAAGAAGCTAAAACAAAAAGATAAATAAGAAATCTCACATATTTGGAAACTGGAAAATTACACTGCTAATTAACCCATAAGGAGCCCTGGTGGTACAGTGCTTAAGAACTCCACTGCTAACGGAAAGGTTGGCAGTTCAAACCCACCAGCTGCTCCACAGGAGAAAGATGTGGCAGTCTGCTTCTGTAAAGATTTACGGCCTTGGGAACCCTATGGGGCAGTTCTACTCTGTCCTAGAGGGTTGCTATGAGTCAGAATCCACTCAGCTGCAATGAGTTTTGTTTTTTTTTTGGCGGGGGGAGGGGAGGAAGTTAACTCATGGATCAAGAATTCACAATGAAAATAGAAAAATATCTAGGTCAGAATGATCATGAAAACAGTAAATATCAGAGCTTGTGGAATTTCAAAAAATGTACAGCTTTAAATACACATATGAGAAAACAGCCTTAAAGTTAATGAGCTAGTGTCTAGCTTAAGAGTGTAGAAACAGAATAATAGAATAAACTGAAAGAAAGAAAAGAGAAAGAAATAAAAATAAGAATAAGAATCATGAAGCAGGAAAAAAGAATAAAGAATATCAGCAAAGCCAAAAGTTAATTCTTTGACTATACTAATAACCTGTTGCCATAGAGTGGACTCCTACTCATAGTGACCTTATAGGACAGAGTGGAACTGCCCCATAGGATTTCCAAGGAGCGGACTGGTGGATTTGAACTGCTGACCTTTTGGTTAGCAGCCGAACTCTTAACCACTATGCCACCAGGGTTTCCATTCATGATAAAAACTCTCAAATAAATTAGAATTAGAATGGACATTTATAAACCTCACAACGAGTATCTATAAAAAGTCTATAGCAAACATCATCCCAAGTGGGGCAATTATTTTGTTTATAATCAGGAGCAAGACAAGGATGCCAGCAAGGATTACTTATGTTATTGGATGTTCTCATCAGTACAATAGGATAAGAGATAGAGACTAGAGGCATAAGATTGGAAAAGAGAAGTTAAAACCATCATTATTTATAGATGATCAAATCATTAGAGTGAAACACCAAAAAATCTGCAGCTACATTATTAGAAAGGCTATATTCTAGGAAGAAGAGTGCATATCATATGAATAAACATAAAGCAATTGCATTTCTACGTAACAGCAGCAAGCTAGAAAACACAAAAACCGTCTTTACAATATTACCAGAGAATCTCAAATAACTAGGTAGAAATCTGATGAATGATGTGCAAGACTTCTGCAGGGAAAATTATAACACTTTATAAAGACAATTTGAAAAGACATAAATATATGGGGAGATACATTGTTCAAGGATAAGAAAACAATGTAGTGATGCTGTCAATTCTCCCAAATTAATTCATAGATTCAATGCAATTCCAACAAAAATTCCAACAATCTTGTTTCTTTTTTCTGGAACTTAAAAACATTCTAAACTTTATGTGTCAGAATAAAGGGCCAAATAGCCCTTAAGAATGGACTTAACTCATAATTTAAAAGGCAAAGATTGACAGATTGTATTTAAAAATTTAGATGTATGCTTTTTACAAGATACTTAAAGTACAAGAATAGGTTAAACAAAAGGAAGAAAAAAAAAAAGATGTATCAGCAAATACTAATCTAGATGCAATTGGTGTAGCTATATTAATATCAAATAAAATTGATTACAAAACGAAGAGTGTTATTAGGGATGGATAATTGTTGTTAGGTGTCACTGAGTCTGAAAAAGAAGAGCAAAGGAGGAGGGTAATTACTCCACCAGATGTGAATTCTATTTAGTATGCAGCTATAGCAGTTAGTCCAGTGTGATACTGGCACAGGGACAGTCTAATTAAGTAATAGAATAGAATAAGGAGACCAGCCCAGCCCAGCCTCAGACATGTGTGGATCTTGGGTACAAGATGAAGGTGGCATATCAGATCAGCAAAGACTTGAACATAACTAGAAAACAATGGTTACCCACATGGAAGAAGATGAAATTGGATCCTACCTTTTAACATGTAAGAAATCAACTCTTGATGGATTAAGAATTTATGCATTAAAATCCCAAATTTAAAACTCAGTAGAAAATATTTCTTAAACAAGACACAAAAAATGTTGACTATAAAGGAAAAGATTAATGTATTTGACTATATTATACAGAAATTTTAACCACTGCACTAGCAGGGCTCCTTAAAAGACATGTAAAAGAAGGTAGCATGACAAGGTAGAAACTGAGAGAGGATATTTGCAATATCTACAACTGATAATGGATTAATATCAAGAATATATAAAGAACTCCTACAGATTAATAAGAAAAGCACATACAACACAATAGAAAATTGTCCACAGATGCAAACAGACATTTCACAGAAGAAGAAACACACATTACCATAAATAAATGAAGGAATGTTCAACATAATTTATAATCAG
The DNA here is from genome assembly GCF_000243295.1 of Trichechus manatus latirostris. Lineage (NCBI taxonomy): Eukaryota > Metazoa > Chordata > Mammalia > Sirenia > Trichechidae > Trichechus > Trichechus manatus. The sequence goes on from NW_004443940.1 coordinate 10,625,783, forward strand.
GGAAATGCAAATTAAGACCATAACAAGATACCATTTTATACTCATTCAGTTGGCAAAACTTCAGAAGTCTAACAATACCAAAAGTTGGAGAGGATATGGATGGAGAGAATCTCTTCCTTGTACATTGCTGCTAGGAGTATAAACTGATACGACCACTGCGGAAAACGATTTGGCATGACCTCCGAAAGCTTATCATAGCTTTTGAGCCAGCAATTCTATTTCTAGGTATATACCCAAAAGAAATTCTTGCATGTGTACAACAGAAGGCACGTATGAAAATGTTCATAGCAGTATTGTTTGCAATAGCAAAAATCTAGAAATCCAAATGCCCATCAGTGGAAGACTGTATGAATAAACTGTGACACAGCACAAAATAAATGAACTAAAATGATATACAACAATATGAATGAATCTTATTGTTAGTGTCCCTCAAGTTGTCTCTGACTCAAGGTAACCTCACATATAACAGAACAATACATTGCCTAGTCCTGTACAATCTCCATGATTGTTGGTATGTTTGAGTCCATTGTTGCAGCCATTGTGGCAATCCATCTTATTGAGGGATTCCCTCATTTTCACTGAGCCTATACTTTACCAAACATAATGTCCTTTTCTAGCGATTGGGCTTTCCTGATGACAAGTCCAAAGTAAGCAAGCCGAAGTCTTGCCATCTCACTTTTGAGGAATATTCTGGTTCTATTTCTTCAACACTAATCTGTTCATTCTTTTAGAAGTCCGCGATATACTCAATTATTCTTCGCCAACAACAGAATTCAAATGCATCAATTCTTTGTCTTCCTTTTCATTGTCCATCTTTTGCATGCATATGTGGCGATTGAAAAGACCGTGGCTTGGGTCAGGTGCACCTTAGTCATCAAAGTGACATCTTGGATTTTTAAAACTTAAAGAGGTATCTGCAGCAGTTTGTCCAATGCAATATGTCATTTGATTTCTTGACTGCTACTTCTGTGGATGTTGATTGTTGATCCAAGTAGAATGAAATCATTGACAACTTCAATTTTTTTCTCCATTTATCATGATGTTTTTTATTGGTCCTATTGTGAACATTTTTGTTTTTTTCAAATTCTGGTGTAACCCATACTGAAAGCTGTAGTTTTTGATCTTCATCAGTAAGTGCTTTAAGTCATCTTCATTTTCAGCAAGCAAGGTTGTGTCATCTGCGTGTCACCATTTGTTAATGAGTCTTCCTCTAATCCTGATGCTGCGTTCTTCTTCATATAGTCCAGTTTCTTGAACTATTTATTCAGCACACAGATTGAATAAGTACGGTGAAAGGATACAACCCTGCCTCACACCTTTTCCAGTTTTGAACTACGCCGTATCCACTAGCTCTGTTCAAACAAGTGCCTTTTGATCCATGCACAGGTTCCTCACGAGCATAATTAAGTGTTCTGGAATTCCCATTCTTCTTAATGTTTTCCATAATTTTTATGAAGATGAATCTTAATATTATAATATTAAGTGAAAAATATAAGCCCCAAAAGACTACATTCATCATGCTACCATTTTAAAAAAGTTAACCAAAGTAAAAATATGTACTGTTTTAATTAATACAAAAAGGAAAGCAAGAAAATGTTGACTATGGGATTATGGATGATGATTAAAATGAGTTGGGGCAGGCAGGGAAATGGGCTGGAGGGAGACCATATGGTTAGATGCAAGCATTGTCAAGGTCCAAGCTTTTGTTTTGAATGGTGGATTAACAGATGCTTACATAATTATTAAAACTAAGTAACTAACTCAATAACTAAACGAATTATTTATTGCTACATAACAAGCCACCCTACACTTAATGGCTTAAAATAACATTTATTGCTATTATTATGCCTCATGATTCTATGAGTCAGCAATTCAGACAGGGCACAGAGGGGCTTGTCTTTTTTCCAAAATGTCTGGGGTCTCAGTTGTGATAAGCCCAATAGCTGGAGGCTGGAACAGCTGGGGGCTTGCCAAGCATTACTCTCTCTTTCTCTCATGCAGCTAGAATAGACTTTCCTGCAGCATGGTGGCCCCAGGGTAGCTGGACATCTTACATCATGACTGAGAGCTCTAAGAGTAAGTGTATACTGAGAAGCCCAGGTGGAAGCTGTGAGGCTTCTTATGACCCAGCCTCAGAAGTCCCAGAAAATTTCTTCTGCTACAGATTCAAGGTAAGGGGAGAAATAGACTCCACCTTTCAAAGGGGAAAAAGCATGCAACATGGGGAAGTGAGGAGTTGATGGCAACTGTCTTGGAGACAAGCTACCACACGACCTACTGAACTAAATAACTGAATACATAAAAGCAGGTCATGCATGGACCAATAATGAGAGTGAGTCATGAACCAATGGGTTTGATTAATCCAATTCTCTACACCTGAGTTCCACTGAAAAATAGAAAAACAAATCTAAAAAACAAACAATTTCCTGTCTACTATTAGGTTAAACAGTATAAAATTGCTGTTACTGTAGGTAAAAAAATAATCAGATATCAGCAATTTTATACAATTCTACCTAATAGCAGTAATTATAGATATCGATATCATATTTTAACATCTCTGTGGGAAGACTGCTTGTAACTATATCAATTCTCCACACATTAATCTATTAATATAATCTTCACCAAAACTCAATGATTTTTTCAACCCCCCAAAAATTCTTAAGCTTATGTAAAGATTCAATATGAAAGAACAGTCAATAAAATTATGAAAAAGAGAAATAATGAGATCTTCTACCAGATATTAAAATGCATTCTGAAGATACAGAAAATAAAATGGAGTAGAGACAACATCAGAATACAAAACAAACAACAACAACAACAACAAAAAAACAGACCCGTTGCTGTCGAGTTGATTCCGACTCATAGTAACCCTACAGGACAGAGTAGAACTCCCTCATTGAGTTTCCAAGGAGCACCTGGTGGATTTGAACAGCCAACCTTTTGGTTAGCAGCCAAGCTCTTAACCACTTTACCACCAGGGCTCCACATCAGAATAGATGAATGTAAAAATGGAAGTAATAGAAGGTCCAAAGCCAGAGATGTGTTTATTAGAATTTAATATAATATAAAGACTAGATTTCGTATCAGTAGGGAAAGAAAACAAAAATCCTCACAACTGGACCAATAAACAACATCATGATAAACAGAGAAAAGATTGAAGTTATTAAGGATTTCATTTTACTTGGGTCCACAATCAATGCCTATGGAAGCAGCAGTCAAGAAATCAAACGCCAGCTGCCACCGAAGACTGCCCCGGCAGGGAACACAACAGAGAGTCCCTGATGGAGCAGGAGAAAAGTGGAATGCAGACCTCGAATTCTAGTAAAAAGACCAGACTTAATGGTCTTACTGAGACTACAGGAACCCCAGAAGACATGGCCCCTGGACTCTCTGTTAACCCAGAACTAAAACCATCCCCAAAGCCAACTAACTCTTCAGACAAGGATTAGACTGGATTATAAGACAGAAAATGATACTCGTGAAGAGCGTGCTTCTTAGTTCAATAGATACAAGAGACTAAATGGGCAGCTTCTGTCTGGAGGCGAGATGAGAAGGCAGAAAGGGGTAGGAGCTGGTTGAATGGACACAGGAAATCCAGGGTGGAAAGGGAGAGTGTGCTGTCACACTATAGGGATAACAACTAGGGTCACTTAACAATGTGTGTATAAATTTTTGTATGAGAAACTAACTTGAGCTATAAACTTTCACCTAAAGCACAAAAAAATAAAAATAAAAAGAGAAAGAAATCAAACAACATATTGCATTGGGCAAATCTGCTGTAGAAGACCTCTTCAAAGAGTTAAAAAGCAAAAATGTCGCTCTGAGGACTAAGGCACACCTAACCCAAGCCATGGTGTTTTCAATTGCCTCATATGCATGCAAAAGCTGGACAATGAATAAGGAAGACTGAAGAAGAATTGATGCCTTTGAATTATGGTGTTGGTGAATAATATTGAATAAACCATGGACTGCCAGAAGAACAAACAAATCTGTCTTGGAAGAAGCACAGAGTGCTCCTTACAAGCGAGGTTGGTGAGAGTTCATCTCACACACTCTGGACTTGCTATCAGGAAAGACCAGTGCCTGGAGAAGGACATCATGCTTGGTAAAGTAGAGGGTCAGTGAAAAAGAGGAAGATCCTCAACGAGATGGATTGACACAGTGGCTGCAACAATGGACTCAAACACAGCAATGATTGTGAAGATGGGGCAGGACCAGACGGTGTTTCATTCTGTTGTACATAGGGTCACTAAAAGTCAGAACCGACTCGAGGGCATCTAATTACAATAACAACAAGGGAAAGGATGGGCTGTATGATAAATGGTATTTGGATAATTGCCTTCTTTTTAAGAAGAATATGGTTGGGTTCCCTTCTTTATTCCTTACACCAAAAGTAAATTTCATAATGATTACATATTTAAATGAAAACATTAAGTCAAGAATGTATTAAAAGAGAATATAGGATATTATTTTTACTGTCTCAGGATGCAGAAAAATCTTTCCACTATTGACACCAAAAGCAATAAAGTTAGATACTCACAGGTTTGACTACATAAAAATTGTAAATATATGCTGTAAAAATTATGATAAAACTAAAAGATAAAGATGTCAAAGTAAGAAAATATTGTGATAAAAATACAAAAGGAGTTAATAGTCTATATATAAAAAACTCTTAAAAATCAGTAAGAAAATGAATAGTATAACTGTAAAAATGGATAAATTATTTGAGCAGGCAATTCAAAAAAAGTAAAAGGCAATAAACACATGAAAAACATTGCTAGTCAGTAGAAAAATAAATGCAAAATGAGATATCTTTTTCCCCTTAACCGATTGGAAAAGATTGAAAGGAATAATACTGCACAAAGCACGTCCCGGTATAGAGTAACTGACACTTTCACACCCCACTGGTGTGAGGATGAATTAGGCAATTTGACCATCTCCATCAATAGCCTTACAATTGTGCTAGACTTCTGAAATGTTAATTCCACTTCTGGGAAGGAATTCATCCTAAGCAAATAATTGTAGCGCTTCAAGTTAAACTTGTTGGATAGAATACATGGATTTATCTCTGCCCCCTCCTGAAACTCCCCTAGCCTGACATAAAAGGGAAGTGTAAAATAACAAGGAAATGACAGTGGAATAGACCCGTCAACATAGCTTTGGAAGCTGAAAAATGGATAGATGAGGAGAGAATGGCAAATTGAACACATGCATTTAATTTTGCTCTCTCTTGAAATCCCACTAAAGATACAGTAAAGGGATTGTTTAGATGGCCTGAACCCACAAGGGTGGGGAGAATGGGAGAGAAGAAAGAAGCAACACAATTTTGTAAGCTGGAAAGCTGGTGCATGAGGGATAACTTGCTGGACAAACCTAAGAAAGTTGAGAACCCACCTGGTTTATACTACCAGTACCAGTACCAGTTGTTGATAAATTGATTCTGACTCATGTGTCAGAGTAGAACTGTGCTCCATGGGGTTTTCGATGGCTGATTTTTTGTAAGTAGATCACCAGGCTTTTCTTCCAAGGCACCTCTGGTTAGACTTGAACCTCCAACCTCTTGGTTAGCAGCTGAGTGCGTTAACCATTTGCACCACCCAAGGAATCAGTTTATACCACAGAGTCTTCAAAAAGCCCAAGAATTGAAGGCACCAGGTACCTCTGGAAGGAGGTGGGGGAAAGAGTGTGTGTGGATTACATACAAAGGATTGTTTGAATGTTAAGAGGCATTTAGATCCCTAGGGCCCCTCTCCAATTCTGTGCCACCTAGTGGCTGCCTCTCCCCCACTCAGGCAGAAGACTGGAGGTCTATTCTCCAAAGAGGGCAGGACAGAGAAAATCTGGATTTGGGAATACCAGGCATCATTAAGGATGGGTGCATCATGTTGAAAACATGAGTACCGTTGAATGTACACATGTATATGTATATACATATGTTGAACACATATTAAATGCAGACACTCCTAGCCCCCTTCTCTTATTGGGCTCCAGAATGCTGGCAGCTGGGCCTTCACCCACTAGGGAGTAGACCAAAAAAGTCTTCTGTACAGAATCTGTCCAGCCCCAAAGGAGAGCATTCCCCAGCAAACAGCCCAGCCAGACCACCATGCAGTGAAACTCAGTCAACAAACCTCTCCATCATGCTCACAGTTTCTAATCAGATTTTTTTCTTTTTTTCTAACAATGTTTTAAATAGAGGCAATATTTGATATACATATTTAAATATATGGATCTTAAGCCTACAATTTGATGAGTTTTGAAATATACATACCCCTGTGTAACCAACACCCCTTCCAAGATATAGAACATTTTAATCACCCTAGAAAGTTTTCTTATGCCCCACCACTCGTAGGAAACCACTGTTGTGATTTCTCAACATTTTGGTTCATTTTGCCTGTTCTTCAGCTTTATACTAATGGCATCATACAGTCTATAGCCTTTTATATCTGGCTTCTTTTTCACAGCACGTTATTAAGATTTACCCACATGGTTGCATGTTTCAGTGGTTTATTCTTTTGTGTAGCTGAGTATTCTTCCATTTGTATGAATATATACCATATCTTGACATGATTTCAAAGGGTGGCTCAAGAAGACAAAGTATAGTATTATAATGACATGTGCAAAGACCTAGAGTTAGAAAACCAAAAGGGAAGAACATGCTTGTCATTTCTCAAGCTAAAAGAACTGAAGAAAAAATTCAAGTGTAGAGTTGCAATGTTAAAGGATTCTACGGGGAAAATATTAAATGACACAGGAAGCATCAAAAGAAGGTGGAAGGAATACACAGAATCACTGTACAAAAAAGAATGGGTTGACGTTCATCCATTTCAGGAAGTAGCGTATATTACAAGCCGATGGTACTGAAGGAAGATGCCCAAGCTGCACTGAAGGCATTGGCGAAAAACAAGGCTCCAGGAATTGATGGGATACCAATTTGAAATGTTTCAACAAACAGATGCAACGCTGGAAGTGCTCACTCATCTATGCCAAGAAATTTGGAAGACAGCTACCTGGCCAACCGACTGGAAGAGATTCATATTTATGCCTATTCCCCAAAGAAAGGTGATGAAACTAAATGCAGAAATTATCTAACAATACCATCAAAAAAACTGTTGCCTTTGAGTGGATTCCAAGTTGAGTTTTAAGAGTTCTTGGTATGTTTTGGATACAAGTCTTTTATCAGATACGTGTTTTGCAAATATTTTATTCCAGTCTGTGACTTGTCTTTTCATGTGTCTTAACAGTGTGTTTTGCAGAACAGAAATTTTTAATTTGAATGAAGCCCAACTTATCAATTTTTTCTTTCATGGATCACATTTTTGGTGTTATATCTAAAAAGTTATCACCAAATTCAAGATCACCTATATTTCCTCTCATGTTATCTTCTGGAAATTTTATAGTTTTGCATTTTACATTTAAGTCTATGATTCATTTTGAGTTAATTTTTGTGAAAGGTGTAAGATCTATGTCTAGATTCATTTTTTTTGCATGTGAATATTCAGTTGTTCCAGCACTATTTATTGAAAAGACTATTCTTTATTGAATTGCCTTTGCTCTTTTGTCAAAGATCAGTTGGCTATATTTGTGTGAGTCTATTTCTGTGCTCTTCGTTCTGTTCCACTGATCTATTTGTATGTTCTTGTGCCAGTTCTACACTGTCTTGATTGCTGTAGCTTTATAGTAAGTCTTGAATTTGGGCAGTGCCAGTCCTTTGACTTTGTTCGTTTTCAATATTGTGTTGGCTATCTTGAGTCTTTTGCCTTGTTTCATTGATTTTTATCTATTGATTTTGTTTTCTTTTTTATGAATTTCTTCTCTTACCTTTATTATTTCCTTCCCTTTGCTTTTTTTGAGTTTACTTTGCTCTAATTTTTATTCATTTGTTTAAATTTCTTAAGGTGGAAGCTTCAACCATTGATTTGCAACCTTTCCCCTCCCCCATAAAATAAGCATTTAATGACACAATTTTCCCTCAAAGCACTGTTTTATGTGGAATCCACCCATTTTGATGAATTATGTTTTCATTTTCATTCTGTTAAAAAAGTTATCATGAATTATTCTCTGAAGCATGGGTTATTTAGAAGTTTGTTGTTTAATTTCCAAATAGTTGGAGATGTCCCAGTTAGCTTTCTGTCACTGATTTCTAATTTAACTTGTTGTGATAAAGAAACTTCTTTGCATGGTTTCAATACTCTTAAATTTATTGAGACTTGTTTTATGGCCCAAAATAGTCATCCTGATGAATGTTCCATATGTAGTTGAAGGGTTTGCATAAAGTATATTTTTCATTATTTGACTTTTGACTGATCTAGTCTTTATATTTAAAGTGGGTTTCTGGTAGAGAACATATAGTCGGATCTTGCTTTTTTTATTTAAATAATATTGTTATGGATTGAATTGTGCCCCCCAGAAATATGTGTTGTACATCCTAATCCCTATACATGTGGGTATAATCTCATCTGAGAATACAGTTTTCTTTGTTATGTTAATGAGACTATACAGTGTAGGGTGTGTCTTAAGCCAATCACTTTTGACATATAAATGAGAAGATCAGGTGAGAAGAAAGCAGGGGAAGAATGATGCCACGTGGAGATCACCAAGGAACCAAGAAACAGAAGCTGAAAAAGACAAGAACCTTCCCCAGAGTTGACAGAGAGAGAAAGCCATCCCCTAGCCAGTGCTCTGAATTTGGACATCTAGCCTCCTAACTGTGAGAAAATAAATTTCTGTTTGTTAAAGCCACCTACTTGTGGTATTTCTGATACAGCAGCACTAAGAAACTAAGACAAATATCTAATCTGATAGTCTTTGACTTTTAATATGTGTGTTTAGACCATTTATATTTAGTGTACATTTTAATATGTTTAACACTACTGTCTTGCTATTTGTTTTCTTTTTGTTCCATCTGTTGTTTGTTCTTTTTTTCCTTTTTCTTGATTTATTTTGGGTTAATTTTTAAAAATATAATTCCATTTTATTTCCATAACTGGCTTATTAGTGGTATCTCTCTTTTTTTAGTTATTGCTTTTTGGTTTACTATATACATCTTTAATTTATCATTGTCTAGTTTCAAATAATATATTACTTCACATTTAGCTGCAACGACCTTAAAATAGTTAATGTCTATTTCCCCTTTCAACATTTTATTTTTTTCATACATTTTCCTTCTATATATGCTATAAACTGTGCAATACATTGTCATCATTTTTTACTTTAAACAGCCTATTATCTATTAAAGAGATTAAATTGTGATTTTTACCCTTTCTGGTTTTCCTCATTCCTTTATGTAGATGCATTTTTTCCTATCTGGCATAATTTTCTTCCTGCCTTATGATCTTCCTTTAACTTTTCTTATAGTGCAGATCTGCTAACGATGAATTCTCTCAATTTTTTTTGTGTTGCTGTTGTTGTTAGGTGCTGAGCTGATGCCAACTCATAGCAACCCTATGTACAACAGAACAAAACACTAGCTGGTCCTGTGTCTTCCTTATGATCATTATTATGCTTGAGCCTGTTGTTGCAGCCACTACGTCAATCCATCTCGTTGAGGGTCTTCCTTTTTTTCGCTGACCCTCTACTTTACCAAGCATGATGTCCTTCTCCAGGGATTGATCCCTCCTGATAACATGTCCAAAGTATGTGAGATGTAGTCTTGCCATCCTTGCTTCTAAGGAGCATTCTGGTTGTACTTCTTCCAAGACAGATTTGTTCATTTTTTGGCAGTCCATGGTATATTCAATATTCTTCGCCAACACCACAATTCAAAGGTGTCAATTCTTTTTTGGTTCCTTATTCACTGTCTGTCTTTCACATGCGTATGAGACAATTGAAAACACCATGGCTCCTGTCAGGTGCACCTTAGTCTTCAAGGTGACATCTTTGCTTTCTAACACTTTAAAGAGGTCTTTTGCAGCAGATTTGCCCAATGCAATGCATCGTTTAATTTCTTGACTGCTGCTTCCATTGGTGGTGATTATAGATCCAAGTAAAATGAAATCCTTGACAACTTCAATCTTTTCTTGGTTTATCATAATGTTTCAGTTTTTGTTAGCCTGAATAAAGTTCCTTTTTTTAATTTTCAATTAAAAAACTATTGTGCTGGGTAAGACTTCTAGGTTGACAGATTTGTTTTTGCTCAGTACTTGAATGATATTTCTTCTTTATCTTCTGCATTGCATAGTTTCCGATGAGGTCAGTTAACTGGTACAATCATAGAGTTCATCTTGTTTGTTTCCCTTCTCTCAATTATTAAAGTCTTATGCCGGTCATTATCCTATGTCTGAAAACCATTGTTACATTATATTTGTCAGGTTTTCTGATTGTTTAAGATTAGAGAGTAAATCTTGTCATTGTTACTCCATGTTAGCTAGAATTCTCCTGTTCTGACATTTTCAAGTTTTTATTATAATTTCCTTTTTGAGCCATTATTTAGAATGTTTTTACAATAATCACATTTTTGTTACTGAGTTCTAGCTTAATTGCATTGTTATCAGAGATTGTAGCCTGAAAAGATAACAATTGTTTGAAATGTGTTGAGGCCTTGGTGTGTAGTCAATTTTTGTAAATCCATGTAAAATCCATGTGTTTTTAAGAAGCATGTTTATTTTCTAAATGTGGTGTGCTGAGTCCTATAAACATCCATTAAATCAAGCTACTTCAGTGTGTCATTCAAATTCTGTATATCTTATTCAATATTTATTCTTATTTACAAAAAACCAAACCCATTGCTGTTGAGTTGGTTCTGACTTACAGCAACCCTGTAGGACAAAGTAGAACTGCCCCACAGAACTTCCAAGGCTGCAATCTTTATGGAAGCAGACTGCCACATCTTTCTCCAGCAAAGCGGCTGGTGGATTTGAACAGCTGATCTTTAAGTTAGCAGTCAAGCACTTTAACCAGTGTGCTATATTCTCCTTTAGCTATAATTAATTGAGTTGTATTGAAATTTCTCACTATAATGATGGATTTGTCCATTTGTCCCCGTATCTATCACATGCTTTAATAGGTGTAAACAAATTTGTGATTATTATATATTCCCAGTACATTAAACTTTTTTCATTATGTAGTGACTCTTTTTACGCTTAATAATGCTCTTTGTGTCAAAGTTTTTTTTAAATCTTTTATTGATACAGCTTTTCTTTGTAAGCATTTACTTGCAATATCTTTTTTCAGTCTTTTACTTTCAAACTTTTTCTGTTTTATATGTGTCATTTTAAAACAGCACATGGATGGATTTAAAAAAAAATCTAATCTGGCCATATCCATCTTTTTAACTGGTGGATTTAGTCGATTTAACTTTATGCTGATTATTGAGATCTTTACATCTCATGTTCCTATTTTCCTTGTGCTTCTTTTTTCTTATTTTTTAATATGTTGAGTTTTGTGGTTGATTTTTGTTTGTTTGTTTTATTATAGTGCTAATATTAGCCTTGCCCTCATGGTCACTCCTTTAACATTTGCTAACGCTTCACCTCTCCAAGCTTCCTCTTCTTTTTCAGTTTTGTCTGTATGTGTGTGTGGTTTTTTTTTTGTTTGTTTGTTTATTTGATTGCTCTTGGATTTTTTTTTTTAAACTACAGGTAGATTTGACTTGATTTTTAAATCCTTGGAAATTATGATTCAGTATGTCTTAGGGATATGGTGAGCTGGATTTTGTACTAATATAAGACAGAACAAAACTTCTCATCTAACTCTGACTCATAACCTGAATTAAGAGCCACTGATCTGGAGGAATGGTGAATTCCTTATCAATAAATAATATAAGCAAAAGTAATTATAATCCTCATTGTTTAGCATGTGAAGCAGCTAATAAAGATGCTTTGAGGTTTTCAGTTGAATGACTTAGCAGACAAAGTACGTTCAAAGGTAAATCAAAGAATGTGGGCTCTTTGTTTCATTCATAGTCTTTTATTGTGAGTTTAAAAAATCTATGTTCATCTTCTTTGCAGACAATTAAATTAGATTTTGAGGGTGGGGTTTGATATCAGTTTTTTGTTTTTTTTTTAAAGCTCCACAGGTGAATATAATATAAAGACAGTGTTGAGAACTCTTTTTTTTTGTTTTTATTGTACTTTAGATGAAGGTTTACAGTGCAAAACAGTTTCTCATTAAACAGTACACATATTGTTTTATGACATTGGTTAACACCCCCATGACATGTCAACACTCTCCCTTCTCGACCTTGGGTTCCCTATTACCAGCTTTCCTGTCCCCTCCTGCCTTCTAGTTCTTGTCCCTGGGCTGGTGTGCCCCTTTAGTCTTGTTTTGTTTTATTGGCCTGTCTAATCTTTGGCTAAAGAGTGAACCTCAGGAGTGACTTCATTACTGAGCTAAAAGAGTGGTAGATGTGGTCCATTAGTCCTTTGGACTAATCTTTCCTTCTGTCTTTAGTTTTCTTCATTCTTCATTGCTCCTGAAGGGGTGAGACCAGTGGAGTATCTTAGATGGCTGCTTAGAGGCTTTTAAGACCCCAGATGCTACTCACCAAAGTAGAATGTAGAACATTTTCTTTAGAAACAATATTATGCCAATTTAGTTAGATGTTCCCTGAGACCATAGTCCCCACAGCCCTCTGCCCAGCAATTCAGTCCCTCAGGGAGTTTGAATATGTCTATGGAGCTTCCATGACCTTTCCTTGTACAAGTTGTGCTGGCTTCCCCAGTATTGTGTACTGTCTTACCATTTGCCAAAGTTACCACTTATCTATTGTCCATTTAGTGCTTTTCCCTCCCCACCCCTCCCCTCCCACATAACCATCAAAGAGTGTTTCTTTTTGTGTATAAACCTTTACATGAGTTTTTACAGTAGTGGTCTCATATAATATTTGTCTTTTTGAGATTGACTTATTTCACTCAGCATAATGCCCTCCACATTCATCCATGTTGAGATGCTTCGCAGATTCATCATTGTTCTTTGTCGTTGTATAATACTCTATTGTGTGCATGTACCATAGTTTGTTTATCTGTTCATCTGTTGATGGGCACTAGGTTGTTTCCATCTTTTTGCTATTGTGAACATGGGTGTGCATATGTCTATTCATGTGGCGACTCCAATTTCTCTAGGATATATTCCTAGGCGTGGGATTGCTGGATCATATGGTACTTCTATTTCTAGCTTTCTAAGGAGGCACCATATCGTTTTCCAAAATGGCTGTATCATTTTGCATTCCCACCAGTGGTGCATGAGTTCTGATCCCCCCGCAGCCTCTCCAACATTTGTTACTTTCTGTTTTTTTTCATTCGTGCCAGTAATGCCGGGGTGAGATGGTATCTCACTGAGGTTTTAATTTGCATTTCTCTAATGGCTAGTGATCACGAGTATTTCCTCATGTGTCTGTTGGCCTCTTGAATGTCTTCTTTGGTGAAGTGTCTGTTCATTTACTTTGCCCATTTTTTAATTGGATTATTTGTCTTTTTGTTGTAGAGGTGTTGGATTTTCTTGTAGATTTTAGAGATTAGACCTTTGTCTGATTTGTAATAGCCAAAATTTTTTTTCCCCAGTCTGTAAGTTCTCTTTTTACTCTTTAGGTGGAGTGTTCTGATGAGCGTAAGTGTTTAATTTTAAGAAGATCCCAGTTATCTAGCTTATCTTCTGGAGTTTGTGTGTTGTTGGTTATGGTTTGTATCCTGTTAATGCCGTGTATTAGGGCATCTAGCGTTGATCTTATTTTTTCTTCTGTGAATTTTATAGTTTTGGGCTTCATATTTAGGTCTTTGACCTATTTTGTATTAGTTTTTGTGTATTGTGTGACGTATGAGTCCTGTTTCATTTTTTTTGTAGATGGACATTCCGTTTTGCCAGCACCATTTATTAACAAGACTGTCTTTTCCCCATTTGATGAACTTTGGGCACTTGTCAAAGATCAGGTGTATGGATTTACAGCTGGGTTCTCAATTCTGTTCCATTGGTCAATATATCTGTCCTTGTACCAGTACCAGGCTGTTTTGCTGTCTAGTAGGTTCTGAGGTCAGGTAGTGCAAGTCCTCCTACTTTATTCTTCTTCAAAAGTGCTTTACTTATCTGGGGCTTCTTCCCTTTCCATATAAAGTTAATGATTAGTTTTTCCATCTCTTTAAAGAATGTTGTTGGTATTTGGATCAGGATTGCATTGTA
>NW_004443940.1:10641154-10717092 GCF_000243295.1 Trichechus manatus latirostris
TATTTCCTTTCTTCTGGTGGCTGTGAGCTTTTTCTGTTGTTCTTTTTCTATTTGTTCGAGCTGTGTAGCTAATGTTTTAATTTTGTCCCTTTCTTCTGTTTTGATATGTGCATCTATTGCTATAAATTGTCCTCTGAGGACTGCCTTTGCTACATCCCAAAGATTTTGGTATGATGTGTTTTCATTCTCATTTGATTCTAGGAATTTTTTTATTCTATCTCTGATTTCTTCTATTACTCAGTGGTTTTTATGCAGTGTGTTATTCAGTTTGCATGTAATTGATTTTTTTTCCTTGCTCTTCCTGTTGTTAATTTCTTCCTTGATGGTGTTGTGGTTAGAGAAGATAATTTGTATTATCTCAATGTTTTGGATTTTGTTGAGGGTTGCTCTGTGGCCTAAGATGTGGTCTATTCTGGAGAACGTTCCACGTGTGTTGGAAAAGAAGGTGTACTTTGCAGCTGTTGGGTGGAGTGTTCTATATATATTTCTATGAGGTCAAGTTGGCTGATTTTGCCCTTTAGGTCTTCTGTATCTTTGTTGAGTTTCTTTCTAGATGTTCTGTCCTTTACTGAAAGTGGTGTGTTGAAGTCTCCTATTATTGCGGAACTGTCAATTTCTCTTTTCAGTGCTGTTTGAGTTTGTTTTACTTATTATGGAGCCCTGTCTTGGGTGTGTAGATGTTTAATATTGTTACGTTTAATATGGCTCGTCCCTTTAATCATTATATGGTGCCCTTATTTGTCTTTTATGGTGGATTTTGTTTTAAAGTCTATTTTATCTGAGATTAGTATTGCCACTCCTGCTCTTTTTCAGTAGTTGTTCGCTTGATATATTTTTCCAACCTTTGATTTTTAATAATTTTATGTCTTTGTTTCTAAGGTGTGTCTCTTGTAGACAGCATATTGATGGATCCTTTTTTCTAATGCATTCTGTCACTGTCTGTCTCTTTATGGGTTCATTTAGGCCATTTATAATCGGTGTAATTATTGATAGGTGTGAGTTTGTTGCTGTCATTTTGTAGTGCTTTTTTTGTGGCGCTGATGTTTTCTTTGTTCCTCTTTCTCTCCTGTGCTGAATTGCTTTTGTTTGTGGATTTTTTTTCATTTCTTTTGTTTTTATAGATTTTGTTTTTACTGAAACTTTGTTTTTCTTCTTTATTCTGATGAATAGTTTTGTTAACTTTCTTTGTGGTTATTTTGAAATTTACCCTTATCTTTCTAGGTTTGATCCAGTCTATTGTTACTTGGTATCTCCTTGCCTTCCTCTCCATTAGAAAGTTCTATCCTTACACCATTTATTCCCTCTTTTATTGTTCTGATGCTGTTGTCATTTACAGATTAACCTCTCTGGTTCCCTGTTGTAATTCTTTTGGTTTTGGATCGTCCTTGAGAGTTCATTTCATAGGAGGGGCAGTTGGTGAGAGGCACGGAAGACACCAAAAGAAGTGGAAAAAAGTAACACCAGCAACAAACAAATGACACTCCAGGAGCCGGCCAGTGTGGGCGGGGTGAATCCAAGCAGCACAGGGCTGAAGCTGGTGCCTCTTGGCCAAGAGACTCCAAGCAGAGGAGTCTGAGTGGGGGAGAAAAGACTGGGGGATGGGAAAGTGTATATTGCTGGTTACTGGTTGTTCTCTCTCCTGCTGGGAGCTCCGTGAAGCCACTTTCCCGTACTCCCTGTCTGCCAGTCTCTGGTGTGGGTGTGGCGAATCCAAGCAGCATGGATCATGCACTTCCGGAACTGCCGAGCCACCACAGCCATCTATGAAGTAGCAGAGGTCCAGTGGGGGGTAGGAAAGCATATATCACTGCTTACCAAGTGCTCTGTCTCCTACTGGAAGCTCAGTGACACTGCTTTCCAGTACTCCCTATCCGCTGACAGGAGTCCAAGATGGTGAATCCATGCTACCGTAGCTGATAGGGGACCTCCACAAGTACCTCTCCTCTCTCTCTGTTCTCTGTCAGTTTCTTATTCCATCCAATGCTTGGCTGAGTTCTTTATCTCTTCATTTAATGCTTAGTGTTCCAGGATTGACATTTGTCTCTGTTTTACTTAGTTTTTTGAGTCTTTGCTGTGGAGGGACACTGTGGAGCTTCTGTTATAGTGCCATGTTGACTCCACCTCCAGTGTTGAGAACTCTTGACCTAAATTACAGATCTCATGATAAAAAAAAAAGTTTTCTGACTTTTTAATTTTTATTTTCCTTATGTTTCATGAGCTTGACTCTAAATTAGAAATTGTGTTTAAGGTAATTTTTCTAGGAGCTGTTTCTATTTTAGGGGAGGGTCCTATTAAGTATAAATTGAGAATTTTATATCTAGGTAAACCAGTTTTGAGTGTAGAATAAAAACATTTTTAGACATTTAATTTCTCAAAAATTGTATCTCTGAGACATAGTTTCTTCAAAAAACTACTAGAGGTTGTGCTACAACAAGATAAGGAAATAAATCAAGAAAATTGAAAACAGGGGAGCCAGGAAACAAGCTAGGCAACACAAGAGAGGCTAAGGGAATTTGCAAGATGATACTGAAAGGAAGGCAGAAGGGGACAGGAAAGCTGGTGATGAGGAACCCAAGGTTGAGTAAGGATAGTGTTGATGTGTTGTGAGGTTGTTAACCATTGTCATAGGGCAACATGTGTACTAACTGTTTAATGAGAAACTGTTTTGTTCTGTAAACCTTCATCTAAAGTGAGAATAGCAGCACAACTGTAAGAGTGTAGTTGATGTCAGTGAACTGTGCAAATAGAAATTTTTGAAATGGTGTATCTTTGGCTATGTATATTTTCACCAAAAAAAAAAAAAAAAAAAAAATGTCCAGAAGGGAGAGGGTTGACATGTCATGGGGTTGTTAACCAATGTCATAAAACAAAACGTGCACTACTGTTTCATGAGAATCTATTTGTTCTGTAAACCTTCATCTGAAGTACAATTTAAAAAAAAAAACAAAGATGATGCTGAAAGAAGTACTGGAAGAATAGTGGCATGGAGTGCTAGAGATCCATACCAGATGGGAGCAGCAGGGTAGATGGCTACATAAAGAAATTTTCAAAAAGAAACAAAGGAAGATAACTTGAGGTGTTCACCTTACTTAGAGAGATTTTATGGTTCTGTCACAGAGGTTGAGAAGAATTAGCAGTAAGTATCTAGAAAGCTAGGTAAATAAAAAATGAGGCAGTTAGTGACTCCAGGAATAAATGAAAATTGTACAGGGAAGGACATGTAATCATAATATACTACTAGGCTCAGGTATAGAAACATTAGAATTTAACTCTACTGGAAGATCAGAAAGAGCGAAAATGTTTGTGTGTGGCAGTATAATAGTGCTGCCTTTTCATCTTCCATAGATGATGTTTAAATTTTATTAATCAAGAATGCAGAATATAACCAAATTATTTAGATGTATGCAACTAAATACCAGAAAAAAATGCTACAGGAATTGCAAGTGGTTAGTTCTAAGGAGTGGGCCTCAGGGGAGGGGAGGAGTAGGGCAGGCACTGCTAATTCTCATCATAGCTTCATAGAATTATTTGACTGTTTAAAATTCTTTTTATGTATTACTGTATTTTTACTCAAATAATGCATGCCTTCTACATTTGTCAATTGCTCCCTCCTCCTTCAAGATATTTTCATAAGCCATGGTTTATTAGCATAGCATGCTTACAAAAATACCTCATGGGGGTAGGGAAGGTTGGCAAACAAACGTAGAAGGTGCGTGTTATTTGCATAAAAATATGGTACTCTAGTTTTTAAAGTACACAGTGCACAAGTGCATAAGGATGCATTACAAGGATGTCCATCACAGCATTGTTTATAGTTTATAATAATGGAAAATTACCATCTACTTGGGGCTATAATTTGAATATAACATTTTAAGAAGACAATAGAAGGAACGTTTGTGATTAATGGCTGTGATGGTTAAGGTTATGTGTCAAATTGGCTAAGCCATGAGTCTCAGTGGTTTGGCAGTTATGTAATGATGTAATTTGGCAGTTATGTAATGATGTAGTTATTCTTCATTTTGTGATATAATGTAATCACCTTCATGATGTGATCTGATATGATCAACCGATCATCTGTAAGGGGAGTCTCCTCGTGGGTGTGGCCTACATCCAATATATATGCACTTTTTGGAAAAGCTCGTTGGCTTTTGCTCACTCTGAATCCTACATCTGGCTAGTCATCATCCGTCCTTCAGTTCTTGACACTTGAGCCAGTGACCTGCTTTATTGCCTGCTGTTCTTGGGATTCGTCTGCCTCCGCAGCCCATGAGCTGGCAGCTTGCAATCTGACCAGCTGATCTTGGGTTCATCAGCTCTTGCAGCTACGTGAGTCCAAAGAAGCCTCCAGTCTATACATGACCCCACAGACTTGGGACTTGCCAACCTCTACAAACGTGTAAGCTATTTCCTTGAGATAACTGGCCTCCTCTCTCTCTCTTTCTCTCTATGTATACACACACACACACACACACACACACACACACACACACATATATAAACCCTGGTGGTGTAGAGGTGAAGAGCTACGGCTGTTAACCAAAAGGTCAGCAGTTCGAATCCACCAGGCACTCCTTGGAAACTCCTTGGGGCAGTTCTACACTGTCCTATAGGGTCACTATGAGTCGGAATTGACTCGACGGGAAAGGGTTTGTTTTTTTGATATATATATATTTGTATATATATTTATATTTATATATATATATGTGCTTCACTAGTTTTGCTTCTCTAGAGAACTCAGCCTAAAACATAAGGTTAAGTTTTCTAAATTGGTTCTCAAGTCTGAGTAGTCTTAAAGATGCTGATGACTGTGCCTCCAGTAGTAAACAGGATGCTGCTAATCCATGGAATGAGGTGATGATGTTAATATGCAAAATATCACCACCAATAGATCATGTATTCATGAGAGATGACACGCTGGATGATCGCATATTTGATACTTATCTTAGTCATCTTGTACTGCTCTAACAGAAATACCACAAGTGGATGGCTTTAACAAAGAGAAGTTTATTCTCTCACAGTCAAGTTGGCTACAAGTCCAAATTCAGGGCGTCAGCTCCAGGAAAAAGCTTTCTCTCTCTGTTATCTCTGGAGGAAGGCCCTTGTGATGTAGCAGTCTTCCTTTGGTCTGGAAGCATCTCAGCACAGGAACCTCAGGTCCAAAGGACGAGCTCTGCTCCCAGCACTGCTTTCTTGGTGGTATGAGGTTCCTATGTGTCTCTGCTCACTTCTCTCTTTTATATCTCAAAGACATTGCATTAAGACACTATCTAATCTTTCAACCTCATCAGTATAACCTCATCACAGTGATAGAATTTACAACACATAAAGAGATCACATATAATCTCATCATAGTGATAGAGTTTACAACACATAAGGAAATCACATCAGATCACACAATCATACAACACTGGGAATCATGACCCAGCCAAGCTGATAGATATTTTGGGGGGACACAACTCAATCCATGACAATACTTTTCTACAATTTTGTCAGAATGAGAAGTATAGAGAAGCTGGTTGGTTGGTCCTACTGTCACTAGAAAAAGTGGTGAAAGTAAGAGATGAGCTCAGGGCTTCAGAGTCACAGTGCAAATGCCACAAAAGACCTCAAAGTTGCCACTTGTGCCCTGAAAGAAAGCCTTATTTCTTGTAGTAACAGAGCTGAAATTGCCCAAAACCAAACTCAGAGTCTTATTGCAAGAGTGGCTAAATTACAATGCCAATTGAATTCCCAACCTCAAATCGTGTCTGAAGTTAAAGTGAAGGCATTGATTGGGAAGAAATGGGATCCTGAAACTTGGGATGGGGACATACGGGCAGATAATCAGGAAGCTGGAGACACTGAGCCCCTAAATGCTGTTAAATCATTCCTGCCAACAGAACCAGCCCTCCCATCTGAAGAGATTACTCCATCTTTGTCTACTAAATCACTTTCCACAGGAAAACCATTATTCCTTCCACCCTCATCCAATGAGATTAACACAGCTGTGCCTGAAAAGTCTTTGGAATATCGCCTGAGGCGGCTCCTTGGTCATTGCCTGGGGCATCATCTGAGGTAGATGTCTAACAAGACATTGCTGAATATTCCAAGGACCTACCCCACCACCAGTTTTTGCTTCTAGACCTATAACTAGACTTAAGACCCAGGAAGCCCCAAAAGGTGAAGTACAAAGTGTGACCCAGGAGGAGGTATGCTACACTCCAGAAGAACTATTTGACTTTTCCAATATATACAAACAGAAACCTGGTAATACGTGTGGGAATGTCTGTTAAGGATGTGGGATAATGGTGCAAGGAACATAAAGTTGGATCCTTCTGAGTTTATTAATATGGGTCCACTAAGTAAAGATCCTTCATTCAATGTTCCAGCTCGACAGGTTAGAAAAGGATCTAATAGTTTATTTAGTTGGTTCACTGAAGCATGGATTAAGCAGTAGCCTACACTAAATCAAGCTGAAGTGCCAGACCTACCTTGGTATAGGGTAGAAGAAGGTATCCAAAGGCTTAGAAAAATTTGCATGTTAAGATGGACTTATCAGGTTAGACCCACAGACTCACGCATGGAGTGCCCAGAGGATACACATTTTACCACAACTGTGAGGAACAAAATTTGTGAAGGGAGCCCCAGCATTGCTTAAGACAGCTGTGATTGATATTTTATGTAAGTCAGATTTGCCAGTGGGAACTGCTGTAACTGAATTAGGACATCTAACTACAATGGAGCTGATTGCACACCATGGTGGTAGGGGCGAAGTGATGGCACTCAATCAACAAAGACAAGGTGGGCATAGTTACCATAATGGACAGCAGAGTCAAAGAAGTTAATAATAGTCTGACTCATATGGACTTCTGATGTTGGCTATTTAGTCATGGTGTTGCTAGCAGTGAAATAGTTGGGAAATCTACTAAATATTTACTTGATCTGTACTAGCAGAAGAAGTCTAGGTCAAATGAAGGGCAGTCTAACTCAAATTGCCAGAATAGAGAGTCGTAGCAAAAGCCCCTCAATCAATTCCCAACCTTGAGCCAGTTTACAGACCCACAACTCCTTGGACGAAGGGGAGGCCAAGTCACCTTGAGGAAGGACCCCACTACAATTCTAAAAATTTGTACTGTTAATCTTTCTCCCAGCCTTCCCCAAAGGGATTTATGGCCTTTTATGAGGGTGACTGTTTACTGGGGAAAAGGAAATAATCAGAGTTTTCAGGGATTACTGGATACTGGCTCTGAACCAATACTAATTCCAGGAAACCCAAAACGTCACTGTGGACCACCAGAGTAGGGGCGTATGAAGGTCAGTATATTAATGGAGTCTTAACTCAGGTTCATCTCATAGTGGGTCCAGTGGGTCACCGAACCCATCCTGTAGTGATTTCCCCAGTTCCAGAGTGCATAATTGTAATAGACGTACTCAGCAACTGGTAGGACCACCATAGTGGATCCCTGGTATGGAGTAAGGGCTATTATGGTAAGAAAAGCCAAATGGAAGCTGTAAGGACTCCCTTTTCCTAGGAAAATAGTAAACCAAAAGCAACACTGTATTCCTGGAGGGACTGCAGAGATTATTGCTACCATCAAAGGCTTGAAGGATGCAGAGGTGGTGATTCCCACCACATCCTCATTCAATTCTCCTACTTGGCCTGTGCAAAAAACAGATTGGTCTTGGAGAATGACAGTGGATTATTGTAAACTGAACTAGGTGGTGACTCCAATTGCTGCTGCTGTTCCAGATGTGGTTTCATTGCCTGAGTAAATTTATATATTTTCTGGTATCTGGTATGCAGTTATTGATCTGGCCAATGCCTTTTTCTTGATTCTGGTTTTGAAGGATCACTAGAAGGAGTTTTCAAGGCCAGCAATATACCTTCACTGTCCTACCCCAGAAGTATATCAACTCTAGCCATATGTCATAATTTAGTCTGCAGGGACATTGATCACCTTTCCCTTGCACAAGACATCACACTTGTCCATTACAGTGATTATGTTATGCTGATTGGACCTAGTAAAGAAGAAGTATAATGACTCTAGACTTACTGGTAAGACATTTGCATGCTAGATGGTGGGAAATTAATCCAACAAACATTCAGGCACCTTCCACCTCAGTGAAATTTCTAGGAGTCCAATGATGTGGGGCATGTTGAGATATTCCTTCTAAAGTGAAGGATAAATAGTTGCTTCTTGCCCCTCCTACAACTAAAAAGAGGCAAAATGCCTGGTGGGCTTCTTTGAATTTTGGAGGCAACATATTCCTCTTATGAATGTGCTAATCCAGCCTATTTATCAAGTGACTTGAAAAGCTGCTAGTTTTGAGTGCGGCCCAGACTAACAGAAGGCTATGCAACAGGTTCAGGCTACTGTGCAAATTGCTCTGCCACTTGGGCCATATGATTCAATGGTGCTTGAAGTGTCAGTGGCAGATATAGATGCTGTTTGGAGTCTTTGGGAGGCCTCTATTGGTGAATCACAGCACAGACCCTTAGGATTTTAGAGCAAAGCCCTGCCATCCTTTGCAGATAACTACTCTCATTTTGAAAAACAGATTTTGGCTTGTTACCGGGCCTTAGTAGAGACTGAATGCTTCACCATGGGCCACCAAGTCACCATGCAGTCTGAGCTGCCTATCATGAACTGGGGGTTGTCTGACCCACAGAGTCATAAAGTTGGACATACACAGCATCACTCCATCATTAAATGAAAGTGGTATATACGAGATCGGGCCTGAGCAGGACCCAAAGGCACAAGTAAGTTGCATGAAGAAGTGGCCCAAATGCCCATGGTCTCCACTCCTGCCACATTATTCCATCTCCCAATCTGCACCTATGGCCTCATGAGGAGTTCCTTATGATGAGTTGACTGAAGAAGAGAAAACTCGTGTCTGGTTTACAGATGGCACTGCGTGATATGCAGGCACCACTAGAAAATGGACAGCAGCAGCACTACCGCCCTTTTCTGGGACCTCCCTTAAGGATAGTGATGAGGGGAGATCCTCCCAGTGGGCAGAACTTTGAGCAATGCACTTGATTGTTCACTTTTCTTGGAAGGAGAAATGGCCACATGTTCGATTGTGTACTGATTTATGGGCCGTGACCAATGATTTGACTGGATGATCACGGACTTGGAAGGAACATGATTGGAAAATCGGTGACAAGAATGTATAGGGAAGAGATATGTGGATAGACCTCTCTGAATGGGCCAAAAAAGTGACTGTATTTGTGTCTCATGTGAATGCTCACTAAAGAATGGCCTCAGCAGAGGAGGATTTTAACTATCAAGTGGATAGGATGACGCGTTCTGTGGAAACCAGTCATCTTCTTTCTGCAGCTACTCCTGTCATTGCCCAATGGGCTCACAAAGTGGCCATGGTGGTAAGGATGAAGGTTATGCATGGGCTTAGCAACATGGACTTCCACTCACCAAGGCTGACTTGGCTACAGCCACTGCTGAGTGTCCAGTCTGCCAGCAGCAGAGATCAACACTGAGTCCCCGGTATGGAACCATTCCTTGGGGCGATCAGCCAGCAACCTGGTGACAAGTTGATTACATTGGACCACTTCCATCATGGAAAGGGCAGCATTTTGTTCTTACTGGAATAGACACTTACTTAGGATACAAATTTGTCTTTCCTGCACATGATGTTTCTGCCAAAACTACCATCAGTGGACTTATAGAACGCCTTATCCACTGTCATGGTATCCCACACAGCATCTCCTTGGGTCAAGGAACTCACTTCCCAGCAAAAGAAGTGCAGCAATGGGCCCACACTGATGGAATTCACTGGTCATACCATGTTCCCCATCATCCTGAAGCAGCTGGCTTGAAAGTACTGCCATGCCCTGTGATTAAAGTCAATGGAAAACTACAGCAGCCCAATTCCAACATGACCAGTAGTGGCCTAGACCCTTCAGGAATAAAGGTTTGGTTCACTCCACCAGGCAAAGAACCATGACCAGCTGAGGTGCTTGCTGAGGGCAAAGGAAATACGGAACAGGTGGTGGAAGAAGGTACTTCTAAATACCAGCTACGACCTCGTGACCAGTTGCAGAAACGAGGACTGTAATTGTTTTGACTTTCTTTCTTGTTTTGTTATATATGTGTGTGTGATATATCAGATAGCTTTGTTTTCCTTCCTCCCTTATTCCATTACTTATTATAAAATATAAGATGTAATGGGGTTAGTGCGTTTTCAATTGTACTTATGTAAGTTGTATCATGTTAGGCGCAAGTATGACTTTATAATTGTCTTTATTTAGCAATAATATATATTTTAAGGAGATGTATACAGGCACCAAATTGACAAGGGGTGGACTCTGATGGTTAAGTTTATGTGTCAAATTGGCTAAGCCATGAGTCTCAGTGGTTTGGAAGTTATGTAATGATGTAATTTGGCAGTTATGTAACCACATAGTTATCCTCCATCTTGTTATATAATGTAATCACCTCCATGATGTGATCTGATATGATTGGATGTGGCCTGCATCCAGTATATATAGACATTCTAGAAAAACTCGCTGGATTTTGCTTGCTCTGGATCCTGCATCTGGCTCATCACCATCTGACCTTCGGTTCTTGTGACTTGAGCCAGTGACCTGCCATATTGCCTGCCGTTCTTGGAATTTGTCAGCTTCTGCAGCCCTTGAGCCAACAGCCTGCCATCTGACCTGCTGATTTTGGGTTAGTCGGCCCCTGCAGCTGTGTGAGTCAGGAGAAGCCTCCAGCCTGACTCATGGACTTGGGACTTGCCAGCCTCTACAACCGCGTGAGCGATTTACTTGAGATAAATCTCTCTTTCTCTTTCTCGCTACATATAAAGAGTCCTGGTGGTGCAGTGGTTAAAGCGAAATTTGGTGAAAAGTCGGTGGCTTGAACCCACCAGACACTCTGCAGGAGAAAGATGTGGCAGTCTGCTTCCATAAGGATTTACAGCCTTGGAAACCCTGTGGGGGTAGTTCTACTCTGTCCTATAGCGTTGCTAAGAGTTGAGATTGACTTGAAGGCAGTGGGTATGTGTTTGTATGCTTTGCTAGTTTTCCTTCTCTAGAGAAGCCAGCCTGAGACAATGGCCAAATGGATTATTAGCTCACATTGCTGCAGGAGTTCAGAGAAGGGTGAGAGCCTTCTGGCTGGGATTGGTTTGGGTGAGAAGGTGAAGGTTATGCTTGACTGGAAAGATTGGGTTCAGGGGGGGTCTGAAGCTGGGGCACGGGGTTAGCAAGGGCCCTGAGAGGTCAGGGGAGAGTGGGCAAACTTGCCTGACAGGTGTGGAGAGGGAATGGTGCAAAGGAGAAGAGACTAAATTATGAAGGGCTTTGAGGGCTACGCTAGGGAGAAACAAAGGCTTTTAATGATTGGTATGATTTCTAACGTGCAGCCTAAAGTCATTCCTGCCAAGCCCCTTAGCTGTGTGCTTTGTGATGGAGAGGACCTCTCCAGGAGCCTCTACATGCTCTTTCCCTAAACCTTTTGAGGTAGAAACACACACTTTTCGGTGGCCAGTAGCCAAGATTAGGCTCAGTGTAGCTAGAGTGGTTGGGATTAGGGGTAAGTCTCAGACAGGTTTAGTGGTAAGTCTTAACCAGGGTTACAGTTCAGTGTGAGGCCAGATTTAGGGTTCAGTCTGCGATCACGGTTAGGGTTCATCTGCTGATGCTGATTTCTGATGACATTCCATTTTTTACTTCTGCAATAAATGTTGCTTAAGCACCTGAATGAATTGTAAATTTTACCCAGCAAGTCTTCTCAAGTCTCTCAGCCTCTGTCTTTCTCAGTCCTTTCTTTCTCAGCTTCTTACCACACATACAGGCATCTTTCCCAGGCCTCCCCAGGCCCAGCCTTCCCTAAATCCTGACCCAGCCCCTCATCCCATTCTTTAATCTGGCATCAAGCCCTTAGGCAATGGGTATCTGTCCTCGCCTATGAGGAAGGGGTTGCATGGTGGAGGAGGCAGTGAGGAGGCTATAGCTGGGCCCTCCATCCCATTGCTCCCCTCACACCAGCCAGGGGCTGGCACCTCTCTTCTCTCATTCATGCTGGGATGGCTGCCTTACTCAGCGCCCAGGAATCCTGGCCCACACAATGCCTGGGTGCTTTTGAGGCAGGTTACTGAAACTTTAATCCCAGCTTCCCTTTCATTCCTGATCCCCCCCAACCACCATGGTCTCAGTTGGGCCACTCCCTCTCTGTGTCCCCAGAAGACACCCCAGCTGAGCCTGGAGAAGGATCCCATCTAGCCCAGCTCAGCCAGTGGGTGGGGGCATTGTCTTTTGGCTAGGTGGAGAAGGGGGTGGGTGATGGTGGGATCATGGGACAGGGTAAGATATCTTGGTCCCACTGCCACTGTCCAGAGTGCACGCCCCTTGCCAGTAGGTCCTCGGCTACCTTCCAGTTTGGCAGTCTTCCTCCTGGCCTCCGTGCTCCAACACGTAGGAGTTTCAGGAGCAGCTTTGAGGATACACAGCCCAGCCTGGCCAAGAGGCAGCAGGGAGGGAGGGCCCAGGTGGCCTGGAGTCCGAGCCCTTCCCCACTCTGCTGCTGTCCGGCTGCCTCTCTCAGCTTTTGTTGGTCTCTTCCCCCCTCTCTCTGTCCCTTTTTGTTTGTTTGTCTCTCTGAGTCCCTGCCCCACTCAGCCACCAGCTTGTCCCTGTCTTTGCTCGCTCCCCTTCTCCTCTGTCCCTGACCCTGTGTCTCTCTCCCTGTGGCTGTCTTGCATCCTCACTGTGTCTCTGCCTCCATCCCTGCCTGGCCCTGTCTTGTTGCTCTTCTCCTTTCTGCCTGCATCTCTGGCTTGCAGAGCTCTCACTCCACCATCACAGACCAGACGGGCACGTCTCCTCTCCATTGCTTTGCAACAAAGAGGTACAACATAATCCCTTGATGATGACGGCAATTTGAGAGAGGGAAACTTTTCTCTGCCTCCCCCCACCCAATATCCCCACATAGGGAATGTCATCACTGAATCACTCCTTGGAGCGAACACAACTAACTCAAAGCTGAGCTCCTACCAGGCAGGTGCCAGCACTGTGCTAGGTGCTGGGAATTCATGAGTAAGACAGATCTCCATCCTCCAAGAACTTATGTGGGGGCAAGGAGCAGGACACAAATACTGAAAAGATGAATAACAATGTAAGATGAAAGTAACTGTTCCAGACAATTCCTGGAGACAATAATGGAGTGTGTGGCCAAATCTCCCCAGCCTGCTTTGAGGACTAAGAAGTCCCTGCGGGCTGAGGGAGCTGTGCAAATTCCTACAGAGTTTGCAAGAGAAGAACCAGCCCTCGAGAGTTGGCTGGGGTTTATAGATGAAGTGAGTGTATGTGGAGAGTAGGATGAGAAGAATATTCCAGGTGGGCAAACAGTGTAAGCAACGGTACAGAAGTGGAAATGTACCTGGTGCCAGGCAGTTGATGTTTGTGAACAAAGGGGAAAGGTTGAGAGGCTACGTGAGTCTAGATAGTGGACTTAGACTTGACCCAATGGGCACTGGGAATGGGCTGCAAGTGATGGATCAGGAAGCAACTGCAGACTGCAGTTTGTATACTGCTTTCTCCCCTGACACCCAAGGACCTTCCTCTGGCAGGTGAGCCCAGAGGACTTGGAGCAGGGCTGTTGTGCAAATCTGGTCCCCACTGAGGCCAACAGCATCTGTTTGCAGTGGGAGGCCAGCAGGGTTGGACCATTGGGCATATGCCCAGGGGAGTCGGGAGAAGGAGGACTTAGTGTCCTGTCACCCTGCACTGAAGACCCTTCAAGGCTTCTTCTTTACCTGGGATAAACCTTAGTGTCTGTGCTGAGGCCACAGGCCCTGCATAGCCTGGAGTCTACGTCCTGCTGCAGCCCTTCTCCCTTCTTCCATCTCTTGCCCTTATTCCCTGACCGCTGGCCCTTACCCTCTCAGGACCTCAGGTTTGCTGTGTCTACGCCACCGCAGGGTCTTCACAGGGGCTTTGATCACTTTCACCATTCTCCCCTTCAGCCAACTCCCACCCACCTCTGGGGCTACACTGGGGCTTTCCCAGGGAGGCCTCTGCTGGCCACTGCAGAGGAGGCTTGTCCTGCCCTGTGTCACCCATGCCAGCCCTGGCTCCTCACACCCTCAGGTGGGGCGCTTGGCTACTAATTGGCACCTGTAGAGCCTTGAGAACATAAAGGATGACAATGGTGAGGAATGTGGTTACTAATCCCAGTGTCTCTTGAGTCAAAGGAGGAGCTAGGGAGGTGAAAGCCCCAGAGAAGCTGCTGGTCCCATCTCCTGCCCCTCCAGGATCTGCTGCCCTCTGTGAGGGCTCAAGAAGGCCCCCTTTCCAGGAGCAATGACGTGGTCCTGACTGCTTCCATCAGGATGTGGTAGAGAGAGGCACTATCTGAGGGCCAGGAGACCTGGGTTCAGATTCCAGAATGGCAGTCAGGCTGGACAAGTCACCAGATGGGTTTACCTTCTCAAGCAGCAAAGAGTACAGATGTGGGTGATTCCAGGGCAGGTGGATTTTACAGGTCAACAGCCCCTTCCACCCTCAAAGACCTGGAAACTTTCTATCTTTCTTGTCAAACCCAGCAGTCAGCAGTGTCTCCCTCCTGGTAGTGAGCGGTAAAACGTCATCTGGTAAAGCAGTGGGGGATTCTCTGTCTCTTCCTTACTGACAAGCCCTTTCATCTAAGCCTCCCAGTTCCCATCGACCATGAGTGGGTGATGTGCTCAGGCAAGTGGAACAAGACACTGTGATGGGGCTTACACTGCAGCCTCTCAGAGGAGTTCAAATTGACAGTTGAAAAACTGTGGGGAGGTTGTGATTGTCACAGTGACAGGGTGCTATGGCATTTGGAGGTGGTGGGGTGGGGGCTGGATGCCTTGCAATGCATGGGATGGTCCTATTTCCTCCATGCCTTTTTATTATGCAAGCCTGGGATCTAACTTCATCTTACAGAAGTGTTCTTTCCTGAGGTCTACCAGATAAACCAAGGGAAGACTACCCCTGGTTTTCTTTGAAATTTGAGAGCTGTCCACCACTTCTTAGGGTTCAAAAGCCTGGACAATGCAGTTCTGCGGTGCCCCAGGGCTACCTGTGTCTGCATTTAGCTGTCGTGGTATGTTGCAATGGTCCTGCTTGACCATGTACGTACCAAAACAAATCTATTTTATTATAAATCACTTTTCTTTTATTCTTCCTTTATGTTAGTTACGGTACTGGGTTGGTATTTTTTCTTTAGAATTATGCTTTCTATGGATTTCATTGCAAGACAGCAAAGAGGTACTTGTACATGTAGAAATTGTGGAGATGGCATATGTTTTGTTAAGTACATTTTCACCACAGTTAAAAAACAATAGTAAAAAGGGTAGCTCAACATATTAACAAAAAAGGGGGTGGGGGCTGGGTTTGAGAGAGCTGCGAGCCACTGATATTAAAAAAAAAAAAACCAAACCCATTGCCACTGAGTCGATTTCAACTCATAGTGACCCTATAGGACAGAATAGAACTGCCCCATAGGGTTTCCAAGGAGCGCCTGGTGGATTCCAACTGCTGACCTTTTGGTTAGCAGCCCTAACTCTTTCTTAACCACTATGCCACTAGGATTTCCACCACTCACGTAGGCCAGTGGAATTCACCCCAGAACAGAGAGGGGGTGTCCTCCTTGAGCACATGGGAGGATGAACTTCAGACAAAATTGGGGGTTCCCAGCAACAGAGAAGGGGGTGCAATGTCATGTGAGAGGCCCCCAACGCATTTGATGCACTTATCACACGGGGGCCTTAATTTGCTCATCTGTGAAAAAGGTTGACAATCTCAGCTTTGGCCACCTCTCCCTGTGAGACCAACAAACTTGATGTGACTGTGCTGAGCAGGGTGAATTGTTGATCAAATACTGCTGCCCTTAGCTGCACCTGTTGATCCCCGTTCAGGCCCTCGGGAGTCCAGGTCCTAACAGCTCTGTATTTGCGCCCCAGGTTCATTAATGCCATTAACATCAAATAGAAACTCAGTTCCCAAAACAGGCCCCGGCTCCACCAAAGCGGTGTTTGCTGACCCAATCCCATGGCATGCCGGCAGGTCTTACTGGGCAGGGCTGCCCCTCCCACGGTCAGCTGCCTGCTGCCAGGCTTGTGTCCAATAGAAAAGAAATACATATGGATTGTGACCTTTCAGGTCTCAAGAAAAGTGGAGATGGCGCAAATCTGCCTCAAGCCCACCCTGCTCAAAACACCTGCTTTGCTGCCGTTGGAATACTGTGCTCAGAGATTTAACCAGTTGCCGTTGAGTGGACTCAGTCTCACCTGACCCCATGTGTCAGAGCAGAACTGTGCTCCATAGGGTTTTCAGTGGCTGATTTTTCAGAAGCAGATCACTAGGGCTTTCTTCCGAGGCATCTCTGGTTGGACTCAAATCTCCAAGCTTTTGGTTAGCAGTTGAGTGCGTCAACCGTTTGCACCACCCAGTTACTCTTTTAGAGATTTAGACCCTGGCTTTAAGCTTCTTACAGGAGGAAGTGGAGGGGGGAAGAGGGGAGGAGAGCTTTGGCAATGCCACAGTTTGCTGAGTGGGTGGAGGCTCTTAAATAATGTAGTGGTAAAGAGCTAGGTAGACTGCCTGGGTTTAAATACAGTGCCTTGTATTTAACCACCCTGTGCCTCAGTTTCCTCATCTATAAAATAGGATAGTAACATATCATTGGCCTGAAAGAAACAATGTGTATAAAACTTTATAACCATACCTGGCACATAGTAAAGGCTCAGTAGCCACTAGCTCACTCTGGGACTGACTCAGGGGTCCCGGCTGGGTACCCCCATCCTCTGTGGGGCCAGCAGCTGCTGTCCTGGGGATCATGACTCACAGGTACTCTGGGGGAGCCACCTCAGAACCTCTGCTTCCCCTCCCAGGCCCAGGGTGGCAGGGCCTGTGGAATGACCTCAGCCAGGTGGAATGAGGGGCGCGGAGTCTACAGGGCTGGGTGCAGGCCCCTGCCTACCCCTGGGGCCTTCACACCCCACCTCACACCTTGCTCCCTGGCAGATGACCCACAGGCAGGATTCCAGAGATCCTGCTAGTGATTTGCTGTGGCCTCTGGATCCAGGACCTGGTGCTGAGTGGGTGGAGGCTCTGTGGAACCAGCCAGCCCTTCCTTCTGCAGTCCCTGCTTAGAGGCTGATCCCAGTCCCAGCCTTAGATGCACCATTAACTCTGACCTCCAGCTGAGTCCCAAGCTGGCCTCTAACTCATGTGTGGCCCTGACTTTTGACTGACCCCTGACCCTGGCCACAGATGGAGTCCCAGATGGAGCTTCAGTCTGGGCCCTGCCCTGGCTATAGATGAACTCATATCAAAGACATGTTTCTGGGCTGGTGCCCCTCTCCTTGCACTACTGATGTGTTCCTCCTGCCCCCTGGGTCCTGCTGCAGTGCTCCATCTGCCTGGCAGTCCAGCTTCTGCAGGTAGGGGTGCCTGCCTGGCTGGCCCCTTTGCTGGAAGCGGTCTGTGGGGAGGGGACCTCGGCTTGACAGGAGAAGGTGCTGATGGATTCTACTGGCTTTAACCCTTTAGTCCACTTCTCAGCAATGCCCACTGAGGGACATCCTCCCTCCTGCCCCTTCTGACTATAGCTCCCAATGGAAGGGACCAACCACCCCCATCATCTCAAGGGATCCCTAAGAACAGCAATGGCTCCCCCAAGAGGATCAGGTTTCTTAAGGACAGGACCATGACTCTTCCATCAGACTGAGGTCCTAGAGACCAGGAGTTTGGTCTCATTCACCCATGGAGGGGTCCCTAGAAGGGCATAAGAGCAGCTTGGGTGTTGGAGTTGGACAAACTTGGATTCAAATCTTAGCTCTATCTTTTACTAGCTGTGTGTTCTTGAGCCTGTGTCTTAACCCCTCCGAGCTCAGTTTCCTCATCTGTAAAATGAGGTGAGTAACATGACTTCCTTCATAGAGTTGTAAATGGGGTAAGGCATGGGAAACTCCGAGTGGGTACTTGACACTTATAAGTGCTGACCAATGTTAGTAGTCATGCATGTTCTGTCCCCATCATACTAGGGGTTGCACAGGGGCAGGGAGACTCAGAGAGGCTGAGGCCTGCACCCTTGGAGGGAGACAGATGGTGACAGCTACTCTGGCCTCACCTTCTCACCCCTGCTTCCTTGTGGCTTCTCAGGGCCATTAGGCCTGCAATCTGCAGGACTGGGTCCGACCTCTCCACAGAGGCCAGACCTGCCTCCACCCTAAGAAAGCTCTCCTCCCTCACCCCCCTCCCTACATCTATCCATCCTTCCTGGGTTGTCTGACCCAGCCCTCCTTCCTCCAGGAAGCCTCCCTCGTTGATGTCTAACAGGGTTTGGCTCTCAGAGGCTAAAGTCACAGAGCTAGGGCTGATCCCCCACTGCTGATGACCTTGCCGTGATCCCTGGCTGCCTGGCTCTCTCCCAGGCACTGAGGATCCAGGGCAACTCTGGGGCCACTCTGAGCCAGAATTACCAAGCTGAGAACATCTCCACAGCATCTGGGACTTCAGCAGATGCCCCAACTGCCCTCAGAAGGGTTTGGTTTCCTCTCCTTTAAGTAAATCAATTAAGTCGTTTTGAATCACTCCACTTGGCCCCGTGGG
Organism: Trichechus manatus latirostris; assembly: GCF_000243295.1. Lineage (NCBI taxonomy): Eukaryota > Metazoa > Chordata > Mammalia > Sirenia > Trichechidae > Trichechus > Trichechus manatus. Next base: position 10,659,744 of record NW_004443940.1, read on the forward strand.
GCTTTCTCCTTAGTGAGGCCTGATTCATTCAGACAACGGGACAGGTGCCAAGGTCAGTCATGACTTCATGACCCACGGTCGGTGATACTCTTTCTGTGGGTAGGTGGGTGAGGAGATCCTGCCCGCAGACTCAGGAGACAGAGGAGCAAGGGCTGGCACCCCCACCTCTAGAGGAGAGTCTGAGAGGACTAGGTGCTCACTTGGCCAAAGCAAGGCATGAGCTCACGCTTCCCAAGAGACTGGGGCACCCACTTTTTCAATTAGCTCACATACATTCTTCAAGGGACTCCTGGATGCCAGGTGCTGGGGGGAGGATGAAAAGGTGATTGCATTACTCCTTGAGACTCTCTTTTTTCCTTCACTGCCAGGGAGCTCAGCTATGAACTTAATCCTTAATCACAATTAGCTGTGTCAGCCCCTATGTGTGGCATATTTGTGTCTTTCTTCTCTTATTTGTTGTTGTTGTTGTTGTTAGGTGCCATCAAGTTGGTTCCGACTCATAGCACCCTATGTACAACAGTACAAAACACTGCCTGGTCCTGTACCATCCTCACAATCATTGTTATACTTGAGCCCATTGTGGCAACCACTGTGTCAATCCATCTTGTTGAAGGTCTTCGTCTTTTTCATTGGCCTTCTACTTTACCAAGCATGATGTCCTTCTCCAGGTGGCAGCATTATATACATGTATTTTATTGTTTGGAAGTAGGTAGAGTATAAACGGTAAGTCAAACAGTGTGGTCCAGAGGACCTCATAGACCATCAAAGGAGACTCCTGGGAACATCATATATTTTCCCTCTTGGTTGGAGGTAAATTGAAGCTTCAGGCTGTGGAATCCTGTAGGGCCTGAAGACCCTGAACCAAATCGCAACTGCAGCCACTAGTTGGAGCCAGAGGCAGTAGTAGGGCCTGGTCCAAACTGTGGCTCTCTGTGGAGGGAAAGGGGCCTGGATTTAGGGTCTGCAGTGACCCCAAGCAGATATCCTCTTTGCTTTCTACGCTTCTGCTTACCTGGGTGTTAAATGGGTACTATGAGGGACCCGGTTTGACTCCCGTGGAAGTTCCCCGAGGCTCCACTGAGTCAATAGGTGGATTTTAATGACGTCTGTGGTCAGGGCTGATTTGCACACTGACGTTTCTACTCAAAGAGGGAACTGGGAGGGTTTGCTCAGACTCCAGGCCTGGAAAGTCCCGCTACTCCCAACTCCTAGAAGAGGAATCAGTGAATTATAAAAACGGCTGCTCCTTGGCCCCAGAGAGACCCACTGGCCACCTGATGCCCTGTGCCCTCTGGCCACTGCTTCCCCCACTGGCCTGGGTTTCTCCATGTCACACTCCACTTCACACTCCACGTCACACTGCATGTCACACTTGCGACATCCCAGGGTGATTGAGTGCATGCATCAGTGCTGGCCCCTAGGACCTAGAAGCAGGAGAAGGGTCAAAAACTTTGACTGAAAACCTGGAAGGATGGAATTGCCATTGACTGAGCTATGAGGTGAAGAGAGTTTTTTGCGGGGAGGGAAAGTGTTCATCTTGGGCATGTAGAATTTGCACTGCCTGTTTGAGCATCCCACATATACCTACTGTGTCAGCAGCTGGACAGGTAAGTCTGGAGTCCAAGGGAGAGGTCCCAGATGAGAATTTAAATCCAACTTCCCACGGACTGTCAGAGCAGGAAGCAGGAAGGGCCCTCAGGGGCTGCAGAGGAGGAGCAGGGAGAGGGCAGGCCGGGAGGTGGTGATGGCAGGGCTCAGGAGGAGCAGGGGCAGGCCATGAGGTGGTGATGGCAGGGCTGAGGAGGAGCAGGGAGAGGGCAGGCCGTGAGGTGGTGATGGAAGGGTTGGGCCTCCCAGGGGCCCATCTCCTGCGTTCACTGCCTCCCCTGGCAGCCAGGACAGGAAGGTGCCTGGGGCTGGCTGAGCCCACACTTCCTTTAACAGAGAAGGGAATGGAGAGCCACATGTCTCGCCAGGGGCCACGCTGGGCATGGGCAGTGGCAGAGCTAGAACCCAGGCCTCCCTGGCTTGGGTCTAGAGATTTCTGCATGACAAGACAGCACTCGTGAAAGTGCCTCGGCAGGTCTGGAATGTGGGAGTGAGTGTGGTGGTGATTACTGCTGTGCCCCATTGCCTGGCCAGGGTGCATTTCGGCGGGATTGCCCTCTCACCCAGAGAGCTCTGGGGGCCGGTGTGCTTTTCCTGCTGGGAGAGGCGTAGGCCCCTGGGTGGGGGCCCTACGCTCACTCCCTGCCTCCCTGATTCATTCCTGCTCTCCTGGAGGCGTGAGTCATTCTCTTTTCAGGCAAGAGCTGCCTGTTTGGCAAATCCCTGGATTCTGGGGGTAAGAATAGGAATTTGGACCCAGGGCTGATCCTGTGCATAGGTGAGGCAGGCAGCCACCCACACCTGCCCCAGATTCCTGTCCTAGCCTGGAATTCACTCACTTGTCTATGTTTCCATCCATCCAGCAATTCCTGAGTTATCATCTCCATTTGAGTAACCTATATTTTGCAGTTTACAAACAAAAAAACCAAATCTGTTGCCATTAAGTCATTCCGACTCCTAGCGATCCTACAGGACAGAGTAGACCTGCTCCCCTAGGATTTCCAAGGAGCGGCTGGAGGATTCGAACTATCGACCTTTTGGTTAACCACTGCACAAATAGTTCTATTTTGCAGATGAGAAAACCAAGTCTCAAACAGGAAAAAAGACTGGTTCAAGAGTGCCCAGCTAGTGGTTACAAGGGGTGGGCAGGAGGAAGGGGAAAGGAAGACGCAGTGGTCAAGGATCACTGATCTATTGTTAAGGGTGGTGGAAAAATTCAGAAATAGTTGAGGATGATTGTTGAACAATATGATGAACGAAATTAATGTCACCGAACTGTGGATGTGAAGACTGTAGAAATGGCAAATATTTTGTTAACTAGTAGTAGGTAGCATATTTACAACAATTTTTTAAAAAGTGATTAAAAAAAAAAGAGGGCCCAGCTAGTAAATAGGAGAGCCAGAGTGCAAACCCAGGCTTTTCTGACTCCAGAAGCTCTTCCATTTGTATTCACCACTGACCCCTTCACCTGGAGACAAGTTTTCAAGTCTTGGTTCCTATTCTCTGCTGCCGAGAAGCAAGTTGTGAAGTTGGGAGAATCATCCATTCACTCTGTCCTGTGGGCAAAGGAGAAGGCATAGACATGGGACATTGAGGAACAACCTTGTGGATGACTGTGCAGTAAGGCCTGGAGAGTAAGTGGGCTGGGTGCTTGGAAACAGCTCTGTGGAATCCACCAGAAGGGTTTCAGAGAAGCCAGCTAGGTAGCAGACATTCTGGGTAGGGAAATAGCCAGAGGAATGTAATGAACGAGTATTCAGGGGCCAGGAACATTCAGGGTGTGTGCATGGGGTGGGGGTGGGCAGATTGCAGAAGTTTCTGAATGCCAATGGAATGTTCTGGGCAGTGCTGGTGAGGGGCCCAGGGTTTCTGCCTCTCTCCCCGAGAAGCCTGCCTGCTCTAACCGTGCTGGTTCCTCAGCCCCAGCCGGCTCTCCTTTCCCAGCACAGCCTGTATTTCAGAAGAGAACCTCGAGACTTCCTGGGTCATGCCTTCTCTCCCAGGGACAGGGCTGGGGGTGGCTCAGAGACATCTACACTACCGATGGAGATTGGAGGGTGTCAGGAAGTCCAGAGACTTTCCCAAGGAGGATCAGGGCTCAGAAGGAGGGCCACCCCCACAGACAGGTGGACTATGTGTGGTTTAGGTACTTCAGGAAGTCTTCTCTCCAAGTTTTAAAAAAAAGAATACCATGGCCGACAAGTCAACGACCCTATAGGACAAAGCAGAACTGTCCCTTAGGGTTTCCAATCTTTCCATTAGCAGTTGAGCACTTAACCACTGAACCACCAAGCCTTCTTAAAGTGTTACTTTGTCAGAAGTGGGATTCAAACCCACCCCTTTGGGGAAGACTGCAACCTGATTGCAGGGCCTTAGATTGTTGGGCCATGCTGACTGCTGTGTCTCCAGGTAGCCCCCACCATATGTTATAGTGCCTGGGATCTCCCATTGGTGATTCACTCTTGTGGACTAAAGCACATCCCCTGATTATAGATACATTTCCCCGGGAGGGGTCTCACTGCACCCATTCACTTGGAATGAAGTAATCAATCACTTTCCTGTGGGGTTATCACAGGGAGCAGAGAGGAGGAGGGCTGCTGAGAACCCAAGGGAAGGTGGGGTAGCCGAGGCAACTGGGGCCATGTCACACCTGCTGTGTGGGAGGATGAGGTCCATTTGAAGGCTTCTCTAGGGCCCCAACAGCTAGGTCAGTGCTGGCCCTCAAAAAGAGCCAGAAGTCAAAAAGACTCCTGGTGGGTCTTGGGATTCTTTGTGTGGGGGTAGAAGAGCTGACTTAGGAGAACTGTGAAAGAGTGTCCTGGAGCCAAATTCCCTTTGACGGGAAGAATCCAATCTACGGAAAGCCAACCTCGACACCTGTCAAGTAGCCAGTCTGTAAGGGGTACAAAAGACTTCAGCTAGAAATAGGGTGCCACCTAGCTCAGGTTTCCACCTGTGACCACTTATAGAACGGGCAAAATGCAAGTTAGCCCCACTCCCACTGAAACAGTGCCCTTGAGTGGAACTAATTAAAAATTGTGCCAACCTATCTCACTGGTGTATTTCTGCAATAAGCGTGTACATGTCGCAGAATGCAATTACATGCCATGCCTCTCACCTGGGACCAGGAGTCAAAAGCTGCAATCAACTGAAATCCTGCAACCAAATAATGCATGGTGTATATGGGACTGTTTATTGGAAAGGAATGATTTGTCTTATTATATAAAGTTTAAACTCTTCGACATTACTCTCAAAAACAAGTCTAGTTTAGAAAAACAAAGACTAAGAACTTTAGAAACGTGGTCAGTAGATGACCAAGAACCTGAATAAAAATAACTTTTAAATGTATTGTGAATAAAGCTTAGCTGTTGTTGCTTTTAGGTGCTGTTCAGTCATAGTGACCCTACGTACAACAGAATGAAACACTGCCAGGTCCTGTAGCATCACAATCATTGCTATGTTTGAGTCCATTGTTGCAGCCACTGTGTCAATCCATCTCACTGAGGATCTTCCTCTTTCTTGATAACCCTCTACTTTACCAAGTTTGATGTCCTTCTCCAGAGACTGGTGCCTCCTGATAACATGTCCAAAGTACATGAGATGAAGTCTTGCCATCCTCACTTCTAAGGAGCATTTTGGATGTATTTCTTCCGAGACAGATTTGTTCATTCTTCTGGCAGTCCATGGTATATTCAATATTTTTCACCAGCACCATAATTCAAAGGCGTCAATTCTTCTTTGGTCTTCTTTATTCATTGTCCAGCTTTTGCATGCATATGAGGCAATTGAAAATACCATGGCTTGGGTCAAGTGGAGCTTAGTCCTCAAAGTGACATCTTTGCTTTTTAACACTTTAAAGAAGTCTTTTGCAGCAGATTTGCCGAATAAAACATGTTGTTTGATTTCTTGACTGTTGCTTCCATGGGTGTTGACTGTGGATCCAAGAAAATGAAATCTTTGACAACTTCAATATTTTCTCTGTTTATTGTGATGTTGTTCATAGGTCCAGTTGTGAGGATTTTTGTTTTCTTTACAGTGAGGTGTAAACCATGCTGAAGCTGTAAACCATACTTTGATCTTTGTCGGTAAGAATTTCAAGTCTTCTTTACCTTCAGCAAGCAAGGTTATATCATCTGCGTATCTCAGGTTGTTAATGAGTCTTCCTCTGATCCTGAAGCCACATTCTCCTTCATATAGTCCAGTTTCTTGGATTATTTGCTCAGCATACAGACTGAATAAGTATGGTAAAAGGATGCAACCCTGATGCACACCTTTCCTGATTTTAAGCCACGCAGTTCCCATTGCTCTGTTTGAACGACTGCCTCTTGGTCTACATACAGATTCCACATGAGCACAATTAAGTGTTCTGGAATTCCCATTCTTCGCAATGTTATCCATAATTTGTTATGATCCACACAGTCGAAAGCCTTTGTGTAGTCAATAAAACACAGGTAAACATCTTTCTAGTATTCTCTGCTTTCAGCCAAGATCCACCTGACATTAGCAAACATTTCTCTTGCTCCACTTCCTCTTCTGAATCTGGCTTGAATTTCTGACAGCTCCCTTTTGATGTATGGCTGCATCTGTTTTTGAATTCTCTTCAGCAAAATTTTACTTGTGTGTGATACTAATGATACCAAAACCAAACTCATTGCCATTGAGTCGATTCCGACTCATAGTGACCTTATAGGACAGAGCCAAACTGCCCCTAGGTTTCCAAGAACTGGCTAGTGGATTTGAACTGTTGACCTTTTGGTTAGCAGCTGAACAGTTAACCACTGCGCCACCAAGTCTCCAATATTAATGATATTGTTCGATAATCTCTGCATTCCATTGGCTTACCTTTCTTTGGAATGGGCACAAAGATGGATCTCTTCCAGTCAGTTGGCCAGGTAGCTGTCTTCTAAATTTCTTGTCATAGATGAGTGAGTGCCTCCAGTGTTGCATCCGTTTGTTGAAACATCTCGATTGGTGTCCCGTCATTTCCTGGAGCCTTGTTTTTCCACCAGTGCCTTCAGTGCCGCTTGGACTTCTTCCTTTAATACCACTGATTCTTGATCATATGCTACCTTCTGAAATGGTTGAACACTGACCAACTCTTTTTGGTACAGTGACTGTGTATTCCTTCCATCTTGTTTTGATGCATCCTGCATCATTTAATATTTTCCCTGTAGAATCCTTCAGTATTGCAACTTGAGGCTTGAAAAGCTTAGTATGCATCTAAGTTACACAGTATGACTAATAGTAGCTAGTTACAAATAATGGGGAAACTGTGAAACAAAGACAATTCCATGTAAATTAAAATATTATGTTACATTTACTGCAAGTAGTCAGTTCCTTATTTTGAACATAAAGAAGAATGTATATGATTTGTATTAGTTGAAAATCTGTTTCACTCTATTTCCACCAACTAAAAGCTGAACTAAAAATTTTAATGGCTTATTGGGACACCTAATTATTAATTCCCTTGAATTGATTAAAGGAGCCCTGTAGCACAGTGGTTAAGCACTCAGCTGCTAAACGAAAGGTCGGTGGTTCGAACCCACCAGCTGCTCAGCGGAAGAAAGATGCAGCAGTCTGCTTCCGTAAAGGTTATAGCCTTGTAATCCTATGTGGCAGTTCTACTCTGTTCTATAGGGTCGCTATGAGTCAGAATCGACTGGACTGCAATGGATTTGGGTTTTTTTAGGATTGATCAGGTGCTTTGTTCTTCCTTGGTGAGAATGGCTGGTGGGATGGAGGCGTTTTGGGGGTCCTGGAGAGTCAGCAGCTGGGAATGATGCAGCACCACATTTGTGATACAGTAATACATACACCCTGGGTGGTGCAAACTATTACCACACTCAGCTGCTAACAGAAAGGTTGGAGGTTTGAGTTCACCTAGAAGCACCTTGGAAGTAAAGACCTAACAATCAACTTTAAAAAAATCAGCCATTGAAAACCCTGTGGAGCAGAGTTCTATTTTGACACACATGGGGGTCGCCATGAGTAAGAATAGACTGGATGAAAAAATATTTATACATATGTAATTTATAATATTGGAGCCCTGGTGGCTAGTGGTTAAGAGCTCAGCTGCTAACCAAAATGTCAGCAGTTCGAATCCACCAGCTGCTCATCAGAAACCCTATGGGGCAGTTCTAGTCTGCCCTACAGACTATGAGTTGGAATTGACTCAATGGCAAGGGGTCATATATAATACTAGTGCTTTAAATAACAAGATACAACAACAGGTTTAATAGCTATTGTAATTTCAGTGCAGTGATAAGCATTTATGATATTTCAAGATAGCTTCACTGCTTTATTGTGATATGAAAATATCTGACCTTATTGGTGGCAAACCCACAGGTACTCTGGTGTAATTCTGTAATTTGTTGCCTACCTTCATCATTGAAAGGAACTTCAGTTAGGGGTTAGTGAAAATAAAGGTGTAGTTTTTTTCCATCTAATTCCCAAGATCTCTACATTTTATCCTCGGACTCTTCAGTGGTTAAGGCATCCCAGGTTAAGGCCTCTGTAGCTTCACCTCAATCCCACCTCACAGATGAGATGCTTTGAGTGGAGGCTCAGGGCCTGAACTCCCCGTGGTGGGGGATGTCTGTCCCTCTGATCCACTCCATAGCATTCACATTTTGTCTGTCCCTGTGCCCTGACTCCCCACACTCCCCCCGGTGGCTGAAACTTATGGCTCCCCACTAGGTCTATTTCTGCCCTTGCGAGTCAAGACCCCATGGCCTCTCACCTGGATGCTGCCTCGACGGCTGTCAGAGCCTCCAGATTGATCTCCCTGCTCCTTTCAGCTGGCCACCCACTGGGTCTCCACAAGGAGGCTGGTAGGACCTGCGGATGTAAAATTCATCATGTCCTCTGCTTAAAATCCCTCAGTGTACACCAATGTTCACTGCAGCTCTATTCACAATAGCCAAAAGGTGGAAACAACCCAAGCGTCCTTCAGCAGATGAACAGATAAACAAAATGTGGGACATACATACAATGGAGTATTATTCAGCTATAAAGAGAAATAAAATTCTGATACATGCTACCACATGGATGAACTTCGCAAACAGTATGCTAGGTGGCAGAAGCCAGACACAAAAACCCCACATATCGTATGATTCCATTTACATGAAATGTCCAGAATAGACCAATTGAGAGACAGAAAAGAGATTAGAGGTTACCAGGGACTAGGAGGAGAGGAGAAGGAGGAGTTATTGCTTAATGGGTACAGAGTTTAAAAAAAAAATTAAAGGGTTGAAATTGATGTGATCTAAAGTTGTTCACAAGCTGTTGGGAAGATAAATAAATATAAACGAATCCCCAAAAAGAAATAATAACGATTTAAGAAATCCTTCAGTGGCTTCTCGGTACACTTAGGGTAGGAACAAGAGGCATGCGTGCCTTGGCCCCTGCACCCGCAGGCTGCCTTTCACTCCTGGCTTGTGCCGTGTGCCGGTTGGCCATGGCCTTCACCCTTGCTGTTCTCTCTGCCTCAGGTGCTCTTGCCTCCACTCAAAGTCTGTGAGTTCCTCCTCTCTCTTCAGCTCTCTCCCAGATACCATTTTCTCCAGGACCCTTCCTGCTCTCTGTGACTGCCCCTGTCCCACAGATGGGCTCCACTCACTGCTTGTTCCTCATAATGTGTATTTTGTCTCCGGCGTTGGGGATTGGTAAAAGTCCTTTGACGTAACAAAGAGGGGCCCTGTGACCATCCTCCCACTGGGAGGCCCAGCCAACACTGGGAGAACACTGGCTCAAGGCTTGTGCTGACTTCAGGAGCCCTGAAGGCTGAGGCAGGTGGTGCTCATGCAGGGCTGGGACCTGGGTCACAGGACTGGAGTATAGGCGGGGTGCAGGCAGCCCCCCACATGGAGAAGATGCCTGCGGGGCTCTCCTGGTACCATAAGCCTGTACAATTGCAAGCTTACTTTTCTTGGGTTGGTGTCTGTCCTCCCATCTAAATCATAAGTTCTGAGGAGGCAAAGATGGTGCCAGGGCCCAGCACCTAGCATGCGCCAGGTCGGCAGTAGGAGTACTATAGTCGCTATTGATGGAATGTGTGACCTCTCTCTTCCTGATTGATAGGAAGGGGCTCCAGCTCTTGTGTCCTCTCTCCCCACCTCCCCAAGCCTCTTGAGGGCTCTACACACCTGGGCGGGACTTTAGCGGCTATTGCCCCACTAACTGGCTCAGTCGTCCCTTACTTGTTCTGCAGGAGGCTTGCCAATGACTCAAACCTGGTGTGGCTGGGTTTGGCTCTGAGGGAGCTCCCCAGAGACTGAATAGGTGCTCAACAAACGTGTGCCAAGTTGAGTGTCAGCCAAGCTTGGAGGCAGAGGGAAAGACAAGATGACCTGGTTGGAGGAGGGTGGGCCCTCCAAGAAGGAAACAGACAGGCTAGGTGCCCAAGGTCAGGGTTTGATTCTGGGTCATGTGACTGGGCCCTGGCTTGGGGAAGGTGCTGAAGTGTCTGGGGAGTTCCACACCCCATGATCTGGGCTGGGTGCTCCAGATAGGATCGTGGCACACCACCCCCATCCCCAGCTTGCCCCTGCCTACACCTGGGGCGGGGGGGGGTGTAGCAGGTGGGGCCCACTTATCGCCAACCAGGCCAGAGGGAGGAGCCAGCCTGGCTTGGCCAGAGATGGCAATCATGCAGGCACTCCTCTGTGGAAAATCACCACACCTCACAATCCCTTTCTGGGAATGGGAACAGAGGTGCCTGGGAGACAAGGGCAGATGGCTGTGACCAAGTGGGCTGCATGGAAGGGACTGGGCATCCCTCAAGCTGGAGGAACAAGTGGGCCTCCTCTATGAGGGCCTGGCATGTGGGCAGTGATCAGACTGGGTCAGAAGAGTCAGGGGTCAGTCCTCGGTCATGGTCTTGGCTCTCCAGGACCTTGCGGGAGCAAGTGCAGCCTCCTTCTAGGCCCTCAGGGGCTCTGAAATCACCTCTAATCAGACCTGGCTAGGCCCAGACCAGCTTCAGTCATGGTCCCCTGAGAAAAGTTAGGCCCCCAACTTGGGTGTGACAATGCTTTTGGTGAGGGCCAGCTTGGGGACTGAGTTTTATGGGGGCTGTGGGTACTGGCCCCCTCACTGTCAGGGTATGAGAGTAAGGTGTGCCATTTGCTAATTGCTTTGCTTAACTATGGACTTGTACGTAAGACATACGTGGTCATACTTAGAGCATACCCAGGCATGTGCTTTCATACCCAGGTCCACACATGAAGACATTCTCACATAGCCACAGACATAACTTGGCCCCAGCACAAACCTATGCACTGAGGCCCACGTACACGTAATAGGTTTCACGTACAGGCTCAGCTCCCTAATCCTGTCCTGGAAGATGGGGAGTCATGCATATTGCCTTCTAGTCTCTTTTTTATGTACTTAAAAAATATACTTAGGATTGAACTGTTTGTACAATTTTGTTTCTCATGCCTTGAAACACTCTTTGTAATTGTCATTTTAAATGGTTTGCATAATCTACTGTTATATGGGTGAACCATAATTTATTAAACCAATCCCCTATTGTTAGACATGTAAGTTGTTTTCAATTTTTTACAACACTGAACATAAAAATTTATGCACCTATCAAATGATTTACTCAGGCTAAATTCCCAGAAGTCACAATACTAGGTCAAAGAGTAAAAATTTCTTTAAATAGTGTTTTTGGTACATATTGCCAAATTCACTGAGATGATCAATTTACACTCCCACCAGCAGTAACCTTTTTCTTGTTTTCTTGTCAAGTGTAGACAGTCTTATGTTAAAAACTATTAATTTCACGTGCAAAATTGTCTTTTGTCCTTAGTTTGATTGCATTTGTGGATTATTAATGATTATAAACATATTTGTTTGTTAGACGTTCATATTTCCACTTTTTCTATTTAAATCCTTTCTGCATTTATCTATTTTGGTTCTTTTTTTTTATATTGATTTATAAGAACTGTTTGTATATTAAGGGCATTAACCCTGCTTTATGGGTTATATATGTTTCAAATATTGCCTCCATGTTGCCTGCTTGATTTTATATTCTGCTTGTATTATTTTTTTCTTATAGAGAAGGCTTATATTCTGAACAGCCAAATTTAAAATACTTCCCTTTATGATTGCTTCCTTCACTTTTAAATTAAGAAAGCTCTACCGTATTCAAGTAGTTTTTGGATATCACTTCTGTTTTCTTCGTTTGTGTGTGTGGTTTCATTTTATGTTCAGCTCTGCAATAATCTAGAAAGTAGGGAAGAGAAGACACTATCCCTGCCCTCAAAGAGCTTGCAGAGAACAGAGCAGAGGGAGTACAGAGCATGTGTTATCACTACTCTCATTGTTGTCAGAGATAAGATATGCAGATAGAAGTTTAGTGAAAGGAGAAGGAAGGTGAATGGAGGAGATGGGACTTCAAGGGAGTGTTCAAGATTGCACTTGGCTGGGAGAGGCATTACTTATTTATTAAACATATACATACTATGTGCTAGACACTGTTTTAAGCATTTTGTAAATATTAACTCCAATTCTCATAATAATCTACAGAGTTGGGTACTATTATTATCCCCATTTTACAAATGAGGAAACTGAGGCATAAGGAGTATAAACAACTTACCCAAGGTGGTAAATGAAAGAGCCAGGATTTAAACTCTCATAGTTTGGCTGGGCTAAGGGGAATACAGGGAGAGCTTATGGTCAGGGGACTGGAATGCCCAAAGAAAAAGTTTAGACCAGCAATAGACAAACTTTTTTTGTAAAGGATCAAACAGTAAATATTTTAGGCTTTATAGGCCAAGAGGAAAAATTGAGGATATTATAGGCACTTATATAATAAGCAAGGAAAACAAATAGCCACAAGTTTTTTATTGATGAAATTTAAAGTCATCATAATAATTGAGTACAATTTTTCTTATATTACAGGTCTACTAATGTGAAGAGTGGGTTTTTTGTGAGATAACATTTTGCTTAATTGGGGTTCAAAGTTAGTGGTGCCTATCATCAAACTGATGCAAATGTTCATTCGTAAAACCATCCTCAGCTGTGAAACCTTATGAAAATAGGTGGCGGGCCGGATTTGGCCTGTGACTGGCTGACCCTGGTTTGGACCTATTGTTGTAGGACAAAGTTGTTTTGAGGAATGGTGGCCTCGAGGTACGGTGGCCCCCGGCTGGAGAAGAGGTAGAAAGCTGTTCTTGAGGTGCAGGAGAGAGACGAGGAGGGCCCACCTTGGGGCCAGGGCAGTGTGGTGGAGAGGCAGACTTCTAGACTTCTCTGAGATGGATTCACAGCACTGTGATTCAGGTGTGGGGTGAGGGAGCAGGCCCTAGAGATAGTGTGGGATGGTGGACTTGACCTGGCACACAAGCACAGTCCCTGCCCACTTTCAGCAGCACCCTGAGCCCTTGTCTTCCTCTCAGGCAGCTCAAGGGGTGCCTATTCTGAAGCCTTGGCCTGGCACTGAGATGCTAAAGAAGAGAAAGACATTGCTCCTGCTGTAGTTAGCCCGACCTTGTTTATTTGGGGCACTAGGGAAACCCGTAGCTAGAGTCTCAACGTTGCTGGCCATGGTGCCAGCAATTCCACCCGTGGATCGTCCTTTCTTGGGGTTAAGCATTGGCCCCCTCAGATTCCTTTCACAGAGTGGGAGGACATTCAGACCTTCCCTTTCAGGGTGGAAGAAGGGCGAGGCTCTGGCTGGTGGGAGTGAGAGGCAGTCTGAGGGAATGTAACCACCATGCTCACAGTTTCAACTGAGGCTGATCACACTCCCAGACTGCACTATTGGGAAACGAGTCTTGTTTTCTCCCTCTGATACCTCCTAGTGGGGAACAAACCTGCCCCCCTCCTCTGTCCCATGTGGGGGCGGAAGGTGGCCGCTCACTGTGGCCGGGCTCTGTAATTAAGTCTGTGGCAATGGGCAGAGGCTAGGCTAGATCCCTTCCCAAAGCTGTTCTTACTATCAATGGGCTTAAACCTTGGCAGGTGGCTTACGACACCTTCCCAAGAAATTGTCCCAGATGAACCCGAGGTGCGCCAGATGGAAATGGGCCTAAGGGACAAGCTCAGGGCACCCCTGCTGCAGATATGACCAGCCTTCCTGTCCACAGCTCCAGAGGGGCCAGGTAGAGCAGGGTAGAAGACTGTGTGAGCCAGGGCAGCACTGGGTGGGGGAGCATCACCCCTGGTCACAGCCAGTCCCTTAACCTTGACCTCAGAGTGACCCCATCCTGGCCTCAGACTTTAACCTCTTTCCCCTAGCCACAGGCTAGCCTTCGATCCCTACCCACCATCTTATAAAAAAGCACTCTTTGTGAGAAGGGAGATTAGGCATAGGAGTGTGGGCAGCTCCGTGTGTGGGTCCAGAGGCACCCAGCTCACAGCCTGAGTCTTCATGCCTGGAGTGTGGGCCATGGAAGGCCATGGAAGGGCACTGGACTGAGAATTGAAACCAGTCTTTCTTCTCTCCTGACTTCTGCTCAGCTGGGTAACCCAGCAACTCCCTTATCCAAAGTGAGGTTCCGGCACTCAGAGATTTACTCACCTGTCCAATGGGTAAAATGATAGCTAAGTACCTGCCCTTCCCACCTTTTGTCCTATGTGTGAGAGTTCAGTGGGGAGGAGCAGAAGTGATGTGGAAATGGTGTAGCATTGTGATACCAACTTGTAGTATTAAAATGAGAAGGATTTGCATGGGCTGCCTACTGTCAGTAGCCTGCACGCTGCGCTTCCAGGCATTGCTGTGCCTTGTAACTTGGTTACACCTTTCTTCTTCCCTAGATTTTCCTTCTCTCTACTTTCTTTTTTTAAATTTTCATAGAGAAGAATTTCAATCATACTCAAAAGTAGAGATAATAGTTTAATGAACCATGGGCTGTGAGAGCAACCTGGCAGACCTCCCCCTACAGGGGGCATCGTTGACCTTGGTCCCCAGAGCCAGGCCTTTGAAATCCTCTTCCTGATTTTGCTCAGGCCCCATCTTCCACGGGCTGCTTTCCCCTGTGCAGCAGGGTCAAGAAGGCACTTTAACTCCAGGACCCCCTATGCCTCTCCCTGGCTGTCCTTAGACTCCTGGGACTGCACTGCAGTCTCAGACACGTCTACCCAGCCTGTCTCCTGCCCTCCTTCACTCAGGCTCAGCTTTGCATCTAGCTGGATTGCTCTCCCAGCCTTTCTGACTCCTTCCGTATCGCTTCCCACTGATACTTCCCCTAATAAGATCCTAGCACCTTTGAACCCCTCTTGGTGTCTGCTTCTTGGAGCACCTCTACTAACAGACCCTTATATCCCACCCACATACCCACTACCCACAGTCAACAATTATCAATAATTTCCCACATTTGCTTCATCTATCTTTCCTCACCCTTCCCCCCACCCAGCTGAAGTGATTTAAAGCAAATCCCAGACACCATGCCATTTACTCTTAACTTCAGTGTTACAAACATTTCCTTGTGACCACAATGCCATCATCACAAAAATTAATAATTCTTTGTACCATCCAATACTCAGCCCATTATTAAACTACCTCAGTTGTCTCAAAAATGTCTTTTTGTGGCTGATTTATTCAAACCAGGCAGGATCCAAACAAGAACCATGCGTCGCATTTGGATGTTAAGACTCTTGACTTTCTGATTCTAGAGCATTGCTCCCTCCCCTTTTATTTATTTTATTATATTAGCCATTGACTTGTTGCAGAAACCAAGTCAACTGTCCTATGGAATGTCACACATTCTAGATTTGTCTGCTTCCCACCTTCTGGTATCATTTACTTTGTTCCTATTCCCTGGCAGTGGAATTTATCTCTAGAGGATTTTATTACTGGTGGGGTCAGTGTATAAAGGTGAATTGGAGGGGTGAGAGCTGGGGATGGAGTTAGGATGGGACTGGGTTAAGGTTTGAATTCAGGGTTGAAGTCACGGCTCTATCACTTATTAGCTGTGTGACCTTGGGCTAGTTTCGTAACCTCTCTATACCTTAGTTTCCACGTTTATAAAATAAAATCAACAAGAGTCCTACCTCAAAGAGTTGTTGTGAGATTTAAACAAATGAGTTAATATATGTAAAGCACTTGGAAGGGTGCCTGGCACATGATAATTGCTACGTAAGTATTTGTTTTTCTATTGCTATTGGGATCTGAGTGGGGGTTGAGGGTGGGTTAGTTGCAGGCTAAGGGTAACTCTAGTTCATGATTCCACTCATTACTGGAAGGTCTAGGGATAGGGAGTGCTGGGAGCTCTGAAACCCTCACCCCTCCCTCGGAATGACCTTCCCTCTCTTCCTCTCTAGAGGCCAGGTTGGAATTGAATGGGGTGCTCTGCCTTGCTCTCCATTGGAAGCCTCCTCATTCCTCAACCAGTTCTGACTCTGACCCTGTCCCTTCCTTGTCCATATGCTAATAGGGCTGTGGAAGATTTTGACTTGATCACAGTCCAGAGTGGGGTTTTGGCAACGTGGGAGGGAAACAGGCCCTGGCTTCCAACTCACTTCTGAAAAGAGAATTTTGCAGGGTAAGGACACCTGTGTGGACATTTGGATCAACTGCTTGGGGCTATAATGGAGAAGAGATTATACGACTCCAACCCAAGAATAAGGCAGACCATACTGTGGCCATTGGAGGTAGTGGTATTCTATCCAACCATCCATCCATCCATCCATCCATCCATCCATCCATCCATCCATCCATCCATCCATCCATCCATGCATCCACCTAACAACCTGTACAACCATTCATTCGCTTATTCATCCATCCATCCATCTGTCCGTCCATCCATCCATCCATCCATCTCTACATCAAATATTGGGGTACTCACTCTGAGTCAGGTGCACCATCCCTGCACCCAAGCAGCTCATTATCTCATGAAGGGGGTGCTTTTATAATTACACACGCAGTGTTAGTAGAGGAATGTAAATATGTGATGAGCGTTCTGGAGAGGGTGGACCCATTTCTTGCTGGGTCCAGAGGCTGGTACGGAGGCCTCTCTCTTCCTTCCTTAGGACTGGCTCTTCTGCCCTGGCAGCAACCCCTGTCCTAGGGCTGGGTCCAGCATCTGGCTACTTTTTTCAGTTTCCTGATTCTAAATCACCAGATTCAACCTGAAGAGAGACCTGTTCCTTCTGGGAAGGAATTCTGGAGTTACTAAATACCTCCTCCACGCCTGGCCTGAGGTCATGGCCAAGTTCTCTGGAGACAGACTCTCTTCTTCACGAAGACTCCCTTGGGGAGACGTGGACACAGAGTATCCAGGCTGTGTACATTTGCTAGAGATGACGTGACACATGGATACAGCACTGCTGTCCCCAGTTTGGAGCTATCATCACTCCTCCTTTCTTAGGGTGGGGGACAATAGGCCAGAAGCCCCTCCTACTCTGCTACTCCCCTCCCCCAACCCCTGGCTTTTGGCTAAGTCTCTCAGTAATGGCTCCCAGTCTTGGGTCTCCTAATGGGGAATATTTTGCCTCTCTAACTAATTGTAGGCTCCAAGAGTCAGAGTGCAGGAAATGTGATTCCCCCAAATAAGATCAGGCTCCCCAAGGCTGCTGGATGGTGGAGGCTGCATTTTCCACTGGTACTAGAGTAGTCAGAGGGCAGGGGCTGTGTCACCTCCCTCAGTCTAGGGCAGAGGCTGGGGCCTCTCCCTCACCTCTCTGCAGCTCTAGATCAGGAATGAGACCAAGAGCCTCTCAGGCTGTCCTGTTTACCAGAGAACCTGGCCACAGCCTGAGGTGGTTTCGGCTAACTCTTCCTTCTGTCTGTCTGACTAATGTTGCCATCTACAAGCCTCAGGTTAGAGATGGCTTCATCACCTTCTTCTGCCTGAGCTAGTTGCGGTGTTTGCAGTGTAACAGCCTGATGGTATCTTGGAGGGTGATTTGGGTGAGCTGTCTCCTGGGAGTGTCTGCACGTTGTTTGCTTCAGCCCCCAGCTGGCTCCCACTCCAGCCCCAGCTGGGCTTATTGCATTATTCATTGAAAACAGGGCCAGCATGCCTGCCCCCAGCACCATGTGAGAAACTTGCCTACTTATACTGATGTGTGTGTTCATGTGTGTATGTCTCAGGGAAGGGGTGCAGAGAGCAACCCCTCTGGAGCAAACCCGCCAGAATTTCTCCTCTGACATATTCCTGAGTAGAAGATTTGGGGGACATCATTGCTGCTAGTGTGTCTCTAGAGGTGGGAGACTGTATACTGGCCCCGTTTCCATCTCCTGGCTCACAAAGAATCTCAGTAAGGGTGCCTGAGGTCTGGCCCTCCATTTCTGACTGGCTCCCCAATACTCTCTTCTGCCCCAATGGGCTCCCACCTCCTCATTCTGAGAGTTTCCTCTTTGCTCCCTTTAGCTGACGAGGGCCTCTTCATGGCTTCCGGTACTCCTGCAATAAGAGTAGACTATGGACAATGCCATCACACAGAACCTGGTTCCAAACCTGGCTGACCTCTACCACCAGCTGGGTGAGCTGCCACCACCAACCCACCCCTCCCTCTGTGCCTCAGTTTCCTAAACTGTAAAATGGGAATAACAGTATGAAGAGTCCCTGTGGGATTAAATGAGATCTGGAACACAGAGCAGGAGCCCAATGTCTTAACGCCCTTCCTTCCTCTTCCTGGTCATCTCTGCCCTCAATTCTGTGTCCTCAAGACTGTCTCCTGGGCTGCAGCCAAGTAGAGTATATAGGAGGAAAAACAAAGACAAAAGAAGCAAAAGGAGAGGGGCCCCGGCCTTTGGGATCCTCTGAGCTGATGGGAGAGATACATTCTCTGCCTCGGGGAACTCCCAATGTGTTTCTGTCTGTGCGTACCTGTGGTGGGGGGGTGTGGCCCAACCAGAGGAGGGGAGCCAAGATATGTGTATCCAGGCTAGACTGACTCCTGTAATGGTTTTTTAGCAGGCAAGAGCAATCAACAAATTCATTAAGTTTCTGTTTTTGCATCTATTGGCAAAGCTAATAATTTGATTTGACTAAGCTGATTGCCTTCATTAAAAACTGTTAGTTCCTATAAGCAAATGTTCCTGTGTTTGCATTTTCATAATTAGGTTGACATTTCACAACTTGCATTTCAAGGGAGGCCTGTGCTCAAACTCCTACCTGGTGCACTGCTGCCCATGGGGAAATCTCGAGGTTGACTCCTCACCCAGGCACTGCGCTGTGTAGGGGGAGAGTGGGGAACAAGGCCAGCCTGGTCATCATCAGCTGCAGCCCATGTCTTTGCTGCCTGTCACCTGCTGCCTCTAGTGTCCTGGATGGCCTCCCAGGCTATGTCCTTGTGCCTTGATTGTACTGCCACTGTCTATGGACAGGGCCAAGGCCAACCTCCTAGCCACCTCTGGGGGCCTGATGCCTAGCCGAGGGATCTACACGTGTGATTGGCCCTCAGCACAGCCTTTCAATGGCATTACTGATTGACACGTTCACCAGTAACTTGGCAAAGGGGGCTCGGGGATTCCCCTTCAGGGAAGGGAAAAGGATCCACTGTTTGTTGAGTGACAACAGGCACTCGGCTTTCCTCTTTAATCCCTCCAGGAACGTATTAGCATCTCACTTTACAGATGATGACACCAAGACTGGAGAAGTGAAGTAACTTACCCAAGTTCTCACAACCAGGAAAAGGTCCAAGCCCAGATCTGTACTGGAGCCTGTGTGACTTCCACCTCATCATGCCCTCCCTCCCAAGAGCAGGGTCAACGAGCCCTGAACCAGGCAGTGATGCTCCTCCCTGCCCCTGGCTCCTGGAGTCTGAGGGCCAGCTTCACTCCCTCCATCAGGGAGGAATGCCCCAGAATGACAATACACCTCGCTGAAGGGTAAGCCTCAAGGACACTGATCTTTCCTCCGCCTTACTGATTTTCAGGTACTGCAGGTCCTAGCTGGTCCCCAGGAGACATTTGAGCTGTAAAGAGTCTTGTGATATGTTTTAAAGGCTAGACAGAAGAGTGCCTTTCCCTTTTGTCTTAGTTATCTAGTGCTACTATAACAGAGACACCACAAGTGGGCGGCTTTAACAAACAGAAATTTATTTCCTCAGAGTTTAGGAGGGTAGAAGTCTGAATTCACGGTGCTAGCTCTAGGGGAAGACTTTCTCTTTCTGTCAGCTCTGGAGGAAGGTCTTTGTCTATTCTAAGTTCTTCTCCTGGGCAATCTTCATGTGGCATGACATCTCCCTCCCCCTTTCTGCTTGCCTAATCTGCTCTTTTTATCTCCTATAAGAGATTAACTCAAGATACACCCTATACTAATTCTGCCTCGTTAACATAACAGAAAATTCATTCCCAGATGGGATTATAACCATTGCCTTTGAGTTGATTCTGACTCATAGTAACCCCATAGGACAGAGTAGAACTGCCCCATCGGGTTTCCAAGGAGCAGCTGGTGGATTCAAACTGCCAACCTTTTGATTAGCAGCTGAAGCTCTTAACCACTGCACAACCAGGGCTCCACCACAGGCATAGAGGTTAGGATTTACGACACATATTTTGGGGGGACACAATTTAATCCATAATATTCCACCCTCTGGTTCCCCAAAATTCATGTCTTTGCCATATGCAAAACACATTCACCCCATCACATCATCCCAAAAGGCTTAAGTCAACTCCAAGTCCAAAATCTCATATTCTGAATCATGTAAATCAAATATAGATGAGATTTTAGGCATATTTCATCCTGGGGCAAAATTCCTCTTCATCTGTGAACTTATGAAATCTAGACTACAAGTTATCATTTCCAAAGTACACTGGCAGAACAGGTAAAAAATAGACATCTCCATTACAAATGGGAAAAATTGGAGGGAAAGAAGGCATAACGGGCACTAAGCAAGCCCAAAACCCAGCAGAAGAACAATTTACATTAGCTCTCAAGGTTTGAAAATAATCCTCTGTTCTCTGAAACCATCTTGGCAATTGCCCTGCCCTCCAGACTCCAGGTGTTGGTCACACTCTCAGGATTGTGGGTAGAGGCCCCTCAAACCTGGGCTTCAGCTCCACCTTCCAGGCCCCTTGGGACAGCAACTCTGCTCCCTCAGTTTTGGGTGACACTATTCTCCTAGTCCATCTAAGTGGCAACCCCACCCCCTCAGCCCTAGCAGGCCCCATTCTTCTGCACCTTGGGCATGTCAGTCCCCACCCCTCAGCTTTGGACAGCTACCCCATCCCCCTGCTACACCTTAATAGCAGCACCACACTCTGGAACTGAGCTGGAGAAGATTTGACTCTTTGAAACCTAGGAGTCTGTGGCCCAACCCTTTGAGATCCAGGAGCCCCATCCTTTGAAACCAAGAAGGCCTGGCTTCCTGTGCTCCTTCTAACAGTTCTGAGCTGCTCCAGGGATGGTTCTTTCTTTTCCTGGAGGACAACGGATGTAGCTCCTTTGGGCTGTTTCATGCCTGTAGAATTTGAAGAGGCAGAAAACGTTCTTTCACTTCATCCTTTCTCTGTCCCCTTCAGTCTAAGCTGATGGGTTTTCTGCTGTGATAGTTGGTTAGATCCATCAGTCACTGGCTTAATCTCTTCAACAAAAGATTGTATAGCCACATCCTTGTTGAAAATTCCAGGATACGTGACCTTAGTTTGTACAATAGAATTTTCTAAATCTTTAACTTTTGTTTTCATTTTGCACGGTTCATTTTTAAATCCATCTCTTTCCTCTTGCATTTTACTATAAGTAGCAAAGGAGAAACCATGTGGCCCCTTTAAGATCTTGCTTAGAAATCTCCTCAGCTAAATATCCACGACCATCACTTACAAGTTCTGCCTTCCACCAAACATTTGAACACAATTTAGACAAGTTATTTGCCATTGCATAAAAAGCATTGCCCTTCCTCCATTGTTCAATCACATGTTCAGTATTTTCTTTTAAAGCCTCACCAGAAGCACATTTAACATTCACATTTCTAGCAACATTCTGTTGCTGGTGCCATATGTATTCTCTAGGACAATAGAGGCTTTCTCTATGGCTCTCCTCACGTCCTTCTGAGCCCCCACCAGAATTGCCTTTGACATCCATAATTCTACCAAAAATTCAAGGCAATCTAGGCTTTTACTATTAGGCACCTTAAAACTCTTCTAGCCTTTATCCATTACCCAATTCCAAAACTCCTTCCACATTTTAGGTATCTGTTAGAGTTGCACCCCACTCCTGGTACAAAATTCTGTTTTAGTTATCTAGCACTGCTGTAACATGTAAACAAGTAAGAATGTATACCTTGTTAAAAATAAAAGCAGAGATTTATCAAAGGTTCAAGACAGTTCGAACTGGAGACACGTCTGGTCTCACAAAGTGAAACCAAATGCTCCAAAATAGTGGAATCACAGAGGCATATTTATGAGGTAAAATACAACATTCTGATTGGAAGTTGCAAGATTAGGTAAGCAGGAGATGGGACAACTTGAAGCAGGGGCTTTACAGTGATTGGTTGGAAACATAAATGGGCTCTTTACTGTGACTAGTTGGAAACACAGATGTGGGCTATTTGGATTGGTTGTTTAAAAAAAAAGACTAAGGAGGGTTTTATAAGGTGGTCATAAGGTAATTATCTTAAAACATTTTCTGAGGGCTGCTGAAGGGATTCCTGATAAGGGTCTTGTGTCAAGACCCTCCCTTAGGAACATTCATTAACCACAGAGAAAAATGTGTCCTGTGTTATGTACTTAAGTCCATCTAGGGGTTTGATGGTTGCAAGGGAAATCCCTTGTTATGTACTTTAGTCTGACTAAGAGTTTGATGGTTGCAGGAGAAATAAACAAAAGCTAAGATGGAGTTGGGGCTCAGACCTGGGCTGATCATTCTGATATGAGTCAGGTGCTTCAATTTTCAAACTCTCACACACTTCCTCCTTTAGATCAAGGATTTCATTAACATCCTTTGAACACTATTATATGAATGCTTTTCTTTCTGCAGAGGCTTGCGATGATGCCATGTGTTTCCTTAGATGGTTGTTTAGTTAGATAAGCCTTTAAGACCCCTGACACTGCTGTTTAGTAGTCAGGCATCATCTGACTTCTTCACCCTGCCATGTCTTAGCATTCAGCTTCTGTGATCTTAGACAGGGGTGTTTGTGTGGAGTAAGACCACATTAGAGGAACAGCTTGACTGTCCAAAAGACTGGCTTAGGGTGTGGGCTTGAGTCCATTTGGGAAATGGGTCTTATCTATGTACATAATTGTCTTCATAGGCATTAAATTGGTCTTTTGCATCATAACATTGGTTACACATTTCATGCAGCGTCTCATTATTCAAATAATTATTACCACAACAAATAATATCATTAATCCAGTTAGCAATACAGATCTAATCCAGGATCCAATACCTTTAAGTAATCAACCAAAAAAAGAAAAAAAGTCAAACTAAGAGGATTCAGGTTTTATAACTTCTACATGTAACCAGGAAGGTTTTTGAAGAATTTTCTCAATATTTTATTATTGATAATCTAGACAAGGTAAGAAATGTTATTGCTAATCTAGGCATAGTAAGAAATGTTTGCTATCACACAAACACCTCCTTTTTGGGCTAAAAGAAAATTTAGAGCTATAATTACTGGCATTAGTTACTGATTGGGCTAATTTAATAAGTGCATTTTCTCTCCAAGCATCAGAAGAAACTGTTAGAAAGAAAAGAATAAGACTTAAATGGGCTTTCACAGTTAACAAAAACTATTAGGAAGTAAGGCCACAGGTATACAATAAAGTTAATAGCATAAGAATAGCTACAGTCATAAAGCAAAGTTCTAAATATTTCAAGGATTGCATGAAGTCTTGTTCCATGATCTTGGTACTGGCTGTCTATCTCAGATGTTGTCTGCTTCATCTGCCTGGGCATTTCAAAGTGATTTTTAGCTCTCCAGAGGGTTGACAAGTCCACAGGGGTGGCAGAGGCAGCTGGCTTTCTTTAGTTCAGACAGATGAATCCAGGTTTTAACTCCCTATAATTTGGCAGCACATGGATTAGTAAGGACAACCAAGCATGATCAGTTCCATCAAGTTTCCAATGAATCCTTTAATTGATATCTCTTCCAATAGACATATTCTTCTGGGGCAAAGTTAAGCAGATTTTGAGATTCTAACTTCTGGTCATTAAAGGCTTCTTTAACCTGTGAAAAATATTCTTTCAAAGTAGAACTAAGTATGGTAGATAAAGCATTTTACTATGACAAAAACAATGTGAAAGACTCTAAAGTAGCAAAAAAAATTTTCCATTTTCTAATCCATAGGATATTCTGTAGCCAACATAATGTTATTAGTTACTGAAATAATTGATTCTTATATTAAAAGAAGGAAAGGAACAAATAAAAAAGGTTTCTCATATCTAACAATAGAACATTGAACATCAGTGATATTCTCATATAAACCTTAGGGTAATTCTTTTAGTTTACTCAGTCCTATGTAGTTAACTTTGGTTTCATGTAATTCTGGATCAACAGCAGTCTGAAAACTTTGTTAGCTTCTACATAAGAGTTCTAGAAATCTTGGTTCAGTTTAATGGTATATCATAGTCCTTTTCATAAATCCAATATAGACCATCATTTTGTTGAAATATTTTGGTCAAGCATTTTCAGCAAAGTAAAAACATATCTGCAGAAGATAAAACTAAATATGGAATAATAATACTTTTTAAATTGAAAGAACTGATGGGAATTAATTATAAAAGGTAATGCAGAGCCAAATAAAGTCAATTCAGACAAAAATATTTCTAAACATAATGACTAACCTGATTTTCAAAGAGTTTCAGATATAACAGAATAATCTTGAGACATAATAATATATAGTCAGGATACACCAAAAATATACGAAGATTATCAAGCCTGTAAACATCTGAATAATAATAAAAAACTGCATGGGTAAATGATGTGAATTCCCTTGTTAGAACCATTGGCTTTAATGGTGCTAAATTCAAAAAGAAATAAAATTGTGACCAAGTTAGCAATTAAAAAAATAATGAAATTATGACATAATATGTGCTTGTTGTCTAATATCAGGCAAAAACATAAGAGGAAACACTAACAAATAAATTTTTTACCCAAAGAAAGTTTGACACTTCTCCTCAGTTGACAACATGTTTCATATAGTTCACATAATTTATAACATATTAAAGAAAACTTTTTAGCACTTTTCTCAGAAACTAATAGTTTGTGGCTTTCCATGGAGTTTCAGAGTTGGCAGGAATTTATCATAGATCACTGAGAAACAACAATTAAGTTATTCAACCAAAGATCTTAAAGGTAAAAACAAGTAAACAAAAAACCACCTTCGATTCTTTCAAAGTCCTGTGTCTTGGTTTTCCACTAAGGAATTTATTTTAATGAGACATAGAACCCTTGCCTTTGAGGCAGATTACACAAAGAATAGATAAACTCTTCAATCTAGTATTTAATCAATTTTTTTTACTTTAACAGTGAGAAACTCACTGTTTGCTATTTGACATTAAAGCTTTTTAGAAATTCTCATAAATTAACTCATCAAACTTTCAGTCAGACAGAAAAAAACCACTACTCATCTGTTGGTTTTTCATATTGTGGTGGCTTGCGTGCTGCTGTGATGCTGGAAGCTATGCCACCAGTATTTCAAATACCAGCAGGGTCACCATGGTAGATAGGTATCAGTGTAGCTTCCAGACTAAGGCAGACTAGGAAGAAGGACCTGGCAATCTACTTCTGAAAAAACTGGACAGTGAAGACCTTATAAATAGCAGCAGAACATTGTCTGATATAGTCCTGGAAGATGACCCCTCGGGTTGGAAGACACTCAAAAGACTACTCAGGAAGTGTTGCCTCCACAAAGTAGAGTCGACCTTAATGACATGGATAAAGTAAAGCTTTCAGGACCTTCATTTGCTGATGTGGCATGATTCAAAATGAGAAGAAACAGCTTCAAACATCTATTAATAATCAGAACATGGAATGTACAAAGTATGAATCTAGGAAAATTAAAAGTGGTCAAAAATGAAATGGAACACATAAAGATCAATATCCTAGCCATTAGACAGCTGAAATGGACTGATATTGGCCATTTTAACTCAGATAATCATATGGTCTACTATGATGGGAATAACAAATTGAAGAGGGAGAGTGTCACATTCATCATCAAAAAGAACATTTCAAGATCTATCCTGAAGTACAACGCTATCAGAGATAGCATACTATCCATACGCCTACAAGGAAGACCAGTTGATACAACTATTATTCAAATTTACTCACCAACCGCTAATGCCAAAGATGAGGAAATTGAAGATTTTTACCAACTTCTGCCATCTGGAATTGATCAAACATGCAATCAAGAGGCACTGATAATTACTGGTGATTGGAATGTGAAAGTTGGAAACAAAGAAGAAGGGTTGGTAGTTGGAAAACATGGCCTTTGTGATAGAAAAATGCTGAAGATTGCATGATAGAATTTTGCAAGACCAATGACTTCTTCATTGCAAATACCTTTTTTAAACAACATAAATGGCAACTATACATGTGGACCTCACCAGATGGAAAACACAGGAATCAAATCAACTACATCTGTGGAAAGAGACTAAGGAAAAGCTCAATATCATCAGTCAGAACAAGTCCAGGGGCTGACTGTGGAACAGACCATTAATTGCTCATATGCAAGTTCAAATTGAAGCTGAAGAAACTTAAAACAAGTCCATAAGAGCCAAAGTACAACCTTGAGTATATCCCACCAGAATTTATAACCCATCTCAAGAATAGATTTGATGCATTGAATGCTAATGACTGAACACCAGACAAGTTGTGGGATGACATCGAGGACAGCATACATGAAGAAAGCAAAAGGTCATTTAAAAGATGTGAAAGAAAGACCAAAATGGATATCAGGAGAGACTCTGAAACTTGCTCTTGAATGCAGAGCAGCTAAAGCAAATAGAAGAAATGATGAAGAGCTGAACAGAAGATTTCCAAGCACAGCTTGAGAAGACAAAATAAAGTATTATAATGAAATGTGCAAAGACCTGGAGTTAGAAAACCAAAAGGGAAGAACATGCACGGCATTTCAAACTGAAAGAAGTGAAGAAAAAATTCAAGCCTCGAGTTGCAATACTGAAGGATTCTATGGGCCAAATATTGAACGACGCAGGAAGCATCAAAAGAAGATGGAAGAAATTCACAGAGTTACTGCATCAAAAAGAACTGGTCGATGTTCGATCATTTCAAGAGGTAACATATGATCAAGAACCGATGACACTGAAGGAAGAAGTCCAAGCTGCACTGAAGGCATTGGCAAAAAACAAGGTTCCAGGAATTGACAGAATACCAAATGAGATGTTTCAACAAACAGATGCAGCACTGGAGGTGCTTGTAACCTGACCCTATGAATGCCAGTAAATTTCCATTAGTCCTTAAACTAGCCCAAGCCTGATACGGCCCTCCCCACATGCACAGAAGGGCCAGCTGTGACCACTAATTGACTTCAACAGCCGACACAGCAACAGGTGGAATGAATCAGTAAAATCAGCTCCCAGACCCTATTCTGAAGCGAGAGGTTGGACAAGAACTACATTACTTCCTATTTCCTGGCCACCTTCTAGAGTTTTCTCTCCCCAGTATGCCTGCACGGCCACCATCTTGCTGCCCAAATCGCATATAAGCCCTGCTTCCCTGTAGCTTGCAGAGCTGGATCTGAGGAACTTCCTCCTGGCCCCTTGCTCTGCGCATTGCAATAAAGTTACTTTCTCTTTCTCAAAGACTGGTGTCCAGATAATTGGCAAGTCTGAGAGTGCCGGACAAAGACCCACCTTCCTGGGTTTGGTAACATTCTCACTTGTCTATGCCAAGAAATTTGGAAGACAGCTACCTGGCCAACTGACCGGAAGAGATCCATATTTGTGTCCATTCCAAAAAAAGGTGATCCCACAGAATTCAGAAATTATTGAACACTACTATTAATAGCATACAAGTAAAACTGTGCTGAAGAGAATTCAAAAACAGTTGCACCAGTACATTGACAGGGAACTGCCAGAAATTCAGGCCGGATTCAGAAAAGGACATGGAGTGAGGGATATCATTGCTGACGTCAGATGGATCCTGGCTGAAAGCAGAGAATACCAGAAAGATGTTTACATGTGTTTTATTGACTATGGAAAGGCATTTGACTATGTGGATCATAACAACTATGGATATCATTGGGAAGAATGGGAATTCTAGACCACTTAATTGTGCTCATGTGGAACCTGTACATAGACTAAGAGGCAGTCTTTTAAAGCGAACAAGGGCATATTGCGTGGTTTAAAATCAGTAATGGTGCACATCAGGGTTAAATCTTTTCACCATACTTATTAAATTTTTATGCTGGACTATATGAAGAAGAACGAGGCATCTAGATTGGAGGAAGACTCATTATCAACCTGCAATATGCAGATGACACAGCCTTACTTATTGTAAGTAAAATGAAGAGGACTTGAAGCACTTACTGATGAAGATCCAAGACCACAGTCTTCAGTATGGATTTCACCTCAACATAAAGAAAACAAAAATCCTCACAACTGGACCAATAAGCAATGTCATGATAAGAAGAGAAAATACTGAAGTTGTCAAACATTTTCATTTTACTTGGATCCACAATCAACGCCCGTGGAAGCAGCAGTCAAGAAATAAAAGGATGCGTTGCATTGGGCAAATCTGGTGCAAAAGACCTCTTTAAAGTGTTGAAAAGCAAAGATGTAACTTTGAAGACTAAGGTGTGTCTGAGCCACTCTATGATATTGTCCATTGCCTCATATGCACACGAAAGAGGGACAATGAATAAGGAAGACAGAAGAAGAATTGATGCCTTTGAATTATAATTGGATAAAAGAAGAATACTGGAATACTGAATATACCATGTACTACCAGAAGAAGAAATAAGTCTGCCTTGGAAATAGTACAGCTAGAGTACTCCTTGGAAGCAATGATGCAGAGACTTGTCTCACGTAATTTGGACATGTTATCAGGAGGGACCAGTCACTGGAGAAGGACATCATGCTTGGTAAGGTGGAGGGTCAGCAAAAAAGAGGGGATCCTCGAAGAGATGGATTGACACAGTGGCTGCAATAATGGGCTCAAAAATAGCAACAACTGAGAGTACGGCACAAGACTGGGCAGTGTTTTATTCTGTTGTACTTAGGGTTGGTATGAGTTGGTACTAACTTGATGGCACCTAACAAAATCAAATAAATTCCCTTTTAAAGAGCTTTTTAAACTATATCTTTGTTTCATATGTCTCATAATACAACCCTTTTAGTGGCAGTAATGAACATACTCATTAGCAGACCTATATATATATATATATATATATATATTCTCTGTGGCATAAAAATCAAAAGTACATAAACTTAAGTTATAACGAATATTAACTCAATTTAATACCAGTAAGTTACCTAAAGGTCTTGGAAATAGTTTAAGCCTAGGTACCATAAAACATAATTACTGTCGAAGTAAAGTTTGTTTAAATGTTCTAAGTTTTCGTTCAAATTTTTACCATTTACCATATTTTCCCCAATCTAACTTCAGCACTATAAGATTTTATCAACTAGTTTTGGAAATCACGAAGCCTCTGCTCAACCAATTCGCTAATATGGATATAACCTTAAGTCTCTGGCTAGGGCTAGGGCCATTTCTGGTATGTCTCATTGTGATTTCTATCTTTTGGCTTCTTAGAATTCCTCTACAATAGAGAGATCTTGTTTACAGTTCTTTTATGGTGGGGATCCACTCAATTTCTGATAACTATAGTAAGACAGTATTTTTTTATTTTCTTTTGTCTTAAACACGTCTTCACACAGTTAGGAGGGGTCTTTCAAAAGTTTCCCTTGAGCCGCATGGCCTCAGAGGCTGGGGGACAGGGAGACCTAATTCTGCCTTGCCCTCCCTATCTTTTGTCTGGTGGACAAAGACAAGAATTGGTTGTCATAATTCATTTACATATGTTTAAATTGGCTAAATATTTTGAAAGACAAAAGATAACCAAATTCTTTCCCTTTTACTATTCTCTTGGTAATCAGTTTTGCGTTCTTTTTGTCATAACATTTTACCTACCCAGTAAATACCAAAGCTGTTTAGCAGTATTGTAAACGAACCCATTAATTTTTGGCTAGCCTTTCTTTTTCCCTCTAGCCTTGTTCGATACTTGCCCTTTCCCATTCTGGAACTACTAGTTTTACTTTAAGACAAAATTACCCTTTCCTTTTCTAAAATAAAACACTTTTCATGTAATAGCTAGTTTAAGTTACTTAGAAAGGTTTTGCTTTTAAGATTGACGTACTACAAAACATACAAATCTTTGTCAGAACCAATTCACTTTCATTAATTCCTGGAAATATTTGGACTATTAAATTATATAAGTGCTTATTTATCATTAAACCAATCAGAAGATCTATTATAATCTAATTTAATAATACCACTCAGAGGTAGGAGATTATTACTTTAACATAATCTTATCTTTTGCATGCTTTATAGGATCCTTTAAAGAAGGAATTTAGAAAAATTTGTCCTGTTTTAAAGCTTTGCTATACCAATTAAAATAACAATTTATCCTTTTTCAGTACACTTTTCAAATAGCTCGAAGTAGCTACTAAAAGTCCAAATCATAAGACAGATGCAAGAAGCAGCTTTTCTTGGAGTGGGGAGAAAACAAAAACCAAAAAACTGAGATTCTCATAAAAACGGTAACTATCAGCCATGGCCTCCAACCTGATACAAGACAGAACTCCAACATTACTCTCTAGACTCTCAGAATGTAATGAAACAGAAAACTACAAAAACTCACCAGCCTGACATTACACAATACTGGGGAAACCAGCACAACTTGTACAAGGAAAGGTCATGGAAGCTCCACAGACACATCCAAACTCCCTGAGGGACTGAATTGCTGGGGATGGCTGTGGGGACCATGGTCTTGGGGAACATCTAGCTCAATTGGCATAACACATTTTATAAAGACAATGTTCTACATTCTACCTTGGTGAGTAGCGTCCGGGGTCTTAAAAGTCTGTAAGCAGCCATCTAAGATACTCCACTGGTCTCATCCCTTCGGGAGCAAGGGAGAATGAAGAGAACAGGATACCAGGAAAAGATTAGTCCAAAGGACTAATGGTGCACAGCTACCAAGGCCTCCACCAGACTGAGTCCAGGACAGCTAGATGGTGCCTGGCTACCACCGCTGACTGCTCTGACCGGGATCACAACAGAGGGTTCTGGACAGAGCTGGAGAAGGATGTAGAACAAAATTCTAACTCCCAAAAAAAAAAAAAAAAAAAAAGACCAGATTTACTGGCCTAAAGGAGACTGGAGAAACACTGAGAGTATGGCCCCCAGACACCCTTTTAGCTCCGCGGTGAAGTCACTTCCAAGGTTCACCGTTCAGCCGGGGAGTGGACAGCCCCATAAAACCAAATGGGACTAATGAGGCACAGCAGTCCAGGGACAAGGGCTAGAAGGCAGAAGGGGACAGGAAAGCTGGTGATAGGAAACCCAAGATTGAGTAAGGATAGTGTTGATGTGTTGTGAGGTTGTTAACCATTGTCATAGGGCAACATGTGTACTAACTGTTTAATGAGGAACTATTTTGTTCTGTAAACCTTCATCTAAAGTGAGAATAGCAGCACAATTGGAAGAGCATAGTCGATGTCACTGAACTGTGCATGTAGAAATTTTTGAAATGGTGTATCTTTGGCTATGCATATTTTCACCAAAAAAAAAAAAAAGAAAAGAAAAAGTCAAGAAGGGAGAGGATTGACACGTCGTAGGGTTGTTAAGCAATGTCATAAAACAATATGTGTACTACTGTTTCATGAGAAACTATTTGTTCTGTAAACCTTCATCTGAAGTACAATAAAACAATAAATAAAAGACAAAAAAAAAAATAAAAAATAAAACTCACCAGCCTGTGAGGCTAGCTCAAAGACCAGGTTTATATAATACCACATAACATAAATAACCAAAAACCAAAAACCAAATCCATTGCCTTTGAGACGATTACTACTCATAGCAGCCCTATAGGACAGAGTAGAACTGCCCCATGAGGTTTCCAAGGAGCAGTTGTTGCATTCAAACTGCTGACCTTTTGGTTAGCAGCTGTAGCTCTTAACCACTGCTCCACCAGGGCTCCATAATCAACCCAGTTTCTTAAAATGTCTATAGCAATTCTTTGGTAAGAATGACCCAATTCAACAGGAAAACAGGTTTTAGATAAAACTTATTAACTTGTTAGAGTCTCAAATGGAGGGATCTCAGACCCATCAACAACCCTGAACATCAAACAAAAGTTCCCTAAAGAGGAAAGAAAAGACAACACAAATAGGAGCTCGTTTGCCCAAAGTGGATGGGGGTGGGGGAGACAAAGCAGATGGGAACTTATTTTTCCAAAGTGATCATTGAAATTCCATATTACTTCTAGTATATTCAACTTATAGTGTTTTTGAACATGAATTCCAAACCAGTGTCCCTGTAGGGGGAAATCCAGCCTCATTTATCAAGGATGTTAAGAATAGGTTGAAACTTTGGTCTCCAGAGTCAAATAAAATTCCTAACAGGGTTGGGAATAGATTCCCAGTCCAGTCTGTGGCATTTGGTTAGCTCAGATAATTCAGGATGAATCCATTTAAGAATATGGAGTTGAAAGATATTTCAGCTCCAGGCTCTGTTAGATTTAAGCCTGAGTGTTCAGCAAAAAGTTTGCTGAAGCAGTCTGTATAATTATACTTTGGTCCAATTTATTTTCCTAGGAAAAAACTGTGGGGACAAAATGTTTTGGAGGAAAATAATTTGGGGACAAAATTGGAGGCATTGGCTTTTATAGCTAATGACCTCTCTGGATGTTTCCAGTTATTCTTTTCCATCCATCTCACAGCCTGTCACCTGGAGAAGGACATCGTGCTTGGTAAAGTACAGGATCAGTGAAAAACAGGAAGGCCCTCAATAAGATGGATCGACACAGTGGCTGCAATGATAGGCTTAAGCATAACAACAATCACGAGGATGGCACAGGATCAGGCAGTGTTTCTTTCTGTTGCACATAGGGTCTCTATGAGTTGGAACCGACTCAATGCCACCTAACAACAACAACAGACCTGGGAGAATATCAACAATAGCCACAGAAACTTAATTTGGCAACAAACTTGTCCAAACATTCAGAACGTGAACTGAAGACCAAAATGCAAATGGAGACAAAGGACAGATAAAAGACAGCCAACAATAAATACCAAAGCATAGCTTGATTGGAGAGGCTTTTTACCTCAGGGAAATCCCAAGATTCTGGGGAGAATGGTGAACCTGAGTGGCTCTGCTGGTACCAGAGGCCCAATGTCCATTATGTCCCAGGTGCTGCCAAAGATAATACATTTTCAAATCCCACTTCTGACACCAGAAAATGTGAATGAGTAAGAACGTGTACTGTGTTGAAAATAAAAGCAAAGTGATTTACTGAAGGTTCAAAACAGTTTGAACAGGGGACATGTCTGAATTCACAAAGTGAAATCAAGTGCCCCAAAATGGTGGAGTCACAGAGGTATATTTCTGAGGCAAAATGCAACATTCTGATTGCAAGTTACAAGATCAGGTAAGCAGGAGGCAGGACAACTCAAAGTGGGGGCTTTGCAGTGATTGGCTGGAAACATGAATGTAGGCTATTTGGATTGCTTATTTTAAATACACTACAGGGTCGTCATGGGTAATTATCTTAAAACACTTCCTAAGACCCCTCTTAGGAACGTTCTTTAGTTTAACCACAGAGAAAAATGCTTTGTTATGTATTTAAGTCTAGTTAAGGGTTTGACAGTTGCTGGGGAAATAAGCAAAAACTAAGATGGAGTTGGGGCTCAGACCTGTGTCTATCGTTCTGGTACGAGTCAGCAGTCTCAAGTTTGGAACTCTCACACAAACAGCAATATCACAGGTGGGTGGCTTTAACAAACAGAAATTTATTTTCTCACAGTTTAGGAGGCTAGAAGTCTGAATTCAGGGTGCAGGCTCTAGGGGAAAACTTTCTCTCTCTGTTGGCTCTAGAAAGTCTTTGTCTCTTCTGAGCTTCTGCTCCTGGGTGATCTTCATGTGGCATGACATCTCCCTGCCACTGCCCCCCCATTTCCGCTTGCCTAATCTGTTCTTTTTATCTCCTGTAAGGGATTAACTAAAGAACATCCTACACTAATCTTGCCTCATTAACATAACAGAAAACTCATTCCCAGACGAGATTATAACCACATGCATAGAGGTTTGTCGTTGTTGCTGTTAGGTATTGTCGTCAAGTCAGCTCCAACTCATAGCCACCCCATGTACAACAAAGCGAAACACTCTCTGATCTGCACCATGCTCACAATTGTTGCTACGCTTGAGCCTGTTGTTACAGCCACTGCATCAATCCATTTCGTTGAGGATCTTCCTTTTTTTCCTCTACCTTACTTAGGCATAGAGGTTAGGATTTACACAATTCAATCCATAACACCTCCCTTCCCCTCCAAAGCTTCTCCCTGAGGCTTTGTCCCGGACCCCACTTAGGTCTGAACTGAGACCCCTGTGAGTTACTGCTATGAGCAGGCTCTGCTTACGGGCAGCTAGAGGCCACCATCAGCTGCCCACATCTCAGGCCATTGCTCCTGGTGAATTTCCCTGGATGGCCACTCCCCTGGAGCAAGAGCCAGGCTGTGGGCCCCATGCCAGTGTGGAACAGGCACACCCTGGGAGTTCCCTTTCCAATGAGGCACAAGAGCCCTGGCCACGTTATAACAACACAGGAGCTGATACTTGCTGAGTACTACCTATGTGCCAGGCCCTGTCCCCAGGGACTTTGCCACTGACAGGCATGGGGAGCTCGATTCTCTGAGTCTCAGTTTTCCCATCTATAAAATGGGTAGAAACATCCCTGCCCCACCCACCTTCCAAGGGTGCTGTGACAATCCTGTGCCTGTCGGGGAGTGTGCCCTGTGGGACTGCTGGGAGGCACTGCACAGGCTCTCTGGAGCAGGCTTTCCCAGGGCTTTGCCCTCAGATTTCTTGGCACCTTGGACACATACTCACTTCCTCCTGGACTGTGATGGAAACAGAGGCTGTGCCTGTCAGGGATTTCTGTGCTGGCTATGGTGTGCAGGGTAGCCTGAGCCTAGAGGAGGGAAGGGACCCATGGGAAGGAAGAAAGGAAGGAAGGAAAGGACAGAGGGAGGGAGGTCCCTTCCACAAGGCAGGGCTGGGGCAGGGGCAGGGGCATGAGGAGCCACAGGAACCCAGGGACCAGCCCTAGAGAAGAGTCCCCACCTGGCCCTGCTGTGGCCTCTCCCTGCTCTCTTTCCTTTCCTGCCTTCCTGAGGCCTGCTTCCTTCTCTCCGTGACCTTGGCTTCTGTGGAGGCCATCTCCTGACCTCTGTCTCTTCACCCAAGTCTCACTCAGGGACGGCCCTGCTGTGGAAGCTGCTTCCAGGGGCAGCCCTGACCTCCCCAGGGTAGTGCCGGAGACCAGGTCCCCCCTGCCCCTTGCACCACACTGTCCCTTCCTGGGACTTCTGGACTGCCCCTTCTTCTATTCTCTTTTCTCTTATCTCACTTTCTTTTCCTTCTCTCTCTTCCTTCTCCTCTATCACCTCCATGTTCCTTTCTTCCTGTCCCCATAAACTGTCTTCCTAATTGTGAACACCTCCTTCCTCCCCTTCTCCCCTCTCCTCCTGTCTTCTTCACTCCCCCTCTTTCCCCATCTCACGTTCCTGCTAGCCCACTGTCTCCCTGACTGCCTCTGTCCTTCAAGCGTCATCTTCTCTCCCTTAAACTAGTCTCCAATTGGCCGTTTCCTTCTCTCCCCTCTCAGCCCTCACTGCTTCCTCTCCCTCCCCGTCTTTTGTCCTTAGCCCCTGTCCTGGACCCCCAGTGCACCATCTCTATACCAGAGACAGGGAAAATTCTACACTTGCAGGAGGAGACAGAAGCTTCTAGACTCCATACAGGAGGAAGCTAAGGGCCTGGATCAGGTAGGTCAACAGTTGCTGGTCCTGACCATCCAGAGAAGCCAGGTGAGCCCAACACAGGAGACAAACGTTGCTCAGGAACCCAAGAGAGCCTTAGTGCTTTCTTCTACATGTCCTCCAACAGTAAATTCTCTCCTTGCTCCTCTTTGAGGACAAATCTGCCTTAAAAAAAAGAAAAAAAGAAAAAAAAGCCCAAAGTTATCATGAGTTAGAGATGAGATGAGTTAGGGAGGACAATTTTGGGAAGAAAAATGGGCATTCTAGTAAGGGAAGATTGCTTTTATGTGAAGTGTCAGTTCATTTGATTCTTCTCCATAAACATCTATCGAGTGCCAGTGTGTACACAATGCCTGACGAGGCTCCAGGAGGGTCAAGAGGCCTCCAGGAACACAGCCCAGATAACCGGAAGGCTGTGAAGAGTGTTTTGGGATGTGTGGGTAGAATAATTCATTCCCACTAGTTGTTGGTGGTGACAGTCTTCTGGAAGAGTTTGCGGGCTGAGATACAAAGAATCAGGAGCCACAATGTCGGTGCAGAGACCAGGCCTGGGACCCACTGGGTTTGAATTCTGGCTCCACAACCTTGAAACCCCAAACATGTGACTTTATGGGGCTTGGACTTCTCATCTTTAAAATAGGAATAGTTTTATATCAACTTCATAGTGTTAGTGTGAGGCTTAAATGACTGAATCCAAAAGGACTCAATACACTTAAGCTTTAAAAAAATGACATTTCTAAAAAGTGATCCATTCTGAAAACATTTTTTGAGTGAAGCGTGAACATCCTCCTAAGCAGTTACATAGAGTCCAGCCCTCCTTTGGTATCCCAGAAGAAGGGAATACTGGATTTTCATCATCTCTGCCGCTCACCTGCTGTGTGTCCTTGGGCAAGGCATTTCCCTCTCTGAGCCTCAGTGTCCTCTTCTATAAGATGAGGAAGCTGCAACAGATGTTTCTAAAGTTCCTGCAAGTTTGACATTATGTTCTCAAGAATCTAGTATCACTGTTTTTTTTTTTTTTTTTTTCCCTTGTCACTGGCCTGGGGGTAGGGTGGGTGCTGGATTTGGAGAGGGCTGCCTTCTCCCAAGGGACTTGAATCCAGGGAAAAGAGACTCAGGTAGGAGAACTCATTATCTTGAGTCAGCTTCTAGAAAGAAATAGGGTCGTGCATGCCCTGAAGCCCCAAAGCTGAATGTTTGGAGGTTTCTGCAGCGGGGGTGGGGTGGAGGTGAGTCACCAAGCAGGGAAAAAAAAAAGAGGAAAATCATTCTCTTGTCCTCCTCCCTCCTTTCTCCTGGTGCTCAGGAGCAGGGAGGCTGGGCATGCTTAATCCCCAGGTGGCTTGGGGGGATGCTATAGTTGGACATAACGATAGGTGTGCTTGCCCATCCATGTGAGCACGTGCTCATTTACCACCCCTTGCAGGGGCTTTACTGAGCCCCTTGCAATGCTATGGCCCTTTAAACAGGCTCACGTCCATCCAAGTAGTAAAGAGAGCATTAATAAATTGCCCTGGGCACCTGGTAATGATGGTGTGTGACTGTGAGCCAGGGTATAGGAGGGCACTGCAACTTGAAAGGGAACATTTCCCAAAGGGAGGTGATAGGTCTTGATAATTGTTATAATAACAGCTCAGCGGGCCTGGGTTGGTTCCTTTCATCCTGTGAGATCATAAATGGCTTTCTCCACCGGAGAAAGGACAGGCCTCCACCCACCACAAACGCCCTCGCTCCTGTACTCACCCAGCTGGGGATTTGCCCAGCTGTTATTTCTGAGTTGGAGAAACTTCAGGATTAAAAGAAAGTGAGCTAATCATGACTGTGTACACCATTCTCCCAGGATGGGAGTGGAAATTCCACTTGCCAAGTAGGTTCTAGAATCCTTTGACAGGGAGGCCTGTCCCAATGTATTGGTTCAGTTTCCCCTTGTTGCCCTGAACACAAACTTGGAGTCTACATTGTATTTAACGCTTCATTTGGCTGATTTATTGTACTCTTTGAATCCCCCCAGAGGTGCTTTGGAAGAAAGTCCTGGTGATCTATTTCTGAAAGATCATAGTCATTGAAAACCCTATGGAGCAGTTCTACTCTGAAACATGTGGGGTTGCCATGAGTCAGAACAGACTCGATGACAATGGGTTTGGGTTTTTGGGGGTTTCTCTTAAAGTACATTTACACTTACAGAGTTAATAGTTGTGTCTTGAGGATCGAAGAATCAACACAACTAGAACTTACGTCAGGGTGCAGGGCATCTCTCTTTAGGGCTCTAACAGTGAGCACCAAGCAGGCCCAAGGTTAGGCTGGTAATCAGAAAGCCAACTAGGGGCTATGCAGAGTTATCCAGGTCGTGCATTTACTTGAGGCTCTTTGTCCTCTACCTATTTGCTTTCTGGGAAGTTGGTCTGAGATGGTGAGATCCTAAGGGCATGGCTGGTGTGCCGGCGTCAGACTAGCCACGATCCGTACTCTTCATCCTGCTAATTCTCCTGCAGAAGAGGCACCCACATCTAGGGTCGCCTGGTTTAGAAGACAATAGTGTTCTTCTCCATTCTGCTCTTGCTGCTGCCCCTGCTTGAATCTGCCTGCCTGCCTTGAGTGCTCTCCTCCCAGCCCTCAGTTCTGGCTGGAGCCCCTTCTCATCCCTCCACAAAGGCACCTCTGGGTCTTCAGTCCCTGGATCATTGCCTGGACTGATCGTCCACAGTCTTCTGTACAAGCCTGGTTGAAACCATACACCTTTGGTTTGTTTGGAATTTGAGTAAATGGCCCCTTGATTTTGTTCCACTCTAAGCTTCACGGTATTATAGATTGCCTTGCAGCACCTCAGTGTTCATGAAATCACTGCAGGCTTTCTTTGATATTTCTGTGTTAAGTGCTCCCGTCTAACATCACAGAACTGAGCACATAATGGGCCCCCAGGAAAGGTATTTGAAGATGGGCAGGTTTGTAGAGACCTTAGAAACATAGGGTCAAATTCCTGCCCTACCACTTACTTGCCAGGAGATTTAGGGCAAGTTATTTGCCTTTGTTCTTTAATGTCTTCAACTGTGGAGTGGGGACAACAGTATGCACCTCATAGGATGTGTGAAGATTTAATGAGTTAATGCATGAAAAGCATTTAGACAGTGTCTGCAACACAAAATACTAGCTTCCATAATAATAGTGATTCAGAAGAAAGGCCTCTTCTGAAAAATTAGCCATTGAAAACCGTATGGACACATGCTGGGTCACCATGAGTTGGAATCCACCTGATGGCTACTGGTTTTTTATAATAATAATAATTTTTTTATTACGATGGCAGTGGCAGAGGGGTTAAACTCTGAGCCATTCCCAGGGGTCTAGGGTTCCGTGATTCACAGGTGTGGAGGGGGATACCAGCAGCTAACATACAAGGATCTTGTTAAAAAGCCTTCAGGGCAAAGGATTCCAAGACCATCCTTAACTCATGGGAGCGTCAAACTCCCTGTCAGGAAGTTCCCTCTTAGTTCAGACTTCTAGCTTGCTTGCTGCAGCCAAATCACATCTCTATATCTCCCTTATGCTTAATGCAGAGGAGGAGGATGGCCTGGTTTCCCACGCTATGAGGCATCCCAGTGGCCAGAGCCCAGAAGATGGGGGACGATGCCAGGGCAGTCCCTGGGCGTGCCAGCCTTCTAGTCCTAGTCACATACCTATGGTCTTGATTCCTTGGACTCAACCCTTTAGAACAAGAGCAGACACTCAAAAACCCAAATGGGGTGCCCATAAAGCCTGTGAGTACAACTCCTCACTGTACCTGGCCCCACCCCAGAATAGCCTCTGACTGCAAGGGCCATGGGATGTTTGTCCAACATGGCTTTCACCGTGTCACCTATGGCTCAAGGGGTGCATATCCTCCCAAGTGCCAGCTCATGTCTGATGCAGGTGTCACTGCAAAAGGTGTCCTCTTTCCTCTATGCCAACTCCTACCCATCCTTCAAGGCTCAGCTGGTATCCCACCTCCTCCAGGAAGCCTTTCTTTGACCTCACTCCCTCTCAGTTCCTCTAGCTTTTGACATTAGTATGAAGTAGGCCAGAGGTTGATTAGGGTCTTTCCTGCCCTTCCACCCTATTCCCCAGTGATGGTTGAAATCTGTGGCCAGGGTGAGGTGACAAAGTATGACAAAGTCCCCTCAAAGACCAAAAACAGGCTTGCTTTGCTGCCCTTGGGGAACTCAGGGTCCTCCTCTGCGGAAGGAAGGCTGAGATGGAGCCCTGGCCACGCTTGGCTTCTGAAGGGATGGGAAGCGTCTTTGGACTTCACTTTGAACTTGGCATAGGATGCTTACAGGATCCAAAGTTAAAGGCTGGGGCAGGATGTGGCCTCTCTCAGTGTTGGATTTGGAGGCCAAGTGCCAAGAGAAAGCTATCTGGGAAGTGCCTCTCTCTCAGTGGAGACTACTCTTTGGCTGATGTATTCCTCCCCTTCACCAATGCTTTGTGGGTCTCTCTTTGCCCTGCTCTGTCTCTTGGTTCCTTGGCCACTGTTTCTCTGTTTTCTTTTTCAGGCAGGCTCACAAGGGGTGCCTGGATTAACAAGTCTCCTCAGAGCTACCAGATGAGTGTGTAGATGTGGCTTTGTCACCAGAGTATTCTGACACCAGACCTCCACCTAGGACTGCATCAGCATATCACCAGGCCTGAAGATCTGTTAAGCTGACTCCCAGGTATCCATTTTCCAGGTGATCACTGGCAAATTTCTGTCAGCATCTGCCATAAAGCAATCTGGAACAACTTTGGCTTATGCTGTAATGAAATACCCTGGCTCAGAGGTTATTTTTTGTTTGGGATTAGCTACCTCACAAGTAAAGAAAGACAGAAAATAACTGCCTCCCAGAAGGGGGAGGTCAGGGGTACAGACAGGAAGTAACTGTGCTCAGCCATGGGTGGCATGTCCCCTGCCTCTTATGCCAAGGCTCTGACTTACCAGGTAGCCATGGGGAGTGGAGGAACCACGTTAGGTTATCAGGCAGGGTGGAGTAAAGGGGCTTCCCTATGGCTTCTCCTTCTCCCAGGATCCCGCAGGGCTCAGCCCCTGGTAAACCAAAGGTCAAAGGTCAGGAGAGGTGTGTCCATACTGAGACCGCCACAGCCGAGGGAGAACTCCATTCCCAGATCCAGGCATCTGTTTTAGCTTCCTGGCTGGACACACCTTGCCTCTCTCTGAGGACTGTCCTTCTGCCCGAGGAGTTTTCGCACACAATGGTTGGCAAAATTTGGCATTTATTTTCATCACCGTTTTTAAGGTGAATGGCATTTGTCACATACCTTCTTGGCTGGCTTTGATGTGGGGTGATTTCCCACTCCCTAATGACAGGTGAGGAGCTGGCCAGCTAACACCCAGCACCTCTGGGCAGCTGTGCTATCCCCACCAGATCTGTTTCCCACAGCTACTGTTTGTTTTGAGTATCGATTTCAGGGACCTTAATTAAGATCCTCTTTAATGATGGAGAGGAACTTCTCTGGCGATTACCTCCTCACGTTTACAGTTCTCTCAGGCTCTTTCTCTCCGCCTCCTCCTGCTTGGCTCCCACAGTCTCTACTCCTTACCCTGACAGCGACTGTCAGGGGATACAGCTCCTCAGGACGGCATTGAGGGTTCAGGTGAAGAACTGTCCCCCAAACATGCCAGGGATGCTCAAGAGCTACAGAATATTAACATACAC
The DNA here is from genome assembly GCF_000243295.1 of Trichechus manatus latirostris. Taxonomy (NCBI): domain Eukaryota; kingdom Metazoa; phylum Chordata; class Mammalia; order Sirenia; family Trichechidae; genus Trichechus; species Trichechus manatus. The sequence goes on from NW_004443940.1 coordinate 10,700,929, forward strand.
AATAATTTTAGAGCATGTACCCTAAACAACTGTAAAGCTACAGAGTAGCACAGTGCCTGGCACACAACAGGAGTTCAATAAATGTTTAATGAGTGAAATGAATACAAAGAAGAGTGTATGGGAGGGTTTAGTATAGAATGCAAAATGTTGGCTTTTGGGGCAGGACACTGAATCAGTCTTTGATTCTGAGCCTCTCTTCATGAGCTAAGCATTTGTATTTCTCAGTTCAGAGACCTGAGGATCTGGTCATGAATGTGGGGAGAGGGACGTGTGGGCCATGCTTCACAGAGAGGGAAGAGCACAGCTCCAGGCTCTGTAATCCCTGATTCTCTTGCAGTTCTGCTCTGATGGCACTTCTCTGGCCTTAGTTTTCTTGTTTGCAAAATGGAGGTATGAATCCCAATCCCACGGGTAGGTTATGACAAGAGGCAATGGGACTGTTCATATAAAAATTTTTGGCCAGAGTCATTTAAGGTTGAATCTCGTTAAAGGTGGGCCTCAACTTTTCCACCTGCAGGAAGAAGAGACAGAACCTTCTAGGACTCCAGGACCTTGGGCTGGGCTGCAGCCCCAGGTTCCTTGAAGACTGTGGTGCCTCAATTGGGCCTCAGCCTGCTCTCAGTCTCATCCTGGCCCTGGGTGTCCTGCTCTTCTTCCTCTTCAGTGCTCCTCCTGCCTGTTCAACTCTGCCCTTTCTTCAAGGCAACCCACAATACAACATTTGTTGTTGTTAGGCACCGAAGAGTCAATTCCAACTTATAGTGAACCCATGTGACAGAGTAGAACTACCCCATAGAGTTTTCTTGGCTGTAATCTTTAGGGGAGCAGATTGGTAGGCCTTTCTCCCATGGAGCTGCTGCGTGGGTTTGAACCACCAATGTTTCAGTTAGCAGCTGAGTGCTGAACTGTTGGGCCACCAGGGACTCCCATGGTTTCTGCCCCACTTGGCTGCATTTTCTCTCTCCAAGGAGACTACTACTTTCTTTAAGAAAGTCCTAGGATCCTAAAATGCTCTTTGAGGTTGTAAAGATCTAGGAGCTCATTCAGGTTGACTCCTTTGTGGTAACGGCTGAGAACAGGTTCTCAAAGTTTAGGGGACAGGCCCAAGGCCACCCGGATGGTCAGCTGCAAACTGGGGCTAGCAGGAAGACGCCCAATGCCATGCTCTTTCCAGAAGCCTTCGTGGCCAGGACTCAACAGGGCATCGTAGACATACAGGAGGCAGAGTGGGAGATGTATGTGTGTGAGGGAGCATCTGACCCTGACCCTTCACCAGGGGGTGCTCAATCAACCCCAAATCCTAACTGAGTCCCATGGTTTGCCCAGTTCTCATCATGGAGTGGACACTCTAGAATACAATAAAATAACTTGTATTCCTTCCCTCCCTCTGAGCCTCCATCTCCCCATGTAAAGTGAACGGTTGCAATGGGAAAACTCTTGGATTCCTTCTGGCCAGGCTATTCCCTGGTTCCATGAAGCAGGAGATGTGGAGGCAATGGTGTTCCAGAAAACACATCCCCTCTCCCACCACACATACCTGCATCTGCTGTGCACGCTCTGGTTGTCCTCTTTGGCAAAGCTGACTGGTCCTGGGTAAGGAACTGGTTTGGTGGATGTGGTGAGTTCTAGGCTGAGAGTCTGGAGCTTTGAGTTCTACTCCCCGCCTGGACACTCTCCTGTGGCCTGGCTGTGGGGAAATCATGGAAAGATTCTAACCTGTTTCTTTATTTGTAAATAAAGTTGGGATAACAATTAGCCTCCACCCACTCACTTCCTCATGGTTGTTGTGCAGATCTAAGGAGAGTGCCTGCCCTGCTATAGTGAGGGGTTATTATGACTAACCCAAGAGAGCAAGTGAGAGAGTGAGAACTTGGAGACAGTGCAGCCAGAATCACACTCTGGCTGGGTGGAGGACCAGGAAGGCTCGTAGAAGTAACTGAGAGAGTGGGGCTGAGCCCTTGCAGGGGCTGATTCCACTGTGGGCCCGCTTAGGGAAAGAAATAGGTGCAGAGTGGAAGGAGTGGGTTGAGAGATCGGGACGCAGCTCTGGCAGATCAAGAAAGCTGGTAGGTTGCCACAAGTAAAGCAGGGGACCTCTTGGGTTTCAGATGCTCTGAACTTTGGCCATTGAATGTGCTCTATAATATTTGTGAGTCTGATGGGATGTTTTAATCTGTGTCAAGAATTTAGAAAGGGTTAACGTGTTTGCTGCTAACAAAAAGGCTGGAGGTTCAAATTTGCCCAAAGGTGCTTCAGAAGGAAGGCCTGGAGATCTATTTCCAAAAAATCAGCCATTGAAAACCCTATGGAGCACAGTTCTACTCTGACATATGTGGTGTTGGTTACAATGAGTCAGAATTAACTCGACAGCAACTTTTTTTTTTTTTTTAAACTGAGAGGGGCCATCAACCCATGTCTTTGACTTGGTCATGGAGCTGAGAAAATAATTTTCAGGAACTGAGGCTCTGAGGGGTGTGGAGGAGCTGGCAGGTCCAGAACCAGCCTTGCAGTTCAGGTCTTCCTGGTGCACTCTTTGCCATGCCATAGTTTTTATTTGCATAGCACAGTCCTTCCCAGGAACTCAGAGGAGGGGCATTTTGTTATCTTGGAGCCTTTCAACACCCTGGAGAGGCAGGGAGGTGGCAGGATGCTTATCAGGAGTGGGGAGCGTGGCTGGGCATGGGCTGCCCGCTTTGCTCTGCACCCCGAGGCCTGCAGTCTGGATTTCCTGGGGCAGCTTCATTTCAGTACTTGGTCCCAGGAGATAGTTGGCCCTGCTATCTAATTATTGCCAGAAAGAAAGACTGCAGATCAAATGCTGTATCAGCAAAGTCATTATTTTTGGTTGCTGTCCCTTGGCTTTTAACGGCAGTTAATCATCCCACACCGAAGTTCTCTTCACAGTTACCTTGGGGTGCATTTCACAAACGGTTTATCTTGGAAGGTATGGCAGGAACGAGACTGCTCAGAGTGAGGCATCCCAGGAGACTTTGCTGACTCTTGAAAAAAGGGAGGGGGGGTAGGTGTTTGACTAGAGCTGCTTTAAAATATTCCCAGGCTAAAGTCACTTGCAATAGATTGCACTGGGTCTATCATTATTTTCCAGGGAGAATCTTGGTCCTGTTTGCTATCTTTGAGAGAAGAGGGATGAGGCTTCCTTGATTTTTCACAAAAGGGCCATTGGGTCACAGAAACCTGCACCACCTAGAATAGCTTCAGTCAAGGTGCCAGTCAGGAGAACCTATGGCCCCCTATACCTGCCTGAAGCTTAGCCTAAACATGGTCTCACCCGCCCTGGAAGGGAACACAACAGAGAGTCCCTGATGGAGCAGGAGAAAGGTGGGGTGCAGAACTCAAAATTCTAGTAAAAAGACCAGATGTAATGGTCTGACCGAGACTGGAGGAATCCGAGAAAGCATGCCCTTGGACTCTCTGTCTGCCCAAAACTAAAACCATTCCCGAGGTCAACTCTTCAAACAAAGATTAGGCTGGACTATGGGGCATAAAATGATACTTGTGAAGAGTGTGCTTCTTAGCTCAAGTAAATACATGAGACTAAATGGGTAGCTTCTGTCCAGAGGTGAGATGAGAAGGCAGAGAGTGTCAGGAGCTGGTTGAATGGACACGGGAAATACGGGGTGGAAAGGAGGAGTGTGTTGTCACAGTATAGGGAGAGCAATTATGGTCAAGTAACAGTGTACATATAAATTTTTGAATGAGAGATTAACGTGAATTGTAAACTTTCCCTTAAAGTACAATAATAAAACACACACACACACACATGCACACACACAAACAAAAACACGGTCTCACTGCAAAGGAAGTCTTGAGGGATCTGCAGTCTGCACACGCCACCGTTTTCTCTAACATCTACCCCTAGACAAAGTCGGATCATCAGGCCCTCACACTCTCGGCCTCCAAATAAGTGCTTTACCGCCTTTCACATTGGTCAGGCTCCCATAAGCCTTGCCCAGGAACTGTAAGGAACACAGCTCCTGGCTGTGTCTGGGCAAGGACATCCCTGAGCACATCATTCGTTGTTTTGCATGTTGTCTTCTTTGTGAGGAGTTAAGGAGACGTTTCTTTCTGTTCTCTGGAACATCAGGAATGCTATGCTTCTTCTAAGCAAGTGGTTTGCTTTAATCTTGAGGATCCTGGGAACTGTGTGGCTGATCATGTTTCATCTTGGCACTGGCTGCTAGAAATGTTAGAACCGAATTTGTGGCCCACCCCTTGCAAATGCATCAACGTTTTATGGTATGTTTATTTTGTATTAGTCCCATCCTTGGCTCCCTTTAATGGCTTTTCCCTTGTTATTACATTTTTCTTTCTCACCTGCTTCTAATTTATGCCATCTTGCTGGATTTTACCCATCTTTGTTAGCTGCCTTAAATCCTTTTTTGAAACAAAAAGCTGTATATACAAACAGACAAACAAACAAATGAAAATTCTGTATCACCACTAGATAGCATATCATAATTGTTGGCTTGGGAGACATGGTCCATATAGCTCCTCATGTCCCCAGGGCTGCTTTCTTCTACAAGACCAGCCAAGCAGATAAATTGTGAACAAAGCTGAGTAGCCACTCTCCAAAGGGCAGGAGACAAAGACAAATAAATAACTACACAATCAGGCAGGTGGTGCTGAGGGCTGTCATGAAAATAAAGCAGGGTCAAGGGGATAGTGTGGTATAAACAGTTAACACATTCTGCTAACCCAAAGGTTGGAGGTTTGAGTCTACCCAGAGGTGCCTCAGAAGAAAAATCTGGTGATCTACCTCTGAAAAATTAGCTACTGACAACCCTATAGAGCACAGTTCTTCTCTGACACACAAGGGGTCGTCATGAGTCAGAATCCACTCAACAGCAACTGGCTAAGGGGAATAGAGAGCAGAGAGCCAGGTCAGGGGTGATCAGGCCCTGAAGGAGGAGAAGGAGTTAGTCAAGGTGTTTATGGTTGAAGAACATTCCAGGCAGAAGGGCTTGCTGGTGCAAAACTTTGAGGCAAGCCCAGAATTTTGGAGGAACTCAAGAAAGGCAGTGTGACTTGAGCCAAGTGAGTGGAGAGTGGAAGGAAGGATCAAAGGGAATGGATATGTAGGGTCATGGTAAAGACTTGATATATTTCTGAGATGGAAAGCTTTGATGGATTTGGGCAAAAGCATGACCTGATCTAAGTGTCAGCATAATTACTGTGACCTTCAGAGGCAAGGATGAAACAGGAAGATGAGTTAGGAGGATTTGCAGTAGCCCAGACGAGCACCAAGAAGGGTTTGAACTACAATAGCGGCAGTAAAGGAGATCAGAAATGGTGGGATTCTGGATCTTTCACCATACTGGATCACCAAAGTTGAAGTCTTTTTTGTCTGCTCATGTTATCTACACGTCTCATTCCCCTTCATACCTCAAACAGTGCAACCTGGCTACTGCCTTTATCCCTTCGACTGCACCTTCAAAGGTCATCAACAATTCCTCTATATGACATAGTGCACGTGGGACCCTCACCTTTTTTACTTCCATGGCCCACCTTTCCTGCATCTCTTCCCATCTGGCACAGGGTCCCATCAGAGCCTGACCAGGCTTTTCTTGCACTACCCACCCTTTCGGCTTGGTGCTTCAGAGCATTTTGTTTTTGTCCTTCTCATGCTCAGAGCTGGCTACATCATTTGTGGGGCCCAGGGCAAAATGAAAATGCATGGTCCCTTGTTCAAAAATGATTAGGAGTTTCAAGATGGTGACAGGAGAGCATTAAACAAACATGAAGCTTTTCCAGGTGCAGAGCCCTGTGTGACTGCACAGGCTGCACATCCATGAAGCCAGCCTTGCTCACTTGACACACTCCCAGGACAACCTTATTCATATTGGCATTGATGAGACATAAATGACACCTAAATGCATCTTCTTTCTTGAGCTCTGTTGTTGTTGTGTGCCATCGAGTCAATTTTGACTCATAGTAACTCTATAGGACAGAGTAGAACTGCCAGATAGGGTTTCCTAGGCTATAATCTTTATGGAAGCAGATCACCAATTCTTTTCTTCCTTGGAGCTCACCTTTTGGTTAGCAGCTAGCTCTTAACCATTGTGCCACCAGGGCTCCTTTCTTGAGCCCTAGTCCCAACTATTGACATCAACACTTTGTTGTTTTGCAGGTAACTTAAAAGCAGTAAGTTCAAGACTGAACTCATTATCTCCCCCCCCCCCAGAAAAAACCTGCTTCTCCTGCATTCTCTATCTTGATGAATGGCAACATAATCCTCTGAATTGCCCAAACCAGAAACCTATGAGTCATCCCTGACTCTTCCCTCTTCTTTATCCCACATATCCAATAGGTCTCCAAGTTCAAGTGATTATAATTCCCTATTATCTCTGGGATCCATCTCCTCCTCTCCATCTCCCAAGGCACTGCCCTAATTGGGATGCTCAGTAACTCGTCCCTTTGGTGCAGTTTTCTCCTCCCTGCCTCTGGTTTTCCAGAACCCATCCACTCTCCTCCACCCTATCACCAGAGTGACGTTTCTACAACACAAAACCCAATTACCTCACCACCATTTCTACAACTCCCAAAGCCTGAAGAACAAAGTTCAACTTCTTAGGAATTGCATGCCAGCTTTTCATGATTTGGCCCCTGCCCTACAACCTCTTTGACCCTGGCCAGGGACCCACCCTGGTCTACCTGTGAATGATGCCCTTGGTCCACTTCACAGCTGTGAAGAGGAGGTCCCTGAAAGTGAGGTCAGGGGCCTTCCCAACAGAGTCTCAAAGGACTCAGTGTTTGGAGCATAACCCTCATAACAGGGACTGCTAATGAGGATGCGTGGTGGGACAGTCTGATTTGGCAAATTGACAGGAAAAGAATTGGAAACTGGGTCACTTCCTCGTGGTAAGAGTGGCAGGTTCATTTTGTGTGTGTCTCTAACCGAGTTTCCACATGGACAGAAGAATGAAGGGGATTGTAGGCAGTGCTCCATCTCACTGTGACCATTATAACAAATATGGAGGATTGAAAGGCATCCATAGGGTGGTGAAATTCCCTAAGGTTCCCATGAAACTCCATTCCTTCCTCTTATTGATATCAATGACTCTGCTAGAGACACACATGTCCCTAATGTCTCAAGTAGGAGGCCAGGAAGCCACCAGCAGAAAACAATTTCCCAGACTCCCTCACCCCCAGCTGTTGGTCAAAGCACTCTCCATGATCACCACTAGGGGCAGACTGACCATCAATTGAGAATGAGGCCACAAGCCCTTATAACCATGAGTCTTTTACTGAGAACTCTGGCCCACCCATCCTGAAAGGAAGCTTCCTTCTTAATCTGTTCCCACCCAGTTCCCACCCGAGGTTAACCCCACCCCTGGAGCCTGGTGGCCATTACTCGCCTACATTTTCTAGGGGAAATGATGGTGACCCTAGAAACTTACACCTGCCCAACTGTTTTTCATATGTAAGGGACAAAGAAAGATATTTCTAGGACACAGAATTCAAAATAGCTGCATACCTTTTCTGGAAGGGTGGGGCAGGGGGGTGATGGTAAATGAAAAAACAGATTTAAAGCAAAATAGAAAATGAATCAGAGAAATAAATCCAGGTGAAGGGAAGATCCAGGATATAAGAAACACTTTAGACCAAATTAATGTGTTAGTAATAGGATTTTGAAATGTTATGCAAGTCTTATGGAAAGATTATAAAAACAAAGAAAAACATAAATGTAACAATCTAGAAGGGGAAATATGTGGAGAGGACAATAAAAAACCACATTAAAAATTTCCTCTAGTTTTTTTGAGATTGCATTTATTTATTGGTGTGCACATTTTGTATTTCGTTCAGATATATTTGTTAACATTTAAGGATGACTAATGGTCGGATAGAGCCCTGGTTGCACAATGGTTTTAAGAGCTATGGCTGCTGATCAAAAGGTCGGCAGTTCAAATCCACTCCTTAGAAACCCTATGGGGAAGTTCTACTTTGTCCTATAGGATCACTATCAGTTGGGATTGACTCAATGACAACGGGTTTTGGTTAGGTATGTTGGACAAAGGATGTGGGACTTTGAAACTACTGGAGAATAAGAACAACAAAGAATTTATCTAGTAAAACTTAGGAAAGAGAAAATAGGAAATTTTAATAAGCAAAAACCAGAAAATATAATGTCAAGAGTGAGAGCAAACATAAAAGTGAGAATAAGTGTGACTAAGTTGAATTCTCTATTTATAGAAAAAGACTCTCAAACTGGCTATAAAAGCCAAATGCTGTATTGTACTGTCTACAAGAGAAACATCTAAACTGAACTGATACTAAGTGTGTAAAATAATGATATTAAGAAAGATATATTTGATTCTTGGGAAATGCTAATATATGTGCATGAGGGAGGAAGAGAGAAAGAGGAAAGAAATAAAGAAAATAAACAAATTTTCAATAAAGTTCCCAAAGTGACTACAGAGCAATAAAACTAGAAATAATAAAAACAAAATGGTATCTAAAAATAGAATCACTTGGAAACAATTAGTTTAAAATTATTTTCTACTTAAAAATTAACAAAGAAAACAAAATATATAAAAACTTATGGGGTAAAGTCAAAGCTGCATTCAGAGTGGAATTCATAGCTTCATAATTCCTTCATAATTCATAATTTTTTAATTATTAAAAATCAAAGATCAAAAAGAACTAGCTAAGAGTTTTATTCCAGGAACTAGAAAAGAAAGAACAAAAAAAGTCAGAAGAAGAAATTAATGCATTAGAAAAAAAAATTAATACAGAAAATCAAAATAACTCTCTATTGGATTTACTTCTGTCAATAAATATTTATTGTATGCCTAATATGTGCCAGGTACTGCAGAGAGTCACTGAGGATACAAAGATGAGCAAAGCAGATGTGATCCTTGCACTTGGAGTTTATTTGAAAGTATTTTTAAAAAGAAACAAACCTCCTTCAGACTGATAAGGAGAAAGAAAAGAGTAAAAAAGAATATGAGCACACAATTTTATAAATAAGAAAGCTCCTTCCATAACTACAGGTATGAAAGGGACTTTAAAAAAATTAATATTGTGTATATATTGATGTCAGTAAATTTAAAAATTTAGGTGAAAGGGGCACTTTCCATGAAAAATAAAATCAGCAAAATCGACTCAAAAAGAGGCAGAAGACCTAAAAAGATCAATAAGCACAAAACAAAGTACAAAAGTAATAAAATATTTAACACCCCAAAACCCAGGGCAGATGGTTTTACAACTGAGTTCTATAGATCTCCAAAGAGCATATATTTCTTGCTACTTAGGGTCAAAGTTCTTCCTGAATAATTTTATGGGATGCATGTAGCCCCGATACCAAAATCTGACAAAGACAGCATCAAAATATGGACCAATTTATGGAAGTATAAAAATCTTACATAAATTATTGGAAATTTCAATGTAGTCAAGTATTAAATGATAAAAAAAAAATGCCATGACTAAGTGTTCCAGAAATTCCAGGCTGTTCAACATTAGATAATTCATCAATCTATTGCATTAATACATAAAGAAACAAATTATGATTGTCTCAGCTGATGCCAAAATGTTATTTGACAAAGTTCAAATTCTGCCCTAGGTAAAAAGTAGTGAGCCAGGAAAATAAGAAAAGCTTATTAATTTGATCAAAATTATTTATCATAAAACAACTATAACCATCATCTTTATTTGTAGAACACTAGAAACATTTGTAATCATTAAAACCAAGAAAGAGACAGATAAGCTCAATAGTACTGTTAATATTTACCATTGTTCTGAAGGTTCAAGATAAAACGATGAGCTGAGAAAACCAATGAAACAACTACCTACAGTAAAAAGAAGAGAAAAATTTGTCATTATTGTGGATAATGTAACTGAAATATCCAAGAGAATCAACTATAAAGTAGTAAACAATAAATGAGGTAACCAGATTAAATCTACATAAAAGTGCAGAATCAGTAGACTTCATACATACCAACAATAACCTGTTGGAAAACAGAATGTTAAAAAAAATGGCATTCAAAAGAGCATGCTTAACTACAAAATAAATAGAATCAAATGTAACAAGAAATGTATAAGATAAATACGGAAAAAATATAATTTTCTTAAAGGATGCAGTAGAACACTGGGATTAATAAATGGAGAGGCATAACAAGCTCCTGGATCGGTAGATTTAATTGTGTAAAAATGTCAGATTTTCCCAAATTGCTCTGTTAATTTAATTTAATTCTAATAAAAATCTCAATAGAATTTTAGCATTTAAACATGGCAAATCAATTCTAATTTTGTAAAAGAATTTAAAAAACAAAAACAAAATCCGCTGCTTCGTCATCAATTCCTACTCATAGCGACCCTATAGGACAGATCAGAATTGCCCCATAGGGTTTCCAAGGAGTGGCTGGTGAATTCGAACTACCGACCTTTTGGTTATCCGCCATAGCTCTTAACCACTGCACCACCAGGGCTCCAAAAGAGTAATAATGAGGGAATTTTCTCTACCAGTAGTCAAATGGTACTATAAAGCCCCAGTGATAAAAAATTGTATGACAGAAATATACGAAAAGAAAAAAAGATTAATGGAATAGAATAGAGAGTGTGAAAAATAGATGCATGTACATATGAGAACTAAGAATGCAAAAAGGTGGAAATCATATCAATAGGGAAAATTTTTTTTTTTTAACATATGGGATCAGAATATTTGAATACCCATTTGAAAAAAATAAAGTGCTATAGTTACATGATACCATACACAAAAATAAATTTCGAATGGATTAAATAATTAAATGTAAATGTAAATCTTACCATGAAAGTATTGGAGAATGTTTGCATAATCTTTGCTTTTGGAACACCTTTCTAAGCATAGCTTAAAACCTAAAAGTTATAAAATATAACGTGTCAGATTTTATTAAATCTGATTTTATAAAAAACACTTCTGTCCAGCAAAAGACCTAAATAGATTTAAAAAGACTAACACAAAACTGGAAATTATTGTAACATATATACCAGAACAAATTGTTAATATCAACAATATATAATGAGCTTTTATAGACTATCAATAACTCATAAAAATATGGGCAATGATTATGAATAGAAATTCATAGATATTGATAAACATAAGAAAATGTTTTTACCTTACTAATAAGCAAAGACATTCAAATTCAAATACAAATTTATCAGATTGACAAGATTAAGAGTGTCATTGTCCAGTATTGGTGTGGGTGCAAATATAAACTGACGCAAATTGTTAGAAGGATAAATTGACAATGTTAATCCCTTTTACTCAGCAATTCCATTTTTGAGAACTTAGCCTATAAATATATTTGCGTAAGTACCCAAAAGTTATATATAAGGATGTTTATTGCAGTGCGGTTTATCATAGTGAAAAACTGGAAACAATCTGAAGGTCTATCAGTTGGGGACTGATTAAATTAATTACACTAAATTCACACACCAAATATCGTAAATGTGCACAAGGAGGGTGCGGAATTGAGGAGAAAAACCTAGGCAGTCAGCATATGTCTGAACATCACACTCCTAATTTTGTAGCTCAGAGGCCATACTCCACTTTTATAGTAGGAGAGAATTTGGAGACCTTCTAGATTAGTTCTAGATTAATTTTATAGATGAATAATCTGATCCCTCACAAATGGTTGTCCATATTTTGTTTGGATCCCCCAGCTGGAAACTCTGGTTGTAAAACATTTTTTCCTTATGTAAAGCCAAATTCTGACTCTCTGAAACTTACTTGTCATAAGAAAGAAGCCTAGGAGATAGGGAATATTAGGTAGGTGTCTAGGCAGCAGGGTTCAATGTAATAAAAAGAATTTTAGAATGATTTAAAGTTGGATTGAGTTGCCCCTTCACTAAAAGTGGTCTAGAAGGATGACTTTGTGGGAAGTACTGTAGAAGGAGTGTAACCCTTATTTGTGGGGTTTGATTAATTGACCATTAAGGCACCTCTAGCCTTGAGAGCTGATGATTCTGTGGTTCCACTCATCGGACCCCGTTTTACCCTTTGGAGAAACAGATTTAGCCTGCTTCCTCCTCCTTAACACCCCTTTAGATGTTTGGAGAGAACTCTCCAGTTCCTATCTAGCGTTTTCTTCTTTAGGCTCTACATCTCCAGTTCTTTTTTCTCTCTCTCTCTCTTTCTTTCTGTCTTTCCTTCACTCCTTCCTTTCTTTCCTTTCCTTATTTCTTTCTTTCTTGCCTTTCTTCCTTCTCTCCCCCTCTCCCTCTCTTTTGCTTTCTTTTTTAATCTAATTCTCATATAATATGAATCCTTGGCTCTTCCTCCTCCAGTCCAACTTCCTTTGGTCACTTTTTTACCTTAAACCATAGAACCCAGAATTCAAGCAAGAATTCCTGCTGTGGGCTGACCAGTGCCAGTGAGCTTTTGGCTTTCCTTACTTGGACATATCTGTGAAGGCCTAGGTCACGTCTTTGATAGCCGTTTCGTATAGTTGGGTCATATGAGACTCACAGCAGGGAGGTTCTGAACTATTGTGAAGTTATGTACTGCACAACTCTAGGGGGCTCCATTTACAACATATTGCAGATTTATTTATTTATTACAGTAGTTTTCCAGCAGGTGGCAGTAAAATGTCTGAGGAAGGGGGTACCTTTTCTAACTCATACAAAGACCTTCTATGGGCTAGCAGTGTCCTGGGCTCATAGTCAACTAAAGTATTAGATATTTTTAATATGAATGTACTGTCTTCATGGAGTGGTTAAAGCACTAGGCTCTCCATGGGAGAAAGATGTGGCAGTCTGCTTCTGTGAAGATTACAGCCTTGGAAACTCTATGGGGCAGTTCTACTCTGTCGTATAGCGTCACTATGAACTGGAGTCTACTGGAAGGCAGAGGGTTTCGTTTGGTCTTTATGGAGGACTCTCCAACATTCATCTCTCTCTTCCTTCCTTCCTTATAGAACCCCAACTTTGTTCAGATATTCATCCCTTCTCCTCGTGATTTGGGGAAGGTGATCCCTTACCCCTCCAGGGGTAGATCTGGATTACTTTAAGTCAGGGTTTCTCACCTCAGCATAATTGACATTTTGATAATTTGACTATTTGACATACTGTATTTTTGTTGGGAGGAAAGGCTGTACTGTACATTGTAGGATGCTTAGCAGCATCTATGGCCTCTCTCTACCCACTAAATGCCAGTAAGACTCCTTTGTCTCCACCCAGTTGTAGGAACCAAAAATGTCTCCAGATATTGCCAAATGTCCCCTGGGGGCAAAACTACCTGCAGTTGAGAAGCACTAGCTTAGAGTATCTCAGAGTATTAAAACTTTCACACCTGCAGCTGCTTTGCTTTTCCTCTGTCTCCTTGTTATACCCACTGCTGTAGAGTCACTTCCAACTCATAGTGACTCTATAAGACACAGTAGAGCTGCCCCATAGGGTTTCCAAGGCTGTAAATTTTCACAGAAGCAGAGTGTCATATCTTTCTTCTGCAGAGCAGCTGGTGGGTTTGAACTGTCGACCTTTTGGTTAGCAGCCAAGAGCTTTAACCACTGCACCACCAGGGCGCCTTTCTCCTTGTTATTAAAAACAAACAAACAACCAAACCCGTTGCCTTCGAACTGATTCTGACTCAAAGATGATAAATTGCCTCACCCATCTTGAATCAGGTATTTTCGTTACTTGCAGCCAAAAGCACCCACATCTAATGCAAGAAAATACTGCTAACCCAAATCTACCCTTCTTGTGCTTATACCATTGCTTTTTTGAACTCAGATGAAAAAAAGAAAAAATTTACACTAGCTCTATTCCCTTTGTTATCGTTAGTTTTAACCCAAGTTCCAGTCTGTCAAGAGACTTTTGAATTACAATTTTGTCATCCAAATTATTAGTTACCCCTCCCAGTTTGGCACCATTTGCAAATCTGTTAAGCATGTCATAAATACTCGTGTCTGAGGTGCTGATTAAAAAATATTGTATCAACATTCTTAGGTATAGTTGTTCAGCCAGTTATAAATTCACCTAATATACCAGCAGCCAACTCATATTTCTTCATTTTATCTACTAAGATTCAAGAGTCACTTTGTCATTAAAGCCATGCCATGTCCTCCATGTCACTAAAACTAGGAGGAGCCTTGCCTGTGGAGCTTCCTGATCCATAAGTCAAATAACCAAGTGGAAATAGGTCATTTGGCGTGAGTTATTCCTTGTGAACCCATATTCATGCATAGTGATTTAGTGTGCAGAAACCATCTGCTTATTAATCCATTTTAGTGTTCTGCTGAAGAGAGACGTACTTATTTGTCTGCAATTCCACATGCCATTCATTTTGCCTATGTAACAATATCCACTACTTATTGATCTCCTATTTTGTGGCCTGTCTCTAGTTCTCTATGACCTCTCAAACATTAACAACAAATGGTTCAGTAATCACATTTGCCATGATTTTTGGTGCTATGAGAATTTATCCATGACTTGAATTAATTTAAAGCTATCTCTTATGTAAAAGAATGTAAATAAAGGGGCCTGTACAGTTATTCAGCCAAATACCACAAACACTAAGGAGTGTCTACTAAATAGGGTGCTGATGGGCCTGGATTAAGAAACCCCATAAATAGTTATCAAGCTTCACCTCTGCATCCAAAACAAATAGCCAGCATGTATGGCAAACCAAGGAGGAAAGAGAACCCTTGGAGCACTCCATGGGGATAAGAAGGGACTCTGCTGAGAGAGAAAAAAATACAGAGAGATGAATTAAGAAGCTAGCAACCTCCACCAAGTTGGAATTAAGTTCCATTCTCCCTTAACTCTTGGCCAATCCCTTCTCTGAATTTACTCTTCTAGTCTCCCATCAGAGAAATCTTGTTGACATGGAACCCCAAGTAAGGCACTCACAGTGACAGCAAGTCCCACTGAGTTGTTGGAAGTGAGCATCTGCAGCTATGCCAGCCCCTGGTAGATGAGTCAGCACCAGCAGAATTAATGATTGTTAGAAGAGGACCAAAGTGACCACACTCAGTGGTTCTCTTTGACAGTGGGGAAACAAAGGCAGAATCACAGAGCTGCATTCTACTCCAGGTTTAGAATGGAGGTAGGGGAGGGGTGTTTGCAGGCTGAGGCAGATTGGGAGGTTTCAAGGTCTATTTGCAGTCTAAGCATAGAATGTTGGATATATATGTACCGTGGAGGGTTATTGACTCCTCAGTCTGCACCAGAGAATGCCCTAGCACCCACAGTTAGCTATGGAGGGGAACCATATCTGCAGCTGCCCTCATCCTTCTCCTGGGAGGCAGTACAGGTTGGAGTTAAGAGGGCTGGAGCTAAACTGATTGGATTTAAATAGTGCCCCCCCCTTACCAGCTATGGAACCTTGGGCAAGTTACTTACCCATTCTGAATCTCACTTTCCTTATGGGAAAACAAGATAGAATATATGCAGGGTGCTTGGTGTGGTCCCTGGCACCTGGTCAGTGCACAGCTTTGACCACTAGCTTTTGAAACTTCTTTCTTGCAGAGGCTGTTGAGGAAAGGGAAGGCCAAGGCATTTTGAGTTTGAGCCCTAAACCAAGAGCAGGACTTTTATAGTCCTGATCAAGGAGGGTTGAAGCAGAAATAGAAGCAGGATTTCATATATCCAGGTGATTTTCTTTGTTGCTAGAGGTGGGTTCTTGGATTGATTCTTGGACAATGGACTTTGTGATTAAGCAAAGCAAAGGCAATGGATTTCCAAAGAGCTAAGTTTCTCTGCCTGACAATGTAACAGGTCATCTTAAATGAGAGTGTTGGAGGTGGGGGGTGGGGACGAGGGGTGCGCAGAGTTTTATCTCTGCAGAGGCACTGACTTCCTTTAAAGAAATGCCTCTTTCATAACTACTGGATTAGGCTGTCTTACTTGGTAAAATATGCGTGTTCCTGGGGGTGCTTCTATGGTACTCCTCAACCATGTTGTCACAGACCTTGGAGGAGACCCTGAAGAGGACAGAAAGCCTGTTCAGGCCTGTTTAACACAGTCGCTGGAGGAAAGATGGAAAACAAATTGTCTGGCATGTCTTGGACTGTTGACAGCTCACAGACGGTATTTTTTTTTTTTAATTGTACTTCAGGTGAAGGTTTACAGAATAGTTTCTCATTAAACAGTAGTACACATATTGTTTTATGACTTTGGTTAACAACTCCATGACATGTCAACCATCTCCCTTCTCGACCTTTTTTTTTT
>NW_004443940.1:10717192-10742293 GCF_000243295.1 Trichechus manatus latirostris
TTGAAAATATACATAGCCAAAGATACACCATTTCAAAAATTTCTACATGCATAGTTCAGAGACATTGACTACGTTCTTCCAGCTGTGCTGCTATTCTTACTTTAGATGAAGGTTTACAGAACAAACTAGTTTCTCATTGAACAGTTAGTACACATGTTGCCCTATGACATTGGCTAACAACCCCACCACACGTCATCACTGTCCTTACTCAACCTTGGGTTCCCGACAGATGGTATTTTTCAAGAGGAAATGAGCTAGACTTAGGGAAATGTATTGATTTGTAAGTTTGTGTTTGGCTATCTTTTAAGGGCCAAAGGGCAAGACCACATTCCTGGGGTAGGGGTGGGGTATTCTTGAAGGAAGCTGATTTCCCAGTGTCAATCATGCTTGCTAAAGGTTAATCATAGGGTTGGAGAAGAACTTGGAAGGTGGGCCTTAGAATTAAGTGAGGCAAAACTGCCTCCTGTCTGTAGCCCTTAGGATATGATTCAATTGGATCTTGTCTTGGTCATGCTCAAGCACACTTCCTTTGGGGTGGACCTGGTGATAGGTAGCAGACTAGGGCAGGGCAGGGAGGCTGACTTCTACCCCAGCAAAGCAGCCCAGAATCCAGTAGTGGATCCCTGTGAGGGGACCTGGGACTCTGAACTCTGAGAGCAGTCGTTTGTAATATTCAGTGTAAAATCTTTGGTGTGGTAATCGCCACCTGTCATAACTTACCCCTGAGCAATGTTGTGTTAAGTACTGCAGGCCAGTCTAAGGGTCCTCGGCAGTGGAATGGCCAGACCAGTTGTCACAGAGTCGATTCTAACTCATGGTGATGCCATGTGTGTCAGAGTAGAACTGTACTCCATAGGGTTTCAATGGCTGAATTTCCCAAAGTAAATCTCCTGTCCTTTCTTTTGAGATGCCTCTGGGTGGACTCGAACCTCTAACCTCTTGGTTAGCAGCCAAGTGCATTAACCACTTGCACTACCCAGGGACTCCAGAGGAATGGCAGGGAGGATCTATTCCCATATTTGTGGAAGAAATGGCACAGGGTGAGCAGGAACATCCCAAGTGAAGCTGATATTGAGCCTATAAAAGGCAACACTAAGAAAAGAAAGCAGTGTTACAGAGCCAGATGATTCCCTGAGGTGGGAAGAACCCAAGAGGCATTTGATAACACACCAATATTCCCCAGGAAGTCCAGGTAGAGCTGGGACGGAACGGGGCTCAGACTTCTGTGATTTTGGGGTTAAGGGGTGAGTGGCTTCCTAGGTGGGTGAAGCCTGGGGTATCAGGGTGTTTGACAATCCATGTCACCTTCTGGTTGCATAGCACCGTTTCTTCATCTGGAAAATAAAAATAATAATAGTGACTGATTCATAGGATTATCGTGAGGACTAGATGGACCACAATAAAAATCCAGTAAACATTAACTATTGTATTGTTATTACTAATCCCAGGAGTGCTGGGAAAGGGAGATTAGTCTACTATGAAAAAAAAAAAAAAAAACTACAACAAATTGCCAGGAGAGTTCACACCATGAACATAGAGAGGCCAGCTGCATAGGGAAGAGGACTTCTTAGCCCCTTCCCAACTCAGAGATGAGAAATGGTCCTGCCCAGGGAATGCGGTATATAGATGGGTCCAGAGGAAGCTCTCAGGCTTTATTTTCCTCTGCAAGCTAACAATACTGGGCCAGCCAGCAGTATCACGGATCTGGAACTTGGAGCCCTGATGGTGCAGTTGTTAAGAGCTATGGCTGCGAACCAGAAGGTCGGCAGTTTGAATCCACCAGTCACTCCGTGGAAACCCTATGGGGGAGTTCTACCCTGTCCTATAGGGTTGCTACGAGTCAGAATCAACTTGACAGCAACGGATTTGGGTTTTTTGGATTTTAAATCAACTCAGTGGCAACAGGGTTATTTGTTTGTTTTTGGAAGCAGAGCCACTTCGGCAGAAATCCACTGGCAGAAGCCCAGAGATGATTCAAAGGAGAAGGTTGACCCAAGGAGAGGGTCAGTACCAAGCTGCCTCTACCCATTCTTCTCCAGCTGGACTTTGGTGGAGGAAACAGGACAAGATTTTACCATAATTCCATTTGAATCCCTTAGGAGACAACCATGCCTGTACAGGGACGATGGGACACTGAGCTTCATGCTGAACCTGAAGCAATTCCCAGCCTTCCTGGCCTGGTCCCCTCCAGCTCCTCCCAGTGAGGCATCCTTGGCATTCCCTTGGGCTCCAACCACACAGCCCTGCTCATTGTCTCCAAAGCTGTTTCTTCCCAGCTTCTGTGCCTTCCCTTACGAGGACACTGCTTTCTGAAAATTTCCCCACAGGCATTCCCACATAGGCTGAGTTAGGAGTGAGGTGCCCCTTTAATAAATTATAATTAAACCCTGTTGCCATCTAGTCAATTCTGACTCATAGCGACTCTATAGGACAGAGTGGAACTGTCCCATAGGGTTTCCAAGGTTGTACATCTTTATGGAAACAGACTGCTGCAACTTTCTCTGGCAGAGTGGCTGGGGGATTAAACCTGCCGACTTTTTGGTTAGCACCCGAGCGCTTACAACTGCGCCACAAAGGCTCAAATTATGATTACCACTGAAATTACTTACTTTCTGGTCTTTACTCCCATGGAACACATGCTGAGAAAGACATGGCAGTCTGCCCCTGTAAAGATTTACAGCCTTGGAAACGCTATGGGGCAGTTCTAGTCTGTCCTATAAGGTCGCTATGAGTCAGAATTGACTCAACAGCAATGGGTTTGGAACATATACTGAGTTCGGGAAATGGACCATGTCTTCTTCCTTTGTTTATTCCTATTTCTATCTCGGTATTTATTCCTATTTCTAGTGTAGTAAGCATCCTTTAAACATGTTCTAAATAAATTCATGAGTCAATAAAATGAACTCAAGAACAGAGAAATCAAGATAGAAAATGTATTCATAAATTAATTCATTCAAGCATTGATTGAGCACCTACTGTGTGTTAGACACCCCTCCAGGCACTGAGACACAGTGGTGAACAATAGGTTCAGTCCCTGCCTCAGTGCACACACATTCCCATGTGCCAGAAAGGAGATGAGTGAGCAGGGAGTATAAGCTCAGTTGGCAGTGTGTATTATGAAGAAGATAAAACAAGGAAAGGTAAGGCAGTCCATAATTACTGCATCAAGCATTTTTAAGACAATTTAAAGCAAAAAATCTTGTAAATAGTAAATAAAACAAAGGAAGAAAAGCAGCACAATTATATTTTAGAAGCAAATAATGGGTTTATAACCTTAATTAAGTTTTTTACATTTCAGAAATAAATAATCAGAAAAATGGGAGAAGCAAAAAACCTAAGTTATTTAATCTTCCAAAAACGACTACAAAGTTATTATTCAGTTTGTCTTTTAAAGTTATTTAATTTCTTTATGCACATACACAAGTAATTTTACATAAATTTGTTTAACATCTCTTTCTTTTCTCATCTCCGCTCCCTCTGTAATCGCACCACAACTCTTGCTAATGAATTAATGTACAACTTTCCACATTTTTCTCCAAGCTAATGTAATCATTTACATGTGCATGCATACACACATATACTAATATATATAATAAGAGTTTCCTATTTTTCTGTCATTTTTCATAAAAATACAAAAAGGGGATATTATTTATCTTTTCCACATTTTGCTCAGCAATACCTTATGAAAATCCCTCTAAGGCAAAATGTATATTTCTAGTCCTATTTTAAAAATAAAACTGCTGCATAATATTCCATGATATGTCTGAACCATATTTTTCTGCTGTTCCTCTATTTATAGGCATTAATTTTGCTTCCAATTTCCCCCCCATAACAATGCTGCAATAAATGTCTTTGAACATATGTCATTACGTGTGCTTTTAATGCTATGGCTACATTCCCAGCAGTAAAATTATTAGGTTATTGGTATATATACGTATATATAGTTTAACTTTATAGGTACTTGCAGGTTGCCTAAAAGCTGTAACATTTTACATTGCCACCAACAATATGTTAAAGTTTCTTTTCATTCTCGTCTCTTCTAGGACCCGGTGTTGTTGAATTCAGTGATATGTCATTATTACTTTAATTTGTATATCCCTGTCTAGTAGTGAATTTTATTTTGTATTGTAATTCAATGAATATAATTTTAAAATAAATTTTTTAGAGAAGTATAACATATATGCAGAAAATTACACAAATCTTAAGTGTACAGTCCAATGAACACTATACTCACCCCTATAACCGGCACCAGATCAAGAAATAGAACATTATCAGAATCACAGAAGCCCCTTCATGACCCTTAGCACTCACTAGTCTTCTCCCTCCCCTTTCCCAGGAAAACTGCTATTCTGACTTCTACCACCATGGATTTGTTCTGCTTATTTTTGAAATTTTGTAAATCACTCTTTTGCCCAATATTATTTTGTGAGATCTATCCATGTTGTTGCATGAAGCAGTATTCTCTTATTCTCAGTGCATGAAGATTTACATTATGTAAACATACCACCATTTACTTATTCATCTGTTGATGAGAACTTGAGTAGTTTCCAGTTTTGACTATTATGAATAGTGCTACTATGAACATTTTTATACATGTCTTTTGGTGCATATATGTATGTACTCTTGTTGAGTATACCTATCAGTAGAATTGCTGGGTCATAGGGTATCCATGTGTTCACCTTCAGTAGATCCTTTTTTCAGCTTGGCTAAATATACTGGTAAATGCATCTATTGAGTTTTAATGTATGTAGCATGTAGTAAATAGTTTTTAATGTATGCAGATATAATAATTACTTAAAACATAAAGGGGAAAGGGTAAAAGGACCAAAAAAGGTGGTAATGTTTCTACATTTCACTTGAAGAGATAAAATATTGATCCTAAGAAGATTGTGAAAAGTTAAGTATATTTATTGTAATCCCTACAGCAACCACTAAAAAGAATAGTACAATGATATGTATTCAAAACACAATAGGTGGATTAAAGTGAAATACTAAAAAAGCTCAAGCAACCCAAAAGAAGGCAGGAAAAGGAAGCAGAGGAATAAAGAACAAAGGAAAAAACAGAAAAAAAATGGTACACTTAAATCCTAACATATCAATAATTACATTAAATGTAAATGGTCTTAACACATGAATGAAAAGACAGATTGTAAAAATGGATTAAAAGCATATGCTAACTACAAAATATTCACTCCAAATATACTAATATGGTTAGGTTAAAAGTACAAACCAAAAAAACCAAACCTGTTGCCATCAATTGACTCCGAACTCATAGCAACCCTATAGGACAGAGTAGAACTGCCCCATAATGTATCCAAGGCTGTAATCTTTACGTAAGCAGACTGCCACATCTTTCTTCCATGGAGCAGCTGGTGAGTTTGAACCTCTGACCTTTTGATTAGCAGCTGATCACCACTTAACCACTGCCCACCAGGGCTCCTCATTAAAAGTATAAAACCCATACCAAACCCATTGCCATAGAATTGCATTCTGACTCATTGCAACCCACAGGGTTTCCAAGGTTGCAATCTTTACAGAAGCAGACTGCCATATCTTTCTCCCTCAGAGCAGCTGTGGGTTTGAACTGTCAACCTTTCAGTTAGCAGTCAAGTACTTAACCATCGTGCGACCGGGAATCCTCCATTAAAGGTATAAAACCTTTTGCTGTCGAGTTGATTCTGACTCAAGGTGACCCTATAAGACAGAGTAGAACTGCCACATAGGGTTTCCAAGGAGCAGCTGGTGGATTTGAACTGTCAACATTTTGGTTAACAGCTAAGCTCTTAACCAGTGTGCCTCTAGGGCTCCATTAAAAGTATAAGGATGAAAAAAATATGTGCCCTGCAAACATCAATCAAAGGAAAGTGAGAGAGGATATAATAATATAAGACAAAGTGGGCTTCAGAAAAAGAAAATCACCAGAAATTAAGAACTATATTATATAATGATGAAATGGTCAGTTCATCAAGAAGACACATCAGCCCTAAATGTGTATGCTCCTAACAACAGAGCTTCAAAATACATGAATCAAAAACTGACAAAACAGAAAGGAGAAGTAGAAAAACCCACAATTGTACGTAGAGAATTTAACACTCTCGTCTGAGTAACTGATAGAATTAGTAGACACAAAATAAGCAAGGATATAGAAGAACTGAACAACACCATCAATCAAGAGTTTTTAATTAACATTTATAGAACACTCCATCCAACAATGGCAGAACTCACTTTCATGGAACATTCACCAAATAGATCCATCCTGGCTGGAAAAAAAACCTTAACAAATATAAAAGAACTGAAATCACGCAAAGTATGTGTCTTAGGCTGCGTTCTCTAGAGAAGCAAAATGAGTAAAGCATATACATATCTATATAGAGAGAATTATATAAAGGAAATGGCTCACGAGGTTGTAGAGGCTGGAGCATCCCAAATCCGTGGATCAGGCTGAAGGTTTCTCCTGATTCATGTAGCCACAGGGGCTGTCGAACCCAAGATTGGCAGGTCAGAGAGCAGGGCTCTTGCTCACAGGCTGCGAAGACTAACAAATCCCAAGATCGGCAGCCAATAGGTAAACTGCTAGCTCAAGTCCCAAGAACCGGAGGTCAGATCAACAGGAGCCAGCTGCAGGATCAAGAGCAAGCAAAAGCCTATGAGCCTTGCCAGAATGTCCACTTATATTTGATGAAGGCCACACACCCAAGGAAACTCCCTTTCAACTGACTGGCTACTCACAGCAGATCCCATCATGGAGGTGATCACATTATATCACATCTCATCACAGTAGTGATCACGTCATCATATGACTGCCAAATGACATCATAACTGCCAAACCACTGAGAATCCTAGTCCAGCCAAGTTGACACACAACCCTAATGATCACAGTATGTTTCTGGTAATAATGGAATTAACAACAAGAAAATCTTCAAATACTTGGGAATTAAACAACATACTTCTAAATAATACATGGGTCAAAGAAAAAGTCTCAAGGGATATTAGAAAATATTTTGAACTGAACAAAATGAAAATATAATCTAACAAAATTCATAGGATGCAGCTAAAGCAGCATTTACAGGGAAATTCATTGCACTAAAATGTTTTTATTACAAAAGAAAGTTCTTAAATCAATAATCTAAGCTTCCACTTTTAAGAAATTATGAAAATAAGAGCAAAATAAATCTAAAGCAACCAGAAACAAAGACATAATAAAGACAAGAGCAGACATAAAACAGAAAAAAAACAAAAACCAAAACAAACCAAGACTAGTTCTTTGAAAATAGCAATAAAATCAATAAAATTATCACCAAGACAAAGAAAAAAAGGAAGAAGGCACAAATTACCAATATCAGTAATGAAAATGACATAACACTACAGAACAATGGCCATTAGAAGGATTAACAAGGGAATAAATAAACTATTCACACATAAATTCAGCAACTTAGAGAAATGAACCAAATCTGTAAAAACAACAAACTACCAAAATTCAACCAAGGCTAAATAGATAATCTGAAGAGTCCTGTAACTATGAAACAAATTGAATTTTAGTTAAAAACCTTCTGGAAAGGAAATTTCCAGGCCCAAATAATTTCACTAGTAAAGTCTACTAAACATTTAAAGATAGAATAACACCAATTCTAAACAATTACTTCCAGAAATTAGAATAGGAGGAAATACTTTCTAACTTATTCTATGAGACTGGCATTACCATGATACCAAAAGCAGACAAAGTCAGTATTAAAAAATAGAAAGAAAACTACAGATAAATAATATTCCTCATGAACACATAAACAAAAATCTTCAACAAAATATTAGCAAATAGAATCCAGCAATATATCAAAAGAAGAATACACCATGCTCAAACGGGATTTATCCAAGGGCAAGGAAGATTGGTTCAATATCTGAAAATCAATCAACGTAATTAATTCATCATATTAGCAGTCTAAACAAGAAAAAGCCCATGGTTATAATCCATTGATGCATAAAAAACATTTGACAAAATTCAATATCCTTTCATGATAAAAACTCTCAGCTAACTAGGAATAAAGGGGGCTTTCTTAACCTGATATAGGGTGTCTACAGAAGTCCTGTATCTACCATTATATTTAATGAGGAAAGACTGAATGCTTTCCTCCTAAAATCAACGACAAGGCAAAGATGTTCCCTCTCATCATCTTGTTCAATATTACACTGGAAGTTCTAGCCAGTATAATAAGGCAATAAAGAGAAGTAAGTCATACAGATTGAAAAGGAAGAAATAAAAGTCTCCCTACTCTAAGTAACAATTGTCAACGAACTGTATATGTAAAAATTGTTGAATGGGTATATGTTTCATTGTGTATGTTTTCACCAATAATAATAAATAAATACATATATACATAAACCAGCATCAGTAAAATTTCAGAAAGTCAAATAAAATAATAAATTATTGAAAGCAAATAGGGGAAAAAAGACAGAATACATTAAAAAGAACAAAAATTAGAGTGACAACTGAATTCTCAAGAATAATGGAAACCAGAAACAAGTGGGATGATATCTTCAATATGCTGAAGAAAGATAACAAGATAACTACCAACATAGAATTCTGTGGAAGTATTCTTCAGGAATCAATTGAAAAAAAGATATTATTTGGCAATAATAATGCCATCAATAGACCTGCAATTATTGGAATTAAGTACTGTGGATAAATATTTGTTAAATTGAGTTGATATAATATTTAAACTAATAAAGATTGGTGAACAAACAAACAAAAAAAGTCTCCCTATTCACAGATGACATAGAAATCTCTCAAGGAATCCACAGAAAATCTTTTAGAAACTAATAAGTGAGTTTAGCAAGGTTGTAGGATACATGGTCAACACACAAAAAATCAATAATTTCATATATACAAACAATAAATAATTGGAAATTTAAAAAAAATTGTTCACAATATTTTCAAAAGAATACTTTAGTGTAAATCAAACAACACACGTACAGAGTTTGTATGCTGAAAACTAAAAAAAACACTGATGAAGTAAATAAAAAGGACCCAAATAAATGAAGAATACTGTGCTCAAGGATTAGGAGCCTCATCAAAGTAAAAATGTCATTTCTCCCCAGATTGATCTACAGATTTAATGAAAGTACGATCAAAATCCCATCAGGATATTTTTGTAGATATAGAAAAGTTGGTTCTAAAATTTATATAGCCAAAACAATTTTGAAAAAGAAAATAAAGTTGAAAGAATCATACTACCCCATAGTAATCAATCATACTACGCCATAGTAATCAAGAGTGTTATATGAGTGAAGGGAGAGACGTATAGATCAATGGAACAGTGGAGGGTTCAGAAACAGCCCCACATAAACATGGCCAACTGATTTTTTACAAAGGTGCAAAAAGCAATTCAATGAAGTAAGAATAGTCTTTCCAAATACTACTGTTGTAACAACAGGACATTCATATGCAAAACATGAGCTTTGACCTATGCTTCACATATTATGCAAAAATTAACCTAAAATGGAACATAGGTCTGAATTTAAAAAGTAACACTATAAAACTTTCAGGGAAAAAACAAACAAACAGGAGAAAACGCCCATGATCTGGGCTTAGGTAACAAATTCTTAAATGACACAAAAACATCATTCAAAAAAAAAAAAAAAAAAAACTTGATAGATTATACTTCATTAAAATTGAAAACTTCTGCTCTGCAAAAAACACTGTTAAGAGAAAGAAAAGGCAAGCTACAGACTGAGAAAATATTTGCAAATCACATACCCAACGAAGAACTTGCATCCAGAATATATAAAGAACTCTCAAAGATCATCAGTAAGAAAACAATCAACTCAATTTAAAAATGAGCAAAAACCTTGAACAAACACTTCATGAAAGACAATATCTGACACACACACATTTAAAAAAATTACTGACAATACTGACTGCTGGTGAGGCTGTAGAGCAACTGGAACTCATATATTGCTGGAGGGAATGCAAAATGATACAACCTCTCCAGAAAACAGTTCGGCAGTTTCTTTTAAAGTTAAACATACACTTAGTATAAGACCCAGCAATGCCACTTCTAGGTATTTACCCTAGAGAAATGAAAATTTGTTGTTGTTGTTGCTGTTGTGAGGTATCCTCGAATCGGTTCGGACTTATACTGACCCTATATACAGCAGAACAAAGTGTTGCTTGGTCTTGTGCCATCCTCACGTTTGAGCCCTTTGTTGCGGCCACTGTGTCAATCCAGCTTGTTAAGGGTCTTCCTCTTTTTTACTGACCCTGTACCCATGCATGATGTCCTTCTCCAGGGATCTGTCTCCTCCTATAACATGTCTAAACTAAGCAGGATGAAGTCTCATCGTCCTCGCTTCTAAGGAACTTTCTGGCTGTACTTCTTCCAAGAGAGATCTGTTCATTCTTCTGGCAGTCCATGGAATATTCAATATTCTTCGCCAACACCATAATTCAAATGTGTCAGTTCTTCTTTGGTCTTTCTTTTTTATTGTCCAGCTTTCATAGGCATACGAGGCGATTGAAAAGACCATGGCTTGTGTCAGGCACTCTTTACTCATCAAAGTGACATCTTCGCTTTTTAAGGTTTTAAAAACCTATACACAAATATAAGGAGCCCTAGAGGTGCAGTGGTTAAAGAGCTTGGCTGCTAACTGAAAGGTCAGTAGTTTGATCCCACCAGCCACTCTGCAGGAGAAAGATGTGGCAGTCTGCTTCTGTAAAGATTTATAGCCTTGGAACTCTATGGGGCAGTTCTACTCTATCCTGTAGGGTCACTATGAGTTGGAATTGACTCAGTGGCAGTGGGTTTGGTTTTTTGTTTTGGTACACAAATATTATAGCAGCTCTACTCATAATTGCCAAAACCTGTACACAATCCACAGTGGGTGAATGGACAAACAACTATAGTACAATCATTCAAGGGAATACCACTCAGCAATAAAAAAGAATGGTCTATTAATACGTGCAACAACCTGTATGAATCTTCAAGGCATTATGTGAGTGAAAGAAGCCAATCTCATAAGCTTGGCTGCACAAGTTCACTTAAATGACATCCTTGAAAAGACAAGAGTAAAGTGATGGATAACAGACTAGTGGTTGCCAGGGGTTAGAGACAGGGTAATGGTGTGACTACAAAAGAATAGCACAAGGGAGGTTTTTGGAGTGATGGGACTGTGCTATGTCTCGGTTGTGGTGAGTATGACAATATACTTGCATTACAATATGCCTGTGTTAAAATTCATACAGCTATAAACCAAAAAAGTCAATTTTACTGTATTTTAATTCAAATAAAAAATAAATAACTGATGTGATGGATACAAAACTGCATCAGGGAGAAAAAGGGAACGTAACTGCAGATTCAGAAGACGTTAAGAAATTGTGAGGAATATTATGTATATAATTTATACCAAAAAGAAAACCTAGATGACGTAGATAATTACCTAGGAAAATATTAAACAATTAAATTGACTTAAGAAGGATAGACTTAGAGTCACAATGCCCAGGTGCATTTATGGACAAGTTCTATTAAATCTTCAAGCAACCTCAACTATCCTATATAACTTGTTCCAGATCATAGACGCCCCACAATTCATTTTCATTAGGCTAACATAATCCTGATGTCTAAACTGGATATCAATATAAGGATATAAACAGTGTAGTAAAAGAAAATTAAATGTAGACCACCAATATCACTTCTGTTGAAGATTTAACATTCTTGAACAAAATAATAGCATATAAAATTCATCAGTGTGACATAGTACATTATGAACAAGAGTACATGAATAGTATAATACAAAATTTATCGATGTAATTCAATCATATTAACAGATTAATGGAGAAAAATCATATAAATGCAAAAGAAACTCATAAAATTCAACATTCATTCATGATTTTAAAAACAACAAACATCTGCAATAAAGGAAATTTAACCAAAAAAAAAAAAAAAACACTTTGGAGACATTATACATAATGGCTAACTATCAGAAAAAGGTACTAAACTCCAGACCAAGACAAAGGTATTTGGTACCATCAACACAACTCATTTTTCTGGAGATTCAATTCATTGCACTAAGTAAGAAATATACACAGTAGAAAGGAAGAAATAAAATTTGTCATTTTGGGGAGATAATATGATTTCTTACCTAGTAAAATCCAAGAGAATCAACTGCTAAACTACGTATAATAACATATAATAAGAGTGTTTAGCTAGCACAGATCAAGATACAAAAACAAACACCTTTCGCCAGCATCAAATTATTGGGAATGGCAATAGGAAAAAAAATCCTGTTCACAGCATCAGCAAAAACTGACAAGGCCATGACACAATGGGAATTTTTCTATACTTTTT
This sequence comes from Trichechus manatus latirostris, assembly GCF_000243295.1. Classification (NCBI taxonomy): domain Eukaryota; kingdom Metazoa; phylum Chordata; class Mammalia; order Sirenia; family Trichechidae; genus Trichechus; species Trichechus manatus. The sequence continues at coordinate 10,729,528 of NW_004443940.1, forward strand.
CTGGGAATATAGATAGGTGCTTAATAACAACAACAACATTCTGGTCTAATACTTCCATTTTAGTCTTACAAAAATAAATATTTCATCTGTGTTAAGAATCTCAGAAGATTCTTAAGATTCTACATTACAGGGAAATGGGTACCTTATGCAATGCTCATGATACTGTAAGTTGGTACAGCCAGAAAAAACATTAAAAGTGGCTGCCTCGGGCAGGGAGACCATCAGTAAGGAATGCACCGGGGCTGAGTTCAATTTGGTAATATCTAGTAAAGTTGAAGATGCAAACACTTTACAAACTGAGCAATCCCACACATAGGTATAGACCTTAAAGAAACACTTGCGCATGTAAACAAGAAAACATATATAAGAATGTTTATAGCAGCTTTATTTGTAATAGAGAAACATTGAAGGCAACCTACATGACTATCAGGATGAGAATAGATTACAAATATTGATATATTCATGCAACAGAACACTGCACATCAGTGAAAGTTAATGAGCTAGAGCTAAATGTGTATCAACCTAACAAACGTAATATTGAGTGAAAAAAACTGTACATAACCTGGAGGGAGGAGGAAGATTTGAGCCGGGGGGAGTACACAGGGGCTTCACCTGTACTGGTGATGTTTATTATGCTGAGTGATGGGTTCTTTTATCCTTTGAGATTCTTAATTCAGATGAAACACTTAGTTTTGTAAGACTAAAACAGCAGTATTAGACCAGAATCTTGTTGTTATTAGGTGCTGTCCTGTCTATTTTCGACTCACAGTGACCTCATGTGGCAAAGTAGAATGCCCCATAGGGTTTTCTAGGCTGTAATCTTTACAAAAGCAGATTGCCAGATCTTTTTCCCACAGAGACGCTGGGTGAGCTCAAACTGCCAACCTTTCGGTTAGCGGCTGAATACTTAACCATTGGGCAAACAGGACTTCTTATATTGGAAAGACATAAGGCAAAAAAGGTACTTAATTTTATTACATACAAGAAACGCCTACAAGTCAATAAGGAAAAGATGAACAACACAACAGAAAAATGAGCAAAGGCTATAGAACAATACTTTACAGAAGATAAAACACAAATGCTCTCCCCACCACCAAGAAGCAGGGAAATTATATCCATTCTCACTATTGAACATGGAAATGAAAAATAAAACAACAAAATCATTTTTCCACTCTTCCTAGGGGCAGAGATAAAAAGTTAGATAATATCCAGTGCTGGTGACATTACGGAGAAGTTGGTACCTTATGCAGTGCTCATTATAGCTTAAGTTGGTATAACCAGAAAAACATTAAAAGTGGCTCCCTCTAGGCGGTGAGACCATCAATAAGGAATATACTGGGGCAGAGAGGGGAGGAGCAGGGCAGGAGAATGTCACATCTAATCATATACTCTTGTGTCATTCAATTTTTAAACCATGTACATGTATTACTTTGATAAAAAAGAAGTATTATTTAAAATACGATGTTAAAAAACATGGAAATGAACAGTCATACCTGCATAATAACTTCTTGAAAAAATTGGACATAAGAACTCTAAGTGTCTTAGTTTCCTAGTGCTAGTACCAGTTGCTGTCAAGTCGATTCCAACACATGGCGACCCTATGTGTGTAAGGGTAGAACTGTACTCCATAGGATTTTCAATGGCTGATTTTTCAGAAGTAGTTCATCAGGTCTTTCATCCAAGTTCCTAGTGCTAGTATAACACAAATACCACAAGTGGGTGGCTTTAAAGATCAGAAATTTATTTTCTCACAGTTCTGGAGGCTAACAGTCCAAATCAGGGTCTTGGCCATGTAGATTCCTTCCTTGTTGGTAGTCCTGGGTGTTCCTTGGTTCCCTGGCTTTTGGAAAATCCTCACATGGCATCTGTCTTCCCCACTGTGTGTGTTTGTGTCAATTCTGCTCTTTTTATAACTCAGAAGTGATTAGGTTTAGGGCGAACCCTACTCTGGTATGACCTCATTAACATAACAGAAGAAAACCCTATTTCCAAATAGGGTCATATTTACATATTTACATATTTACTGGGGTTAGGATTTCAGCATATATTTTGGGGGGATGCAATTTAATCCATAGCACTGGGGATGAGCTGACAGTGTAAACTTTGTCCTGTCAGGTCCTGTGGACTGGTTTGTGCTCTTGTGTTTAGAAGGGATAGATCCATAAATTAGTGTAAGAGAAACTTGAAGAGACCACCAGCCTCCAGAGTTGTTTTGAGGCCAAGTGACAAAACAGATCAAGGAGATGGAAAAGGGACCATTCCTGTCCTCCTTAATAGAACCCAGCCTAGCTCCATGCCCGGAGGACTAGAAGCTTCAGCAGCATGTGGAATCCTCTCCTTGGGGGTGGATAATGGACGCTCATGCTAGACAGTAACAGTGACAACTGGACTGTTTTTAGAGATGAGCTAACTTCCCAGTGCCCCCCACAAAGCCCGGGTCCAAAGCAACCATCTAAGAGAGCCAAGAAAAGTCCAAATGTGGAGCCTTTATTCAGCAGTAATGACAACTCAATGCTATCCAGGAACTGGACACTTTTCCTAACCAATTCATTTTCTTACTAATCTTGGGAAGGATAAAAACTATCCAGAGTTTCTATGATTCATTTTCCCTGCTGCCTGGCCACCGGTATGCAAATAAGAGAAATGGGAAGACCATTGGGGAATGTAATTTGCTCTGAATCAAGAGAGTTGGTGTGATGGCACTGGTAGTAACATATGAGTTATAAAATGTTTGACTTTGTGTATGATGTGTCTGTAGGCCTCTCTCTTGGACAACAGAAGACTAGAGTTCATGCATATCCTATTACTCATAAGTCACCTACGCTGAGGGCTCCTGGCCATTCCTCAGAGCTGAAGAATGGATTTGAGTTGTAAACAACAGTTGCTGTGATAAGAAGGTGTTGTGGTTTATCCACATGTTTCTCCCAAAAGAACGTTGGTTCTAGAGAATACGAGGCTATTAAAGCCTGGACCTAAGATTGCTATTGGCTCAGTTGGAGTCGCTTTTCTGTTGACTCATCTTCAGGTCAGGAAGACTTGAAGGGAACCTGGACTTTGGACTCAGATAGATACGCCCAGGTTCAAGCCCTTGTCTTGCCAGGGTTTAGCTGTGTCACTGTGAGCAAGTTTCTTAAGCTAACTGAGCCTCAGTCTCCTCATGAGTAAAAAGAAAGATAACAGTATCCTTTTTGCAGGATTATTGACGTAATTAAATGTAACAATATGAGTGAAAGCATATAGTAGAGGCTCAGAAAATGTTCATCTCTTTATTGGGTTAATTGGTGGACCCCAAAAAGATATGTCCATTCCCTAACCCCTAGAACTGTGAATGTGACTTATTTGGAGAAAGGGTCTTTTTAGATGTCCTTAAGTTAAGGATCTTGAGATGAGATTATCTTAAATTATCCAGGTGGTCCCTAAATCAGATGTTGAGTGTCTTTATAAGAGACACACAGAGGAGAGACCCCAGGAAGAGAGAGGAGAAGACCATGTAAGACAGAGTGAGAGACTGGAGTCATACAGCCACAAGCCAAGGAACACTTGGAGCCACAGAAGCTGGAATAGGCAAGGAATGGATTCTCCCCTTGAGCCTTCAGAGGGAACATCGTCCTGTCGAGGTTTTGATTTTGGACTTCTGGCCTCCAGAACTATGAGAGAAAAACTTATATTGTTTTAAGCCACCAAGTTGGTGGTAATTTGTTACAGCAGCTCCAGGAATCGAATACAACTCTTTTCCCTTTAAGTGAATGGCTGAAAATTTGCCCCTAGATATCTGTGTTAGTTAGGAATTAGGCTTCGCTGGATGTACTAGAAAGGAGCCCTTGTGGTGCAGTGGTTAAGCGCTCAGTTGCTAACCCAAAGGTCGGCAGTTTGAACCCACAAGCAGCTCCTCGGGAGAAAGATGCGGCAGTCTGCTTCTGTAAAGATTACTGCCTTGGAAACCCTATAGGGCAGTTCTACTCTGTCCTATAGGGTCGCTATGAGTTGGAATTGACTTGACAGTAATGGATTTGGGTTTTGTTTGTTTGTTTGGGTGTAATGGGCACCCAAAGTAACAGTGGCTTAAATGAGAGAGAAGCTTATCTCTTTCTCATCTGGAGACAAGTAGTCCATGGACTCTCCTGTTCCATCATTCCCTTGGTCCAGGATGACTCTCCAACACACTGATGCTCCAGGAAGCAGAGTGGAGGAAGAGGAAAGAAGGCTCATGTTCCTTCCTTCAGGGAAATGACCAGTATTGACCATATCACTTCCTGTCACATCCAGTTGGCCAGGCCTTAGTCACATGGCACCCTAGCTGCAAGAGAGACTGGGAATGTAATCTTTAACTGAGCAATCATTTGGCCAGATAATTGAAGGTTCTATTACTGCAGAAGAAAGAGAAATGGGTATTAGGGGACAACCTACAGGGTCTGCCTGGTGCCTGGGCATTTTTCTCTTACTTATAGCTCACATTTGAAGTTTTCAAGCATAAATGCAAGCTATGTAGATAATAAATAAAATCAAATTAATCTTAAACTATTAAACAAATACCTACGCTAAATTACATTAAGAAAACATGTAAATAAGAAATCAGAAAAAGCAGAATTTAAGACAAAGAGATTTGAAAAAAGACCACTTCTCTTGATGAGAGTTAAAGTGCATAAAGACCTCTTAACAATATTGAGTTTAGTACTGTACGCCTCTGATGTTCCCCTCCAGATCCACTCTTCCTCCATCTCACGGCTGCTCTGGGCCCCACGAGGCTGATCTGTAGGGACCACATCAACAGCTCCCTTGCCCTCTGTTTCCACTTGGGTTCAGCTAGTGGGGAGCATCCACGGGAGACTGGAGGGAGGCTGGAGGGTGGGCTGGGTGCTTAATCCCAGGCAACCTTCCTGCAGGATTGCCACAGGCTGGCTCCATCCCTCCCCTGAGATTACAGCTTCCACAGGATGGCCCTTTCTTCTCTGTTTCCAGGATTCACATCTGCTCTTACCTCTTGTCCCTGCATACCTAAGGAAGGGAATGACCCCCTGCTGTTTCTAGCCCTAGGGTACTGCACCACTGCTAATGGTCTTCCTGCACCAGAACCACATTTCTGCATATAATCCCTTCAATGAACTCTCCTCAAATTACCCACTTAAAGTGGATCATCTGTTTCTTTCCAGGAGGTAGATCGATGTTAATGCTCCAAACGCTATAGCATCAAAAGACACAAAGCAAAAGCTATTAGAAGTATAGGTAGAGTTTTATAAAAGCAACTGTTTCTTGAGAACTTTTTAACCAACTACTATCCTCTAAATGGGAATTCTGGTGGAGTAGTGGTTAAGAGCCATGACTGCTAACCAAAAGGTTGGCAGTTCAAATCCACCAGGTGCTCCTTGGAAACTCTGTGGGGCAGTTCTACTCTGTCCTACAGGGTGGCTATGAGTCGGAATTGACTCGACTGCAATGGGTTTTTTTATTTTTTTTTATTTTATCGTTTAAACAATTTAAACAGCAATGTAAAATTTGTATCATAGATAAAAATAATACATATTATTTTCAAATGTCCATGAAAATTTAGAACATTGAGCAATATTTCCAATAAATATGGTGAAAAGGTAACGTTCTTAATATATATAATGCTTGAAATAAAGTTCTGAAAGAAAATTCACAAGCAAAAGAAAGATTAATAAACATATTTAAACATCGCTGATAATCAAAACATGTAAATTAAAGCAAGAATGAGATTTCTTTTTCAGCTTACAGAATTAACAAAGATTAAAAAAAAATAGTGCAGGTAACACTGTGATACAACCCTGCTGTTCATGGCTGGTGGGAGTAGGTGCTGATAGAAATTTTCTAAAAAGAAACTTGCCTCTTTGTATCAAGGCCCTTAAGAAAATTTATATACTTTCAACCAGTAATTCCACTTCTTGGAATTTATTTTACAGAAATAATAAATCATGCAGTTGTGTTTGAGGATGCTTAGCACACATTACTTATAATAGCAAAATGGAACTAAACCAAACCGATGGACTTCAAGGTGATTCTGACTCATGGTGACCCCATGTGTTACAGAGTAGAACTGCTGTATAGAGTTTGCTTGGCTGTAGTCTTTACAGAAACAGATCACCAGGCTTTTCTTCTGTGGCACCGCTGAATGGGTTCGAACTGTCAACCTTTCAGTTCGTAGCCAGGTGTGAATTGTTTGCATCACCCACAGGCCTCAGAAAAATGAAAACAGTCCGGATAATCAAGAATAGTTGATAGTTACTTTATAGTATATCTTTGGAAAAATACAAAACCATTAAAATAGTGTTTTTAAAATAATTAAATGACATGGGACAATATTCCCAAAGTAATATTAATGAATCATAGCAGGATATAAAACTGTAGAAACCATTTCACTCTTAATTAAGTAAAAAATATGTATAGAAAAATATTAACAGTGTTCATGTGAATAGTGAAGTTACAGATTATTATGTTTCTCTGTAATTTTCTGTGTGTTTCAAATGTCCTATAAGGATTACTTGTATAAACAGAAAAAAAAATGTATTTTTGAAAGAGCAGGGAAATTTTGAAAGGCCTGTAAAAAAAAAAAAGTTGCTGTCGAGCAGATTGCAACTCATAGTGATCCTATAGAACAGAGTAGAACTGCCCCATAGGGTTTCTAAGAAGCAGCTGGTGGATTCAGACTGCTGACCTTTCGGTTAGCAGCCGAGCTCTTAACCACTGCACCACCAGGGCTCCGAAAGGCCTATGCTGCCTAAGAAAGATGTCATTTTCACAAAAACTCCAAAGTGTTTCAGGAGCCCAGGTGATCCTGATGTGGGACACCCCCTTCCCACTTTCCACCCCCCCACCCTGGAAGAGATTTTGAGCAATCTCAGTACAGTCAAGATTGAACACATTAGTTGCCAAGGTGAATCTTCAGGGCAACACACCTGGGGGAAGGGAAGGTAATGGGAGAAGGACAGGAGAGTCCCAGGAGCCCCTGGGGTCACCGGTGGTGGGGATCAGAGCAACAGAGAGCAGTTAAAGCAGCATGGCTTGACACTACACCTGGTGGGGGCCAAGGAGAGCAATGGAAGACAGTGGAGGCCATTAGCAGCAATGTGTCTCAGAGCTCCTGAGGCCAGCAAGTGGTGACCAGCAGCCTGAACAAATTCATGGGACATATACCACATCTCTGGGTAGGATCTAGAAACATCTTAGCGGTGAGGGTGGTACTGTGAAGGGTTGGGACTTTATATGTTAAAGTTATTATTCTTTTACTACTTATCTTGAATGATCAGTCATTTTCTTAATTTTTATATGTTAGTAACTTACATCACACGTACACACACATATATGTCAGTAATGTAAGCTTTCCTTATTTTAGCTTTAAAATAAGTTTTAATGGTAAGCTCACCTTATATAACAAAGATGCACCCAAAGTTTTATTCAGAGGAAAATCTGTAATCCTGAATGCTTTCATTTTAAACAAGAAACGCTAAAGATAAATTCAGGAAGTTAAAAAGTTAATAAGTAGTGATTTTAAGACTTCTTATAAAGTAATAGTAATTAAGACAGTGTGGTGGTATTGGCATAAGGATACATATAGATCAATGGAACAGAAGAAAGAGGTCAGAAATAGACCCACATACATTCGGCCAATTGATTCACAACAAAGGGGACAAGTTAATTCAAGCGGGGAAAGAATAGTCTTTTTAATAAATGGTGCTAGATCAACTGGATCCCCATGTGGGAAAAAAGTGAAACTTGACCTCACACCATACACAAAAAGTTACTCAAAAATGGATTAGCAACCTAAATATAAAAACGAAAACTATAAAACTTCAGGAAGGAAATCATAGGAGTAATCTGCATGATGTTGGGATGGGCAAATATTTCCCAGCTGGGACCAAAAATCATGAATCATAAAAGAAAAAAATTGATAAATAAAACTTCATCAAAGTGGAAAACTTCTGCTCTTTGAAAAATACCATTAAGAAAATGACAGATAAACCACAGACTGGGGAAAAAAAACAATTTGCAATGCATTTATCTGACAAAAGGCTTGGAGCTAGAACATATAAAGAACTCCTAAAACCTGTTGATAAGAAGAAACACAACCCAATAAAAAATCTATAAAATATTATCTTTTTTCTCAAATATTTGAACAGGAATATTTACAATATATTTCCAATATTAGACAAATATTATTTTTAACATACTAGCTGGAAAGAAATACTTTTAGCAAAAGAACAAAGAAATAGGCACATTTATTTACCACTGATAAGAATGTAAATTGGTACAACCTGTTTGAAGAGCAATTTTGGGGCTTATAGTATGCATACTCTTTTACAAGAAATTTCGTTTGCAGTATTTGTTCTAAGTTTTAAATCAGGGGTCATGTGCATATGATTTAGCTACTGGAAATACAAGCAATTGGATAGTGCCTAAATGGCCCCCAAAAGGAATTGGTTAAATAAATGATCATATATTTATACAATAGAATTATATGTAGGCAGTAAAGATATTGTTGTGGAAGTAAAAGTATTGACATTATATTGAGTGAAAGGCAAATCATAAAAGAATATTACAGTAAGACTCCATTTTTTTGTAAAAAATATGCGTTTATGTAAAGCAATGTCTGAAATTTAATAGTGTTACCTCTGGGAATTGTGATTGCAGGTTACTTTTCTTTTTTGTATAATTTCTTCACTCTCCTAATCTACGAGTCTAGTGACCCTGTCAAAAGATGATCTGTGTTTTTATGTGACATAATGACTGTTGCTTATTTCCTGGAGAACTTAACCTAGGGGCTCTCTTTTCTGGCCTCTCCCTACTCCCCCAGCCTTTCTGATTGCCCATCTACCCAGCCAGGGCTCCCTCTCAAAGTTCTCCTACCCTTGAAGAAGCATTTTCTGGCTCTTCTCTTGGCACAGCCCTTGGATTTAGCGTGACTTGCATTCCAAATGGTGCCTGCCATACTGTTGTTGTTAGGTGCTGTCTAGTTGGGAGTCGGTTCCAACTCATAGAGACCCTATGTACAACAGAACGAAACACTGGTCCTGCACTATCCTCACAATCACTATGCTTTAGACCATGGTTGCAGCCACTGTGTCAATCCATCTCATTGAGGGTCTTCCTCTCTTTCACTGCCTGACATACTACTTGTCCGCTTTCTTCTCTCCCTCTCTCCCACTTCACTCACTTAATCCTTTCCTATTTTCCCTCCCTCCTAAGGCAGAAAGATATCTCCTTCGGTTCCTAGACTCTCAATTTATAAATCACCTAACTTGTGCCCTGAGCCTTCTCTCATTCAGCTGTCTCATGTTGCTTATCCCTTGATGCTCAGGCGTTCTGAGCTTCTGTTGAGTACACTAGCATTTGTTGGGTACATTAGAGGGGCTGTTGGTTCTTTCTGCCCAGCACGCCTTTCCCAACCCCCTCTTCCAGTAAGAAACACTTTCCTGACTATGGACATGTGATGTCTTCTGGACCATAGCAGTTTATTCAGGTACTGGGATATGATGCAAGTTGGTCACTCAGAGCCCCTTTCTGGTTAAACTTCTTTCCCTCAAAAGCTGCAAAGAGAAGTGTCTAGAATATGCCTATGGTGATGTCTGCCATTATGTGTGAAATCCAATCTGAGAGAATCAAGCTCACATACAGAAAAGAGAGATGTGTGAAAAAATCAGTCCAGATGGTATTTGGTCCCTCGATCCAGGTGTACCAATTTCATCACTACTCTTACTGAGGTGGTTACATTAATCAATGAATTCCTCATTTGTGCTTTGAGTCAGTTTGAGATGAATTCCTGTCACTTCTAACCAAGTGTTCTAATGTAGCCATACCAGACCTCCCAGGACCACCGTGATTTAATGTTATGATAGCCCTTTGTACTCCTCCCTCAGAAATCTGTCTTATCCATTCTGATACTCTTAACACCCACCTCTTTGCAGGTGGCAGAAGTTCTGGGCTGAGAATACAGAGACTTGGGTTCTACTTCTGGTTCTGCTAGCAAAAGTTGTGTCAGGTTCAGGAAATTTCCCCTTTTACCTAGTTGGGTCTTGACTTTCTCATCTGTAAAAGTAGGGCATTGAATTATATGGGGTCTAAAATTCCTTCCAGCTCTAATGTTTAATAATTTTATGATCCCAAATCCTACATCACCAGGCTGACTTCTCCAGAGCTCTGGTCCTATATCTTCCAGCTTAGCATTTCCCGTTGCACATTCCACAATCACCTCAAACTGAACAACTCTGAAACCAGTCATCCTTTCCTCTACAGCCTGGTCTTTGTTTCTGCTAGTGTGACCACTGTTCTTCCAGACACCAAGATCCAAATATTGGGAATGATTTTTAACTGCTTATGTATTTTTAGCATATATACTTAAATGGTCACCAATCACTATTAATTCTTCCTTTAAAAATTCTTATAGTCATCTTGGTTTGAGCTTTTATTACCATTTGTTAAGATTTTTTAGATCTATCTCAATATATATCTCTGTCATTTCTATATATCTGTATCTGTACTTGTATATACATCTATATATATCTATCTCTATTTTTATGTCCATATCTGAATCATCTCTATCCCGAGTTCAAGTCCATATCTTCAAATGTATATTGAACAGTTCTACCTGGATGTCACTCAGGCATCTCAAACTCATTATCATCTCCTCAAATGTCCACTTCTCCTTGTGTCTTACAGGGTCGGGTAGAATTGTCACCATGAATGTGATCCCCCAAGCTATAAACCTTGGACATAACCTTAAATCTTCCTCTGCCTTAACCGTCCCCTCTAATCCAATCAACTCTACCTCAGAAATGGCTCTCAAACCTTCTCCCACTCCCTTGCACTTCCTCCTCAAATTGCCCTAGTTTGAGTTTCTGTTATCTCTCACCTAAACTACCACAAGGGCCTCTTAACAACTCTCTCTCTTATCAATTCTCACCCAACTCTACCCCTTATTTACATTGTTGCTGGAGAATTTTTTCCCAGAGAACTAAACCAACCAAATCTATCTACCGCTTGGCAGCTTACAAGGCTTATTCTTTTCCTACAGGATGAAGCCCAAACGTCTTAGCATAACCGGAAATGATAAAAAGGGGATGCTCTAATTAAGATAGGAGGAGGTGTCCAGAAATTATTTCAAATGGTTTCAGATAAAGCCCCCAAGAGAATTATTTATTGAGCACAGATCCAATAAGACATAAGCAAAGATGGAGAGTGGTGCATTTAAAGAAAATCGATTTCAGAACGAGCTCAGGCATGAAAAAAATGCAAAAAGCCAACTTAAGTACTGGTTTCTAGTAGGAGGACCAGAGGACCAGACTCCTTTCTGATTTCCTCCACTCTTCTTCCTCCTCTAATGAAGATGCACAGGGTCAAAGATTGGACCACAGATGTGGTTGCTTTTCTCTCCTGGATTCAGTCTATGGTGGTTGCACTTACTTTCACTAGACTGGCAAGTTGGATAAGCTCACGATGCTCTCCCTGCTGGGATGGGCCTCTTGATCGGTGCTGCTCCTGGGGTTTAGTGCCAAAACCCTCTGCATCATGCTCTCTCTCCTTCTTCCCTGGGCTAGAGTGCTCAGGATTTGCCCTTCTTCCCATGGTGAGAGCTCCAGGGTTTGACGCTGGGCTTACTGAAGAGGAGAAGGTCACTGAGCGTAGACAAGGGAGACCTGGCTCAGCTCTGCGCTGGGGTTTGGGGCAAAGCCCCCACTGGGCACAAAGGGCTCATTTGCCTTATTTTGTCTTCTGTGTTTATATTTCCTGTGGGGACTTTGGGCAAGGGTTGCTGTTGAAAGCAGTGCTTGGGAGCCCATACCTGGGGCATTTATGTCTCTAGAAATACCCATAAGGACTCCACTCTGATCTAACTCTAAATCCTCATGATTATTTTTAGTCATACAAAGTAAGAAGAATAAGGAGGGGACAGGCACACATTTTCTGGCAGATGGTATCTTGGAACAGGCAACAGAGGGAAGACAGGTCAGTGAAGTCCTACTGAAAGGAAAAATTTGGCTTCTTCTGTCTAAGACAGCAATAGTCATTCTTGGAAGTATAGAACAAATGTGGTTAGGAGGAATTTGGATGTAAAAATAGGATTGAGTGGTGTCTTAGTCATCTAGTACTGTTATAACAGAAATACCACAAGTGGATGGTTTTAATGAAGAGAAGTTTATTTCCTCACAGTCAAAGTAGGCTAAAAGTCCAATTTCAGGGTGTCAGCTCCAGGGGAAGGCTTTTCCTCTCTGTCAGCCTTCTCTTCCGTGTTCCCCTGGACTAGGAGCTTCTCGGCACAGGGACCCCTGTCCAAAGGATGCGCTCTGCTCCTGGCACTGCTTTCTTGATGGTATGAGGTCCCCCTGTCTCACTGCTCACTTCTGTCTTTTATATCTCAGAAGATTGCCTCAGGACACAATCCAGTCTTGTAGATCAGGTCCTGGCTTACTAACACAACTGCCACCCATCCTCACTCATTAACATCATAGAGGCAGGTTTACAACATACAGGAAAATCACACAGTACCAGGAATCATGGCCTAGCCAAATTGATACACACATTTTTTGGGGGGACATAATTCAAATCATGACATTCCACCCTTTGGCCCCAAAAAATCACATCCTTGCAACATGGAAAACATATTCACCCCATCATATCATAGCAAAAGTCATAATTCCAAGTCCAAAATCCAAAAATTCCTCTTCATCTGTGAAATCTAGAATACAAGTTATCTGCTTCCAAAGGTACAATGGCAGAACAGGCACAAGCTAGACATTTCCATTACAAATGGGAGAAA
>NW_004443940.1:10742393-10756052 GCF_000243295.1 Trichechus manatus latirostris
CCTCAGCCCTGGGCTTCAGCTCTGCCTTCCAGGCCCACTGGGACAGCAACTCTGCTCCCTTGGCTTTAGGCGCACCATTCTCCTAGTCCATCAAAGTGACAACTCCACCCTTAGAAACACCAGAGGCCATGTCTCCACCCTTTGAAACCCCTGAGGTCATGGCCATACCTTCTGAGGCTGAAGCAGCTGGGCTTCTTGTGTCCCTTGTCTATTCAGCTTCTGCTTCCTATGGCCTCTTGGCCCTCATAGAGGCAGGTTTACAACATACAGGAAAATCACACAGTACCAGGAATCATGGCCTAGCCAAATTGATACACACGTTTTTTGGGGGACATAATTCAAACCATGACAAGTTGTAAGAGAGCAATTTATTGCTTTTAAAACAAAAATTTTTAATGGTAAAAATATTTAAACTTTAAATGTAAAGAACATTTGAAATTGAAATGTAGAAAGCAAGAAAGTCACTTATATTCTCACCATCCAAAGATAACAATTACGCCTGGTTCCTTCCACCCTACTTTTAATTGTTATTGTAATTACATTTTCTGTTTGTTTTACAAGTTACAGTTTAGTATACACAAAATTTTATATTCTGCTTTTTACATTAACATTATAGGATAATCACGTTTATATTTTATTACATGGCTCTTATAAACTCTCATTAATTCAATAAATATTTGTTGAGCATACACCAAACTGGTACAATGTTCCAGGCATGGGCTGGCCACAGCAAAGGCCTCTTTCCTCATAGCATTTACCATCAAGTACAAGGAAGCCTGCAGGTACAAAAGAGTGTGATAAGAGCAAAAGAGAGGGAAATACAGGATCTGGGGCAGGTAAGAAGCAGCCATACATGTGCCGGGTGGTTATCATAGAAGCTTCCTGAAGGAGGACATGTCTAAGCTGAGTCCTGGGTAAGAACTGGCCAGGCAAAGAGCATGGGGGAAGAGAGTTTCCTAAGATCTGTTGTTGTCCTTAGGTGCCCGTGAGTCAGTTCTGACTCATAGTGACCCTACGTACAACAGAATGAAACACTGCTTGGTCTTGCACCATCCCCACAGTCGTTGCAACATTTGAGCCCATTGTTGCAGCCACTGTGTCAATTCATCTGGTTGAGGGCCTTCTTCTTTCTTGATGACCCTCTACTTTACTAAGCGTAATGTCCTTTTCCAGGGACTGGTCACTCCTGATAACATGTCCCAAAGTACCTTGCTTCTAAGGAGGCTTCTGGCTGTACTTCTTCCAAGACAGATATGTTTGTTCTTCTGGCAGTCCCTGGCATATTCAAGCTTCTTTGTCAACATCATAATTCAAAGGCATCAGTCTTCCTTATTCATTGTCCAGTTTTCACATGCATATTAGGTGACTGAAAACACCATGGCTTGAGTCAGGCACACTTTAGTCCTCAAAGTGACATCTTTGGTTTTTAACACTTTAAAGAGGTCTTTTTTGCAGCAGATTTGCCCAATGCAATACGTCTTTTGATTTCTTGACTGCTGCTTTTATGGGTGTTGATTATGGATCCAAGTAAAATGAAATCCTTGACAACTTCAATATTTTCTTCATTTATCATGATGTTGCTTATTGGTCCAATTGTGAGGATCTTTGTTTTCTTTATGTTGAGGTATAATCCATACTGAACACTGTAGTCTTTGATCTTCGTCAGTAAGCGCTTCAAGTCCTCTCACTTTCAGCAAGCAAGGTTGTGTCATCTGCATATGGCAGGTTGTTAATGAGTCTCCCTCCAATCCTGATGCCACGATCTTCTTCATGTAGTCCAGTTTCTCAGTTATTTGCTCAGCATACAGACTGAATAAGTATGGTGAAAGGATACAACCCTGATGCACGACTTTCCTGATTTTAAACCATGCAGTATCCCCTTGTTCTGTTCAAACGACTGCCTCTTGTTCTATGTACAGGTTCCTCATGAGCAGACAATTAACTGTTCTGGAATTCCCATTCTTTGCAATGTTATCCATAATTTGTTATGAGCCACACAGTCAAATGCCTTTGTGTAGTCAATAAAACACAGGTAAACATCTTTCTGGTATTCTTTGCTTTCACCCAAGATCCGACTTCAGCAATGATATCCTTCATTCCAAGTCCTCTTCTGAATGCAGCTTGAATTTCTGGAAGTTCCTTGTTGATGTACTGCTCCAACCATTTTTTAATGATCTTTGGCAAAATTTTACTTGCCTATGACATTAATGACATTGTTCAATAATTTCTGCATTCTGTTGGATTGCCTTTCTTTGGAATGGACACAAAAATGGATCTCTTCCAGTTGGCTGGCCAGTTAGCTATCTTCCAAATTTCTTGGCATAGATAAGTGAGGGCTTCAGCATTGCATTCATTTGTTGAAACATTTCAATTGGTATTTCATCAATTCCTGAAGCCTATTTTTGCCGATGCTGCCAGTGCAGCTTGGACTTCTTTCTTCAGTACCATTGGTTTTTGATCATACTCTACCTCCTAAAATGGCCTAAAAGAGAGCAACAGCATGAGAAACTGAACAAAGTTTTATCTAGCAAGCATCTAGAGGTCTGGGGTGAGCAGAGGGCAGGCTCCACAAGATAAAGAGGTGAGAGATGAGGTTGTTGTGGTAGCAGGGGTTGGGTCATTATGGCCCTGTCAGCATTATTAGCTGTGCTAAGGAGGATGAACACTATCTTGAGGGTAATGGGAAGAGTCAAAGGATTTTAAGAGAGAGAATAACATGTTAGGTCTGAATTTTAGAAAGATTGCTTAAGCTATACTATGAAGGACAAATTGGAAAGGGTAAGCATAGCATCAAGGAGACCGGTTAGGAAACTCAGTAGTAATCCAGGTGAGAGCTGATGGATCTCTAAATGAAGGAAATGGCAGTGGAGGTGGAGAGAAGCCCATGGATTCAACAGACAACTGTTTGAGAATCTGGAATAATACGACTTGTGGAGTCCCTGAGATAGAGAACACAGGAAGCTTAGCAAGGGAGAGACGATGAGCTTTGCTTTGGATATGTTGGGTTAGAGATGCTGGGGGACAGTCAATTGGAAGTGCCGAGTAGGCAATTCCTTCTTGGAACACTGTCTTCTTTTGGCAGCCATGACACCATACCCTCCAGCTTCCCCTTCCTCATGGGCTTCTCTTCCCCATCTCTATAGCTGGCTTCCTATCCTGTCCCTGTCCTTTCAATAATGGGAGCCCTGGCTCCAGCCTGAGCCCTCTTCTCTTCTCCTTCTACACACTCTGTAGGTGTGGAGAGACGTAGGGCTTTATGTCAGCTGACAGCTCTTCACTTCATATCTAGCCCTATCCTCTTCCCTGAGCTCCAGACTTATGTATACAACTGCCACCTTGTCATTTTAATTAGGATGTTGAATAAACATCTCAAATTTAACATGTCCAAAATAAAATTCTTAATTCCCATTCTCTCTCTCTAACTCTCTCTTCACCAGTGTTCTTCTCAGTAAATAGCTGAGGTTCCATCCTCCATTCTCCATATTCAATCAGTAAGTCCTGCCAGTTTAACCTCAAAAATATATACCTACTCCTCACTTCTCGACATGGTTAGGTTCCAAAGACCAGGTCACTATGTGAAAACTGATGTTATGCAAAAGTGGAGGATGATCGCATCAGATAACAAAATGGAGGATGACTACATCATTACATAACTGCCGAATTACATCTTTACATAACTGCCAAAATATGTCATTATGTAATTGCCAAACCACTGAGAATAATGGCCCAGATAAGTTGACACATAACCTTAACCATCACAACCAGCGTTACTCTAGCCTCGTACCTTAGTGTTTATTACTGGGATACATCGTTAATGTGCAAAATAGTCGGATAGTAGATTTTTTACTATTGTCGTAAACATGAAAGATCGAATAGCCAGATAGTCGATAAGTGAGGAGTAGGTGTATTTCAACTCTGTCTACTTCCCTACAACTGAACTGCTACCACCCAGCTTTAAGCTACTGTAATTGCTTACCCCAACTATTTATTCTCCATCCAGCAGTCAGACTGAATGTTAAACTCTTACATCAGTTCATGTCACTCTTATGATTAAAATGACTTTCCACTGCACTGAGAATTATTAGTATTAGAATAAACCAAATACCTTATTGTGGTTTATTCACAATAGTCAAAATGTGGAAACAACTCAAATGTCCATCAATAGATGAATGGATTAAAAAAATGTGGGCTATATGTACAATGGAATATTATTCAGCCATAAAAAGAAATGAAGTTCTATTTATGGTTACCAAGGGCAGGAGGGACGAAGGGAGAAGAGAAGTTATTGCTTATGGAGTACTGAGTTTCTGTTTATGGTGATAGAAAATTTACATTGATTAAGGGTAAGAGTTTCACAGGCAATTGATGTAATTGATGTCAATAAGCTGTTCACCTGTAGAAAGTTGAATTTTTGGTGAAAATGGTCACACAACTTGATATATATATTTACAGCAACAACAACAACAACAAGAAGAGTAGTTGCTGAGGCTGTTTTATATACAATCAAACACCTCTTGGGATTGGGTTCCTTGGTTTGGAGGTTTAGGGTCATGGTTTCACGGGACATCCCAGTCAATTGGCCTAATACCGCGTTAAGTGCTTCTATTCTATCTTCTAATTCATTGAGTAGTGCCTGGGGTCTTAAAAGCTTGCACGTAACCATCCAAGGTACATCAGTTGGTCTCTATTCACCAGGAGCCACAGAGGAAGAAGGAGAGTCAGGAATAGGAGAAGGGAATGGAATGTGTGGTTAATTATCTTCATGAACAACTTCCTCTTTTGCCATGAGACCAGAAGAATTGGATGCTGCCCAGCTATTGTTACTTAATGTATTGATCAAAGGGTCTATAGAAGAATCCTGATCAAAAGGGGGTAAATGCAGAACGGAATTTCAATTCTCATGGACTCCAGACTTCCTGGAGCTATTGAGGCTGGATGATCCCCCGTAACTATTGCCCTGAGATAATCTTTAAGCCTTAAACTAAGATATCCCTTGAAGTCTTCTTTAAACCAAACAGTTGTTTGGCTTAATTAGCAAAGAATGTCTGCTTTGAGCACTGTGCTTTAGGTGAAAGTTTACAGATCAAGTTAATTTCTCATACAAAATTTAAACACATATTGTTAAGTGACATTATTTGCAATTCCTGTAATGTGATAGCACACTTCTCTTTTCCACCCCAGGTTTCCTGTGTCCATCCAACCAGCCCCTGTCCCTTTCTGCCTTCTCATCCTGCCTCCAGACAGGGGCCACCCATTTAATCTTGTGCATCTGCTTGAAGAAAGAAGCACACTTTTCATGAGTATTATCTTTTTTATAGTCCAGTCTAATCTTTGCTTGAAGGGTTGGCTTCAGGAATGATTTTAGTTCTGGATTAACAGAGAGTCTGGGGACCATGTCTTTGAGGGTTCCTCCAGTCTCATTCAGACCATTAAGTCTAGTCTTTTTACTAGAATTTGAGTTCCGCACCACACTTTTCTCCTGCTCCATCAGGGACTCTCTGTTGTGTTCCCTGTCAGGGTGGTCATTGATGGTAGCCGGGCACCATCTAGTTCTTCTGGCCTCAGGCTGATGAAGTCTCTGTTTTATGTGGCCCTTTTGTTTCTTGCGCTAATATTTTCCTTGTGTCTTTGGTGTTCTTCATTCTCTTTTGTTCCAGGTGGGTTGGGACAAATTGATGTGTCTTAGATGGTCACTCACAAGCTTTTAAGACCCCAGATGCCACTCACCAAAGTGGGATGCAGAACATTTTCTTAATAAACTTTGTTATGCCAATTGACCTAGATGTCTCCCGAAACCATGGTCCCCAGACCCCAGCTCCTGCTTCTCTGTCCCTCAAAGTGTTTGGTTGTGTTCAGGAAACTTCTTAGCTTTCGATTTAGTCCAGTTGTGCTGACTTCTCCTGTATTGTGTGTTGTCCTTCCCTTCAACTAAGATAATTCTTGTCTAATATCTAGTGAGCGAATTCACCTCTCCATCCCTCCCTACTCTCATAACCATCAAAGAAATTTTCTTCTGTGTTTAAACCTTTTCTTGAGTTCTTTATAATAGTGGTCTCATACAATATTTGTCCTTTTGCAACTGACTAATTTCACTCAGCATAATGCCTTCCAGACTCATCCATGTTGTGAGATGTTTTGTGGATTCATCACTGTTCTTTATCGCTGCATAGTATTCCATTGTGTGTATGTACTGTAATTTGTTTATCCATTCTTCTGTTGATGGGCACCTAGGTTGTTTCCATTTTTTTGCTATTGTGAACAGTGCTGTAATGAACATGAGTGTGCATATTCATGTGATGACTCTTATTTCTCTAGGATATATTGTAAGGAGTGGGATTGCTGGATCGTATGGTACTTCTATTTCTAGCTTTTTAAGGAAGTGCTAAATAGTTTTCCAAATTGGTTGTACCATTTTACATTCCTGCCAGCAGTGTATAAGTGTTCCAGTCTCTCCACAGCCTCTCCAACATTTATTATTTTGTGGTTTTTGGATTAGTGCCATCCTTGTTGGGGTGAGATGGTATCTCATTGTAGTTTTGATTTGCATTTCTCTAATGGCTAATGATTGTGAGCATTTCCTTGTGTATCTTTTAGCCACCTGAAAGTTTCTTTGGAGCATTGTGCTTTTTTGAAGAACTATATACATGGGATCAAACTGACAACAGAAACTTAAAAGGTTAGAAAGGAAGCTTAGGGGGCACTGAGTTTATGTTAATGGGAGGTGAACAATTGAGAAAAGAAGTTTGAAAATGGTTGCACAACTTGAAGAATGTAACCAGTGTCACAGAATTGTACACGTAGAAATGGTTGAATTAGTGTATGTTCTGCTGTGCATATTTTCGAGAGCAACCAAAATTAAAATAAATTATTAAAAAAAGAAATAAAGTTCTGATGTATGCTACAATATGGATGAACCTTGAAAACATGTGACTGAAATACATTAGTCACAAAAGGACACATTGTATGATCCCACTTACATGAAATATCTAGAGTAGGCTATTCTATATTCCGGAATAGACATATTGCATTGGGCAAATCTGCCTCAAAAAAACCTCTTTGAAGTGTTAAAAACAAAGATGTCAGTTTGAGGACTAAGGTGCACCTGACCCAAGCCATGATATTTTCAAATGTCTCATATGCATGTGAAAGCTGGACAATGAATAAGGAAGAGCAAAGAAGGATTGATGCCTTTGAATTATGGTGGTGGCAAAGAATATTGAATATATCATGGACTGCCAGAAGAATGAACAAGTCTGCCTTGGAAGAAATACAGCAAGAGTGCTCCATGGAAGCAAGGATGATGAGACTGTGTCTAACATAGTTTGGATATGTTATCAGGAGGGACTAGTCCCTGGAGAAAGACATCATGCTCAGTGAAAAAGAGGAAGACCCTCGATGAGATGGACTGACACGGTGGCTGCAACAATGGGCTGAAACATAACAATGGTTGTGAGGATGGGGCAGGACTGGGCAGTGTTTCATTCTATCGTATATAGTGTAGCTATAAGTCAGAACCGACTTGATGGCACCTAACGGCAAAACCAACAAAAATAGGCCGGTGTATAGAGATCAAAGTTTATTAATGGTTACCAAGGGCAGATGGATGGGAGGGAGGGGGAAAGGAATACACAGTGCTTAGAAGACACTGAGCTTCTTTTAGGGGTGATAAAAAAAATTCAGGAATGATTAATTGTGAAGGTTAAACAACATGATGAACATATTTAATGTCACTGACCTGTTTATGTGAGGATTGTAACCACAATAAAAAAATTAAAAAAAGAGAGATACATGTTACAACATGAACCTTAAAAACATTATGCTTAGTTAAATAAGTCAGACACAAAAGAACAAATATTGTATAATCCAACTTAGATGAATTAGCTAGGCAAATTCATTGAGACAAAGGAAGATTAGTGGTTACCGAAGGTTGGGAGGAGGGGAGAAAGGGGAGTGTGATGGTTAAGATTGTGTGTCAGCTTGGCTGGGCCATGATTCTTGGTGTTTATACATGATCATTCCCATGATTGAATATGCTGTGAGTAGCCAATCAGTTGAAAGGGAGTTTCCTTGGAGGTATGGCCTGCATCTGAATATAAGCAGACATTCTGGCTTTTTGCTCCCTCTGGATCCTGCAGCTGTCTGCTGTTCTTCTGACCTCCAGTTCTTGGGACCTGAGTTAGCAGCTTATCTGCCCATCCTGGGATTCATCAATCTTCACAGTTTGTGAGCAGAGTCCTGCTTTCCAACCCGCCGATCTTGGGTTCGCCAGCCCCTGTGGCTATGTGAATCCCAAGAAGCCGCTATCCTAATCCACGGACTTGGGAAATTCTAGCCTCTACAATCATATGAGCTGTTTCTTTGATATAAATCTCTCTCTATATATATTTATATGCTTTGCTGGTTTTGCTTCTCTAGAGAACCCAGCCTAAGACATTTGGCACCAAGAGAGTGGAGTGCTAAAATGTGGAAGCAGTTTTGAAACTGTGAATGGATAGAGGAGTGGCAGCGACAGAGGACCAGCAGCAGCAGAGAACCTGTAGTGACAGAGAAGTGGCAGCAATAGAGAACCAGCAGCAGCAGAACCAGAAGACCAGCACGAGATGGCGCTGGAGCCAACCCACAAAGTGAGAGAGCTGAGTGCCTGTGCGCAGGAGGCTTCCTGGTGGAGCAGGGTGTCTCCAGACACTTGTTGGTGGAGCTACCGAGCTTTGGAACACTTGCCCTAGCAGGGCAGATGGTAGTGTGAGGCCCGAGAGCTGAGGGGCCACAGGAGGCAGAAGCTGAATAGACAACGAACATAAGAACCTGAGCTGCCTCAGTCTCAAAAGGTATGACCGTGACCTCTGGGGTTTCAAATGGTGGAGTCATGGCCTCTGGTGTTTCTAAGGGTGGAGTCACCACTCAGGTGGACTAGGAGAATGGTGCACCTAAAGCCAAGGGAGCAGAGTTGCTGTATCAGTGGGCCTGGAAGGAAGAGCTGAAGCTCATGGCCTAGGGGCTTTTACTCAGAATCTGGAGAGTATGGCTAATACCTAGAGTCTGGAGGGCAGGGCCATTGTGTAAATTGTCTCAGAGAACAGAAGATTATTTTCAAAGCCTTGAGGGCTAATGTAATGTGTTCTGCTCATTGCTTGGTGCCTGTTATCTCTTCTTTCCCTCCAGTTTCTCCCATTTGTAATGGAAATATCTGGCTTGTGCCTGTTCTGCCATTGTACCTTTGGAAGCAGATAACTTGTATTCTAGATTTCACAGATGAAGAGGAATTTTTGGATTTTGGACTTGGAGTTAGGACTTTTGCTATGATATGATGGGGTGAATGTGTTTTGTATGTTGCAAGGATGTGATTTTGGGGGGCTGAAGGGTGGAATGTCATGGATTGAATTATGTCCCCCCAAAAATGTGTGTATCAATTTGGCTGGGCAATGATTCCCAGTATTGTGTGGTTGTCCTCCATTTTGTGATTGTAATTTTGTGTTAAAGAGGATTACGGTGGGGTTGTATTACACCCTTACTAAGGTCACATCCCTGATCCAATGTAAAGGGAGTTTCCCTAGGGTGTGGCCTGCACCACCGTTTACCTTACAAGACATAAAAGGAAAGGGAAGCAAGCAGAGAATTGGGGAACCTCATACCACCAAGAAAGCAGTGCCCGGAGCAAAGTGTGTCCTTTGGAACCTAGGTTCCTGTGCAGAGAAGTTCCCAGTCTGGGGGAAGACTGATGATAAGGACCTTCCTTTACAGCTGACAGAGAAAGCTTTCCCCTGGAGTTGACACCCTGAATTTGGACTTATAACCTACTAGACTGTGAGAGAATAAATTTCTCTTTGTTGAAGCTATCCACTTGTGGTATTTCTGCTATAGTAGCACTTGATGACTAAGATAGGGAGTTAAAAAAAAAAAAAAAAGACTTATTGTGATATAGACCAAATGTTGGCAAACTACAGCCCACAGACCAAATATGGCTGACAATCTGTTTTTGTAAATAAAGTTTTATTGAAACACAGCCACACCCATTCATTTTAGATGTATTGCCTGTGACTGCTTTTGCACTACAGTGGCAAAGATGAATAGTTGTGAAAGAACCAAGTGGCCCACAAACTCTGGAATATTCACTAGTGGCTCTTTACAGAAAAAGTTTGCTGACCCCTGGTATAGACCATAATACCCTAAAGGCTCTAACCACTGCCCATCTCTCTGACATCATTTTTGCCAGTCACGCACCACCATTCTCAAGATCTTCTAACCACACAGGCCTTCTTTCTATTCCTTGAGCAGGTTAAGGCCGCTCCTTCCCACCCCCCCTTCTTTTCCCTACCGAAGGGCCTTTGCTTTTCCATCTTCTGGAAAGCTCTTTCTTCAGATTTTGGCAAGACTAACTCCTTGGAGGCCAGACGGCGCAGTGATTAAGAGCTCGGCTGCTAACCAAAACATCAGCAGTTGGAATCCACCAGCTGCTCCTTGGAAACCCTGTGGAGCAGTTCTACTGTGTCCTCTAGGGTCCCTGTGAGTTGGAATCAACTGAATGGCAACCTGTTTTGTTTTTTTTAACTCCTCAACATTCAAATTCAATTCACATGTTATCTCCTCAGAAAGGCCTTCCCCTAACTCAACTAATATAGTCTCAGTGGTGGTTTTGTGCTATATCATTTTGGTTGAGCTAGAACTACACTTCCCACACTTCCCTTCAATGTACACTTGCAGGTTAGAGTAAGCCAAAAATAAATTTGCACAAGACTGGAAAGTCCAAGTGAGGTAGAAACCATTGCTCTCTGCATATCACTATGGTTAGATGTGGAAGAGACAGAGGTGCTGGAGGATTTCAGCTTGTCCCTGCACTCCCCACTCCATGTCCAGCTATTCTTCCCCACTGCCAGCCATGTCTACCACCTGGAGTAGAGGAAATAACCTTCCATAGATTTGTCCACCAACTCTTCTCATGGCCCCACTCCTGGCTGGGCATGCCTGGCATCAGAGGGGCTGGTGACTTACTCTCCTCTGATTCTCCAACACCCCTTTTAGAACTTTTGCTTCCCTAGCTTTCCCCATAATTTTGTAATATTTTGTTCTTACAATAAAATCCCTATTTCATAATACTCACAGGGCTCTGCTTCCTGATGTAACTCTGACCAATGCAGCCTCCTTGGCCCCCAGTCACATTATCCATTACTCTGTTAGCACTCACCACCACATGGAATGATCTTGTTTGCTTCTGTATTGCTTGTCTCTACTATACTGTTAAGTGCCCCAAGAGCAGGCACTTGATCTATCTTGTTCCTGGGAATGGTTCCAGGCAAACGGTAGGTGTTCCTTCTGTGGAGCGACTGAGTGAGTGAGTGAGTGAATAGAAAGATGCAATACACAGGGGAGTGATCTGGGCTGTAGATAAAGGTGCTGGAGTCACTGAAGCCATGGGAGCTAATGGGAGCACGAGAAGACAAACAAAAAGGAGCATCAAAGACAGAATCCTGAAGAGGGTCACCAATGGAGACTGAGAAGGTGCAGCCAGAGAGATAGGAGGCAACTCAGTGAGTATGATGCTTGAAGGGCAAGGAAGAGGAGCATCTCAATGGAGAGACAGGGCCAAAAGCTGCTGAATTTGGAGGTGGGGCCAAGATGGCAGAGTAGTCAGATGCTTCCTGTGGTCTCTCTTACAAGAAAGATCCGGAAAAACAAGTGAATCAATTATATATGACAATCTAGGAGCCCTGAACATCAAAGGCAAAGCTGAGGAATCAAACTGAGTGGCAGGGGGAGGGAGAGACGGTTTGGAAGCAGTGAGGACTTGCCAGATCTGACCTGGTGGGAGCCGGCACCCTTCAGGCCAGATAAGCTGGCAAGTGCAGTGAGGCAGGCTGTGGCAATTGGGAGGCATTGTCCACATCAAGAGAGACCGAGTGGCAAAGAGTCTACTCATGCCTCCAGAAACAGTGAAAAGTGGCTCTCAATCAGCAAAAGGTAAGTACTGCATCTGACCTACCACTCGGATTAAAAAACGCCCCCTTTGGGAAAAACCTCTCTCCCATTTACCTGCCCCCTCCCTACTCTGCACCAGTCCTGGGCTGGCTTCAGCAATTGCTGAGTCCCCTGGGCTGGAAGTGGGACCTGTCAAGCTCCCTGAGCCATTCTGCAAGGCTTGGAGACGGAAAAAAAGAACAAACAGGAAAAAATAATCTGCCAGGTCCCCTGTGCTGGGAACTCAAGGTAGGCAAAGCTCCTTTGCCTAGGCACAGGCATAAGGGGTCCATGGACTTTGAATACCTTTCACACCTGCATAGACCTGTGTGGGACCATTTCAACAGTGTAGGCCCTCATTACCACAGTACAACCGTGTATATACCTGAAGTCTAACTTCAACTGTATCAGCTAGATCGTGAAGTGACAGGTTCATGACATTTCACATTGCTCTGCCCATTAAGCAGGGTTCTCATCTACTCACATCAGAGGCCTGAGGACTGGTGGCTCCACCCACACCACCTAGCAATTCACGACAGAGGTTCAAGAATAAGTGGTGCCTCCCAGTTCTTACAGCCAGCAGCATTGAGTGCTCATAGTCCAGCCGAAAAACCCACTAATCTATGCGCTCTAGGGAACAGGGACATGCCTTCCTCCCAGACACTCATGGGCAGCCATCAGCTCCCTGCCTGGCTCAGCGTGTGACCCCTACTGCAGCCAGATGCCTGTGCCTACACCAATTCCCCCCCCCGACCCCCGTCTAGGACTGTAAGTGAGAGCCTGCACCACACACTCAGTGACCAATTACCTGGACACCTGAGCTGAATCTACACAAGAAAAGTAAACAGACTACTGGGCTCACATACCTAGTAACAGATCTAACTACCTGGTGACAGGACATTCAAGCTTCAAAGGTGACAATAATCAAACTAGCTCACAAGAGCAGCCTATTTGGGTATATCAAAACAATACAAAACAAGAAGCTAGGACACAGTAAGCAAACATAAAATATATAAATATAATAACTTATTGATGGCTCGGAGACAACAGTAAATATCAAATCACATAAAGAGGCAGACCATGATGGCTTCAGCAAGCTCCCAAAACAAAGAATCAAGAAATCTTCTGGAGGAAGAGAATTTCTTGGAATTACCAGAAGTGGAATACAAAAGATTAATATACAAAACTCTTCGAGAGATCAGGAAGTAGATCATGCAAAATGCAAAACAAACCAAGGAACACACAGACAAAGCAATAGAGAAACTTAAGATTACAGAAGAGTACAATGACAAATTTAACAGACTGCAAGAATCCATAGAGAGACAGCAAACAGAAATGCAGAAGATTAACAATAAAATTTCAGAATTAGACGACTCAATAGAAAGTCATAGGAGCAGAACTGAGGCAATGGAAGTCAGAATTAGTGAGATTGAAGATAAAGCACTTGACACCAACTTATTTGAGGAAAAATCAGATAAAAAGGATTAAAAAAATGAAGAAACCCTAAGAATTATGTGGGACTCTAGGAATAACCAATGAGTGATTGGAATACCAGAACCAGGGGAGGGGGGAATAACAGAAAATACAGAGAGAATTGTTGAAGATTTGTTGGCAGAAAACTTCCCTGATATTGTGAAAGATGAGAAGATATCTATCCAAGATGCTCATCGAACCCCACATAAGGTAGATCCCAAAAGAAAATCATCA
>NW_004443940.1:10756189-10833568 GCF_000243295.1 Trichechus manatus latirostris
AAATGGAGTCCTCCGGTTAGAAAATCAATAACATCAGATAACAACCCAAGACTAGAGCACAGGACAGAGCAACCAGATAACAACCCAGATAGGGGAGTCACAAAAATAAATCAAAGCTAAAACACTGAAAATGGGGAAACAGAGATGTCACTATGTAAAAGATGACAACATTAAAACAAAAGTTGCTGAAGTTGGATTTAGCAATAAAGAGGTCATTGGGTCACTTAAAGCCTTTTCAGGAAAGTAGTGGGGACAAAAGTCACACTACCATGGGCTGAGGAGAAAGCAAACGTGAGGAAGTAAAGACAGTGAGTGGGTGTCCTTCCAAGAAGGTGGCTGTGAATGGGAGGAGGAAGTGAGGGCAGCAGCTGGAGAGCAGCACCCTTCAACATGGTTGACACTTGAGCATCATAAACACTGATGGGAAGACAAATAGAGAGTGAGGGATTGAATAATGGGGGAGGAGGGGTCCTAATTGCAAGAGGGATGTCCTGAGAAGGCAGGAGAGATGCCTGTGGGACTCCCATTGAGGATGGAGCCCAGAGGGAAAATGGAGGTTTAGAGGGAAGAGGGGACAGCTCTCCTGTTTTGACCAGGAAGAAGGCCTGAGGCCAGGATGAGTGGGTGAAGGCAGCCTTGTACATCCAGGGGCTGGAGAGTGTTGGACTCCACACCATTGCTTTCCCCTCACTGGCTGAGCAGAGGCAAGGCCATCTGTTCAGAGAGCTAGGAGAGTAAAGGGAGAAATATTTTTAGTACAGCAAATGTCCCATTAGTATGTGAGATTCATATAAGGAGGTATGAATGTCCCATGTCCAAGCTTGTACCTTGGGCCAGAATGCCCATGCTGGTTGCCTCCAGGAAGCCTTGAAAGCATTAATTCCCATCTGGAGTTGTTGGCCATAGGATGTTTCCCTCTCCAGGAAAATACTGTTTCTTAAGCTTTGCTGAACCTCTTCCTCTCCCTTCCTCTGGGAGCAGCTGAGGAACTGGGTTCCTGCCCTTCTTTGCCCTGCTCAATCCCTAAAAAGGGAAGTATTTTCACAGGTGGGACCTAATTTAAGAAGCCCCATTATAAGAAGACTCTGGCTTTTTAAACTGGGGCCAATAAAAGAAGTTGCCAAGAGGGTCCTTGAAGTAATGACCTCCCTACTAAGTGCCTTAAAACATCTTTTTACGTCTTGGAGGAGAGATTATGAGCTGGGGGGCTCGAGAACTGTGGGAGACAAAAGACCCCTAGAGTGACAGAGTCCTGGGTCTGGCCCAGAGGCCCCACCAGGGAAGTAGAGGTGACAGCTCATGGAGGGACTGAAGTCGGGAAATCATATTCACAGATTTCAAGTGTCTAAGCCCAGCTATTGGGCAAAGCAAGGTCCGTCTGGATTAGGACTGTTTATTTTCCACAAACCCAGGCCCAGCCTGGCTCAGTGTGAGGTCTGGGCCAGCTGAAGCCATATGGGGTGGCCCATTCCCCGGGTCTGGTAAGGATGAGCAGGTGCAGGCAGAGGATAATGGGGGCGAGGGTAGAGGGTAGAGCGTAGAGGTAATTATGGGGAGATGGGCTTGGAGAAATGGTCAACCCATGTGGTGCTAAGGATCTTCTGCATGATTAAAAAATTATGTCATCTTTCTCATTCACTCATTTACTCATTCATTCATTCCTCAAACCTTTCTTGAGCAACTCCACGGGCCAAGTTCACTGCCGGGGACTAAGTAAGTGAGTGAAATAGGTCTGCTCCCAGCCCTCCTGGAGCTTACATTCTGATAGGGGAGACAGACATTAAACAAATAATCATGGCAGTATGTACTTACTAACTGTGAAAGAGTTGGGAGAGAAAGGACAGTGATCCATGAGAATATACAACAGGGAAACCAAATCTATGGGGGCAGGGGTATAGAGGTTGTTTGGGTCCTGAGAAATTCACCTTTGAGCTGGGACCTGAAGGCTGAGTGGGCACTAACCAGGAGAATGTAGGATTCTAGGTCAAAAGACCAGCGTGTACAAGGGTTCTGAGGCCCTGGGAGTGGAGCCCATACCAGGAAGCAGAAAAAGCCATGGTAGCTGGACTGCCAAGAACTAGGGCAGGATGTGGAGGGAGATGAGGCTGGCTGGGGCCAGATCACTTAGGGCCTTGTTGGTGGCAGTAAAGGGTTCAGACTTTATTCCAAGTGTAAATAGGAAGCCCTTGGCAGTCATTCAGTGGGTGGCAGTGGTGTGGGTGTGCAGGCTCCCTCCTGGTAATAAGGGCAACACCATAAACAGAAGTCCAATGCCACTCACTAAAACCAAAGCAAACCAAACCCATTGCCGTTCAGTCAGTTCCAACTCATAGTGACCCTATAGGACAGAGTAGAACTGCCTCATAGGGTTTCCAAGGAGCGGCTGGTGGATTTGAACCACCGACGTTTTGGTTAGCAGCTGAGCTCTTAACCACTGTGCCACCAGGGCTCCA
Organism: Trichechus manatus latirostris; assembly: GCF_000243295.1. NCBI lineage: Eukaryota > Metazoa > Chordata > Mammalia > Sirenia > Trichechidae > Trichechus > Trichechus manatus. Next base: position 10,758,643 of record NW_004443940.1, read on the forward strand.
TGCCACTTACTACTGACCCCATTTTCATTTCATTTCTTTCCTCCCGGGAGCACTTCCCAGAGACAGCCAGAAACAGAGAGAAACTATCTGGGTTTCTCCCTCTTCCCAGCTGCTCACAGTCCTACCAATGCCTGCAGGTAAAGGTCAGAAGAGGTCAGGTCGGCCTCTTGGAGGCACTCTCGGAGGTCTCCTAGTAACTGATGCAAAGCCTTAGGCAGGAGAGAGAAGTGAGTTCTCCAGCTCCAACGGAGCACTCTTGCTGCCAGAAACACCTCACCCAAAAGGCCTCAACACCTCATGTTTACCATCACTGGTGAGTCCTTGCTGTGAACTAGACACTTAGTTATTGTTAGTTCCTGTCGAATTGTCTCTAACTCATGGCAACCCCATGTACAACAGAACAAAATGTTGCCCAGTACTGTGCCATCTTCAAGATTGTTGATATGTTCGAGTCCATTGTTGCGACCACTGTGTACTTTGAGAGCCTTCAACCTAGGGGCACTATATCAGACATTTTGTTGTACTCCATAGGGTTTTCACTGACTAATTTTCAGAAGTAGATCACCAGGCCTTTCTTCCTAGTCTGTCTTAGTCTGGAAGCTCCGCTGAAGCCAGTCCACTATGGATGACCCTACTGGTATTTGAAATGCCAGTGGCATAGCTTCCAGCATCATAGTAACACTCAAGCCACCACAGTACCACAAATTGACAGATACTGTGCGGGGGGTGGGGGGGGGAGTTGGCAAGATGCATGCATAAAAAGAGAATAAAAAATGTAATGTGCTCCCTCCCACCTGCATATTACTTCAAGGTTCAAAAAGTGATTTCCCAGACATTAGCTACTGTGAGAAGTACCTACTATTTTCACTTCAAAGATGAGGAGGCTGAGGTTCAGAGAGGTTAAGTGACTCCCCTAAGGTGACATAGCCAGTAAGTGGAGATGCTGGCCCCAGACCTCAGAAGCAATGTCTGTCTCTTTGAACTTTCCATAGCTGCTGTAGGAGAACGGTGAGATTATAGGACGAGAGAAGGGGTCACACTTGTGGAAAGGGAGCAGTAAGAAATCAGGCTGAGCATGCATTGGAGCCAAAAAGTGGAAAGTTTGGAATGCCAGGCTGAGGAGGCAAGGTTTCTCTGGAGAACCCCAGAAGACTTTTGAGCAGAGGCGGGACCAGTAAATACTGGAAATCTTGTTTGGTGCTGGAATGCAGGATGGGTTGGAGGGAGTGGAGAAAGAGGCAGGGCCACAGTCCTAAGGCCATTGTGGTTTAGGGGAGCAACTGTCAGGTGTGATTCTGGGGGTGTGGAGGAGTTGAAGAAGGAGTAGAGTTGAGGGCGTTGCTGGCAGAGGCCACAGCAGGACTTGTTGAACGATGAGCTATGTGTGTCCAGGGGAGGGGTGTGAATTCCAGAGGATTCTAAGGCTGCGAGCTTGGATCCCTGATATATTGGTGTCAGGTGGGGGTATTGGGTCACTTTGGCCAGGCTGAGGCTGAGGTGCTAAGAGGACACTTAGCTGGGAATCCAAGTAGAGTATTGGAAAGTTTCGCCTGGAGCTCAGAAGAGAGGAGCTCTGGGGTTAACTAGCTTATGGTTGTGAATTAATCACCAATTAGCTGAACATTCCATAAGCAAAATGCCGCCCCTGTGAATTCCCACACTTCCCAGTCAAACTCCGAAACCCCAGTCTCTTTGAACTCTGGCTTGTCATTCCTGAGGTCAACCCCACCCTTGACTATCAGTAATGACAACATTAGTTCATCCTTCATTCTTCACATGTTCTACCCCCCTTCTTTTAGCTAACTCTGAGTGGAAACATACAGGGAAAGGCACCTCTAAATTCCTACCTGATGTATCCCCCCAAAGCTCCTCTAAATTTCCTTTGCAACCTCAAGAAACATTGCAGGGTACAGTCCCTCTGTGTTCTCAACAACACGTTAGCGTGTGTTTTTTGCCCGTTCTTGTGCTCCCGCTGGAATGCCTGTTCTCCTTGGCCTATCTCAACTTTCCCAGGTGGGCAGCCAAACATTCCAGTAGGTTGAAAACCACAAGGCTGTATGAATCCTGCCCATTTTCCAAGGCCCAACCCAAGTTTCACCTCCTCCAGGAGTTCTCTCATGGCCAGCTCCCCCCGGAAGGCCAGCATGGTGTTGACTCTATCACATGGATTGTTTGAATTGCATACGGCATCTGCCCAACAAGCTAGAACTTGGTTCTCTTTGGCCTGTTTATGTTACTCCCTGTTTATTTCATGCATGTAGGCTCTGTTAGGGTAAGTCCGACTCTGTGGTAGCAACAAATTCCTCTGAAATCTCAGTGGCTTCACATAATGCAAGTTTATTTCTTGCTCATGCTACATGTCTACGGTGGGTTGGAAGGCAGGATTCTTTTCTCCTTATGGTGGCTTGAGGACCCAAACTGATGATAACTTGATGTCTTGTAGCTTTACCATCTGGAATGGTACTGTCCAGTAGAACTTTGTGCAGTGATGGAAGTGTTCTGTATTTGCACTACCCAGTACATTAGCTACTAGCCATATGTGGTTACCGAGAACTTGAAATACGGCTAGTATGACCAAGGAACTGAATTTTAAATTTGATTTAATATTAATTAATCTAAATTGTCACATGTGGCTAATGGCCACTACATTGAATGGGACAAGTATGTAGCATGAAGTCTCTGTGTTCACCTTCCAGCTGTCAGCAAGAGACAGAGTGTGGAGAATTTCCACTTGCTTTTCTCTGTTCAGGAGTCTCTGAGTGGTGCAAACAGTTAAGTGCTCAGCTATTAACTGAAAGGTTGGTGGTTTGAATCCATCCAAACATGCCTCAGAAGAAAGGCCTGGTGGTCTACTTCTGAAAGATTACAGCCATTGAAAACCCTACGGAGGAGCCAGTTCTATTATGAAACACAAAGGGTCGCCATGAGTCAGAACTGACTTGACAGCAACTGGTCTGGTTTTTTTTCTATGTTCATCCAAGAAAGAATTATCGGTCAGAACTAGTCCCCAGCGCCACCTAACTGCAAGGGGGGAACTCATGAATATTCAGAGAACGATAAATAGCTTTGCCACTGAACTCTTCTAGATACACCCAAACCTTCCTGAGGCTAAGATGCATGAGATTTCAGGCGGACTTGGGGCAGACTGAGATGATGGATGGGGAGGGAGGGGCTGAGATAGAGCAGAGGGGTTGTGGCTTAGAGATGCAAAGACAGGTCAAGAAAGGGCAGCCAAGTGGGCCTAGAGACCTAGTGTCTGTTCTCAGTGAAGTGAGAAGGGGAAGACAGAGTGCTCTACCTGCGCTGGGGGAACAGCGACACAGTTGGGAAACATCTAGATTTTCACTCTGGGTCTCTGGGAAGAACTGCCAAAGGCGTGTTCTCAGAGCCCTTGGAAGGGAAGCTCCCCCTGCTCCCACAGGGCTTTTGCTTGTTAAATGGCCTTGGCTTGTCCCCCCATGAGGTGAATCACCAGACTGCTGAGGGATGAGCAGCAGGGCTATAACCCAGCATGAAGTCATCTGGGCCACACTTCCTGCCTGACCCTGGCCCTGGGACCAAGTTCAGGGAGTTTTCCAAGGGCATTGAGGAAGGGGGTCATGCCCTGGGCTGCAGCAGGGCAATAGCCACTGAGAAGGGGTGGAGGCCGGTGGGGTGGAGTGTTATCGAGGTCAGAGGCAACTCAGCCACAGGAGGAAACTGAGGTCCAGAGAGAGGTCCCCAGGCCGCACAGGGAGCTGGTGGTCAAATGGTGACCATGTCCAGGGCTCTTGTACCAGGCCCTTTCTACTCCATTCAGGTGGGGGTTCCTTGAGGCAGGACCAGCGCTGCCCTGATTTTATCTCAACAGTCTCAAGGTTGGTGCCTGGTCCAGCTGTTTTTATTTTTCCTAAGACCCACATAATTCGGACTCTGTTTTCTTCTAATTTAAATCCTTGCTGCTGTTGGAACGTATTTCTTTTCCTCTCATCCCCCCAGGACAGAAGACAAAGCTCCAAATGGCAGAGAAAAGCCAACATGAGCAAAGGAAATGTTTTATCTGAGCCTGGAGGCTGGAAAGTGAGAGTGCCTCTGCTTTCCCCAAAATATAAATCTGCATTTTCAAAAAAGGTAAAGTGGGAGAAATTCTTAACTCTATGAAGTATTTTTCATTTTACAGAGGACTTTACCAGAGAATTCCATGAAGGCAAGGAGTTCCCTGGTGTTCTTTGTATGGAATATGATGCACAACTCTTCTAACTGAATCAGCAACTAGTTATTAACAACTACCATCTGTGAGGCACTAAGGGTTTTTAAAATACAGCAACCAATTAAAGGTAGTCTCATCTGTAACTTCCTCAGACTCTACCAAAAACCAAACTAGTTGCCATCGAGTCGATTCTGACTCACAGTGACCCTGTAGGACAGAGTAGACCTGCCCAATAGGGTTTATGAGTCAAAATCAACTCAGTGGTAATGGGTTTAATCTTTACGGAAGCATACTGCCACATCTTTCTCCTTCGGAGCAGCTGGTGGGTTCGAACCACCAAACTTTTAGTTAGCAGCCAAGTGCTTTAACCACTGTGCCACCAGAGCTCCTTCTTCAAGCTCTAGGGGTACCAAAATCAGTTTGAAGTATGCTGGCCTCCAATATGCCTGGGCAAGTAGAATTCAGCCTCCATTGTATAAAGGGAAAACTGATGGTGGAGTAAGGAATTGGAGCCAAGACTTGGGAAATGGTCGGCCCTCTCTCTGCGCTGCACAGGGGAGGAAGCGTTTGGAATCTGATCAACTGCAGAGCTTATTCCATGTTGAATCTTCCCGTCCTACCCACAGTGTGTCCTGACAGCTTGGGGCTGCTTGCTAAGTAGTTAGTTCCCACTGTGGAAGAGGCCAGTGTGCATTCCAGAAGGAAACTCTTTTCCCTTCTTTCTAATGTTGTTCAGGGACTGAGCCCTCCCTCTGCTGGTGTCTGTGGCAGATGGTATTTTCCAAAGGTTTTAAAATATCTCCCAAACCACATGCTCTTCTACAGTGTGACCTTGTCCGGCTCCTCCATTTGTGGGTGAAGACTAATTACCAGTCCCTGATCTCCTGGTGGGCTTTGATTGCTTTCACTAATAGAGTATGTCAGTGATGCTGTGTGACTTTTGAGGCTTGGTCATAAAAGTCAATGCAGCTTCTGCCTGTTCTCTATAACAAGTTTGCTTGAAATCCTAATAGCCATGGAAAGAATCCAAATATCTTGAGGCCGCCATGTTGTGAGGAAGCCAAGCCACATGGAGAGACCACATGTAGGTGCTCTGGTGGTTGGTCCTGGCCCAGGTGCCAGACCTGTGAGTGAAGGAGCTTTCAGATGATTCCAGCCCCCAGCTACCAAGTTACCCCAAGACTTCGGGCCTGCCCAACTGAAGCACTATACAGCAGAGGCAAGCCATACCTACTAGGCCCTTTCTAAGTCATGACCCACAGAATCTGTAAGCATAATAAAATGGTTGTTTTAAATATGCAGTTATGGAGGAATCTGCTATGCAGTCACAGTAACTGGAATGATACCCTACTCTGAGGTTTAATGGCACCTAGCATTTGCCTCCATAACACTCACTGCAATGGTAATTAAAGAACTATTCAGACAATTACTTGTTTAATAACTCTATTTCCCAATCAATTGTAAGTGCCAGGAGGGCAGAGTTGATATCGGGCCCATCCCTATACCCCTGGGGAGTCGACCAGGGAAATATTCAGTGAGTATTTCGTGGATGACTGATCGTAACCTTGTCCTCAGATTGACCCCTAAACTTGACCTCAGAATGACTCTGGCCTTGGATTCAGACTGACTCTAACCCTGGCCACAGAGCAACCCCTAATTTTGGCATCAAAGACCTAACCTTGGCCCTATCCAGAGCACTAAGCCTAGCTTCAAACTGACTCCTGAACTTGACCTCAGAATGACCTCAGACCCTGACTCAGGCTGAATCCTGACCTCACCATGGCCTGGATGATCTGGCCTCTGCCTGCCTCTCCTGGCTCATCTTGCCTCTGACCCAGCCCCCATATTCCTCCCACATTGCTCTTCTTTCCGTTGCTTAAAGATGTAAACATTTTTTCCTAGTAATTCCAACTCTCCCTCTCAGTCTTGCTTAAATGTCACTTCCTTAAGGGTTGGCTAATTTAAATGAGACCCCTTTATAATGGCTCCTAGCATTTTCACACTTTATAACTATATATATGTTTGTTATTATCTGCTTGATGTGTTCCCTTCCTTTAGACTGTAAGCTCCCTTTCATGAGTACAGGGACCATGTTTGTTTTATTCACTACTCTACACACAATGCCTTGCCCAGTACATGTCCTGGCACCTAATAAAAAACAGTTGCCATGGAGTTGATTCCAACTCAGTAACCCTATGTGTGACAGAGTAGAAATGTGCTCCATAGGGTTTTCAATGACTGATTTTTTTAGAAGTAGAGTGCCAAGCCTTTCTTCTCAAGCACCTCTGGGTGGACTTGAACCTCCAGCCTTTCAGTTAGCAGCAAAACTGTACCACCCAGAGACTCCTGGCACCTGATAGAGACCTCGTAATTGTGGAATGAATGAATGAACCAATGAATGGGTAGTGAATCTTTTAGGAAAACTCTATATTCCCTCCCCTGCCATGGTGGAGTTCACGTTCTTTTTCTGTTCTCGTGGGGCCCTGTGGAAGCCCGATGTGGGCTCTCACCCGTGAAATGTGTTATTTGTGCCATGCTTCTTGCCACTAGCATGTGGCCTCCTTCAGCTCCCACACATACAGGCCCAGACGGCTCAATAAACGTCAGTTGAACTGTTGAACCAAACCGATTCCTTCTCCCCAGCCTCCTCTCTGGTCTCCTTCTCCACTGATTCATGTGAGAGGCCGTCAGGACGAGCGCTTCAAACGGAGAAGAAACATATGAAGAAGCCGAGAATAGGCAGTAGGAGACAGGCGAGACATCCATCTCCTCCTGCCCGCGCGTCTCATCGCCTCTACCCCCCTTCTTCCCCCCCAGTGTTTCAGGCAGTCAAAAGTTCAGGCTCCACGTTTTCTGGAAGAGGGAGGGAAATCTGCGTGTGGGGGATAAAAAAGTCCCCAAACTCAAATCACGCACACAGAACAACAAGCCGTAAAACAGAACACCATTGGGAGAAGATGTAGTCACATGGTGGGAATCTGTGGATTGCAGGGGGAGGCGGCACTTGAGAAAACGCAGCCTCCTCAATGGGAACCAGATGGGCTGAGCGTTCATGCCTTCTTAAATAGAATCCCAGACTCAAAGTGTGGGGAGGGAGCTGGGCTGGGGGTGCCCTCTGCTTGGCCCCTTCATGTGCAGAGGGGAAATGGAGGCAGAGAGAGGCTGGGACAGGCCCAGAGGCCATGGCAGAGCAGCTTTAAGACTCCAACCCTCCTGGCCCTGGATCAGTGCTAGTCTCACCCTGCTCTGCTGGCTCCCAGCAGCCAGCCCTCTGCCAGTATCTCCAAATTAGAAGCATATCGAGAAGCAATACTGTCATTCCCCGCTTTTCTGCTCTTTCTTCCAATTCTTTCACTTTGGAGTATAATTTTAGAGGTGCCAGGAAGTTCCCTTTGTTCCAAAATCCCCACTCTCACTCCAGTCCCATCAACAGAATGCATGATAATAGTAATACCTATGGGCAGGCACTGTGCTACGTGATTTACAACTATTTTCATTTACCTATGAGGGAGGTGTAAGGCCATTGGTGACTCTGGTAGAATTTTCACCTTCCATGAGGCCAATGCATCTCATGCACAGCCACCATCCATCTGTCAGTGGGGGCTTTGGCGGTGCTATGATGCTGAATAGGTTTCGGCAGAGCGTGTAGACTAAGACGGACTAGGAAGAAAGGCCTGGAGATCTACTTCTGAAAATCAGCCAATAAAAACCATATGTATCACAATGGTCCAATTCCCAACCAATCATGGGATGGCACAGGACTGGGCAGAGATTCCCTCTGTCGTGCATGGGGTCACCATGAATTGGGGTGGACTCAACGGCAGCCAACAACGAGGGAGGTGTTGGTCTATCAGCTCAGTAACCCATAAGGATGGGATGCAGGATCAGAGGTGAGACTGGAGATGTCGGGACCAGATATTGCCATTTTGTGTCTCATTGACATCTTAGGATTTAGTATATTAGCCAAAGACTCTTGTAGTAACAAAAGCAGTAAATAAAGTGGACTCTTAGGGGATCAGTGATATGGACATTCATTCCCTTGTCTCCAAAGAGACAAGAGCCTCACTGACCCCTTCTCTCACGATGAGGCACATTTCCCAGCCCCTCTTAGAAACGGATCCTCATGTTAACTCCTCCAGGGTGCTGCATGGGGCCCTGCAGGCTGTGTGCTGAACAGTTCCAGGGGCACATTCACATAGGTGGTGATATGAATGCCAGCCTGGCCTCTCCACCGAGCTTCCCTGATGCCCACTGTCTTAGTCATCTAGTGCTGCTATAACACAAATACCACAGGTGGATGGCTTTAACAAAGAAAAGTTTATTTCCTCACAGTAAAGAAGGCTAAAAGTCCAAATTCAGGACATCAGCTCCAGGGGAAGGCTTTCTCTCTCTGTTGGCCTTCTTCTCTTCAGTGTTACCCCGGACTAGGAGCTTCTCTGCTCAGGGACCCCAGGTCCAAAGGACGTGCTCTGCTCCTGGCACTGCTTTCTTGGTGGTATGAGGTCTCCCTGTCTCTCTGCTCACTTCTCTCTTTTATATCTCAAGAGATTGCCTCAGGACACAATCCAATCTTGTTGATTGAGTCCTGTCTTACTAACACAACTGCCACTCATCCTCCCTCATTAACATCATAGAGGCAGGATTTACAACATAAAAGAAAAATCACACAACACCAGGAATCATGACCCAGCCAAACTGATACACACATTCTTTGGCGGGTATAATTCAATCCATGACACCCACCGATACAGGAGGCAGGACCTCAAGCCTCCCCAGGGAATGGTGAGGAATCCCTGCTTGTCTGGGCTTTGGAGGTGGCTATGTTCACTACTGGGAGGACTACAGAATGAGGGTCCACTTACTCTAAAATTTGGCCCCTTGTGGCCTGCCACGAGGATGGAAATCTTTTCTTTCTAATTCCTCTTGGGGTTAGTCTTGTCTCCAACAATCAATCAATCAATCATCTGACCAGCAGTGGCCAGTGCCCTGGGTGTACCCTTGACTTGCAGGTAACTATGAGCTTTCTACATCAAGAGTTACAGGATAGTCACTCCTGAAGAAACAATGCAGAAAGACCAGAGGGGAAAAGGGTCAAGAGTGCCTGGGGGCTGATGTGGCCACAGTACATGGAACAAGCAAGAGAATTGGGAGACATGAGATTGGAGCAGGGACCCACTCAGGACAGATCCGGAAGGCCATGGCAAGGAATTGGATTTTATGTGTGATGAAGAGTGATGGGGAACTTTTGAGAGGCTTTAAGCAGTGTGACTAGTTTCCTTTTTTGAAATAATACTCTGGCTAGAATGAATTAGAGGGCATAGAAGTTGGAGGAGAACATCAACAGCAGCTACTGCAGGGGTCCAGGCAAGTGAAGAGAGTGGCCTGGATCAGGGCAGCCGGCCAAATGGAGAGAAGTGCATAGCTTTGAGTATGTGTTGGAAGGAGAGTTGGCCGGACTTCTTGAGGGATTAGATGTGGGGCATAAAGGGCAGGGAGTGTCCTGAGTTTTGGGCCTGAAGCACAGGGTAGCTGGAGGGACCATTCATTGGGATGAAAGATCTACCTCCTTCCCTAACCCTCCCATCCCTGACTGTCTCAACTCGTGACTTCAGCAAGTGAGTAACATGTGCTATGGCCTCTCTGCTCTCTCCCTTGCAAAGCAGATGGTGAGACAGGGAAGAAGGCCAAGACTCGGCGGCTGTGATTGTACTTTCCACTTTTAGCACAGCAGTTGGGAGCCCATGGCCTTGCCATCCCTTGCCTCCCACTCCTGGTGCTCCTAGCTCTGCTCTAAATCAAATACAGCTCAGTATTATTTATTGAGCTCCTGCTGTGGCTCTACAATGTGAAGGTCACTGTGGGCTAAATACGAGAAAGAACACATGTGGTCCAGCCTCTATAGTGTGGGGAGACCCAGGGGCACAGACAGAGGAGGACCCAGCAGCCAGGGAAGCCTTACTGGAGGAGGGGCAGTTTGGCTTGGGCATGAAGGATGGGTATAAACTGGGTGGAGGAGAGGCAGGGAGGGGAATCCCTATGAAATTACTCTCATGGTGGAAAAAGAGAGGTCTAAAAAGCTGTGGACACTTATTTGACGTCAAACAGTGGGAATTGGAGGCAGAGCCAGCTTTTCTGATGAACTTCTGAGGGAGAGAAAGGCCAGCTCCAACTCCTCAACACACACACACACACACACACACACACACACACACACACACGCCTCAGGTTCCACTTCCAGGAGGCCCATCTCACCATTCCTGGTCCCTAACCTCATCCTTGATGTCTCCATCTTCTCTGATAAGGTGGAAGGAAGGAAGAAGACTGAGAGGTGATTTTATCTATTTCCTGGCCTGACCATCCTAGACAACCACAGAGAGATCCTTGCAGACAGTGATTTGCTCATCCTCCTGCCTACTGGAGGGTCTGAGCCTCCTCACACAGTAGATCAGCTTGTTTATCCCTCTAGAAAGCTTAAGTGGGTCTTAAAGTGTGGACCCGGGACCGGTAACATCAGCATCCCCTGGAAACTTGTTAGAAATGCAAACCTTCAGGCCCCTCTCCAGACCTACTAAAATCAGAAACTATGGGGTGAGGCCCTGCAATCTGTCCTAACAGGCCTTCGCTCAAGTCTAAGATCCACTGCCGTCCTGGGCTGACACTTCCTGAGGCCGGTGAGCCGGGGCTCCTTTGCTGCTCCCCCTAAGAGAAAGCTCCTACACAGGCCCTCCAGGGTCTACCGCTGCCTCCTCCCCAGTCATTTCTGCCCATACGGACTCTTTAGCTCTTTAAGTTTATGGCCCACTTCCACCGCCACCCAGTGCCATGGGAGTGGAGACCAGGTGGCAGCATCTGCCTCCTTCCCACCCTCCCACACCCCTCACCCCAGCCTGGGCTTCCACATCCGTGAAGCATCCTCACAGGAGCAGCAGCATCACCAGAGAACATGCCTGAGCAGCTGAAGAAATGGGTTGGTTTGTGAAAAGGTTAAGCGGGAAACCCAAAGTCCTCATTCCAGTTTAGTTCATCTGGCTCCAATTTTTACTCTAGAACTTTGTCCCTAGCAGTAGAGGGACACTCCAAACATACTCCTGCATGGTCCTTTTGGTTACAGATAAAAGAAGTATGACTCCCAGACACAAAATCAGATTTCTGCTAGTTCCTGGGTTAGGACAGCCTCATTACCCCAGGGAGCTGGTAGGACAATGTTATATCCAATTAGGGGCCTGTATGTTTTCTCTGGTGTCTGTGGGTGGTGCAAATGGTTAATGTGCTCAGCTGCTAACAAAAAGATTGGAGGTTTGTGTCTACCCAGAGGCACCTCAGAAGAAAGGCCTGGTGATCTACTTCTGAAAAACCAGCCACTGAAAACCCTACAGAGCACACTTCTACTCTGACACACGTGGTGTCGCCATGAGTCAGAGTTGACTTGATGGCAACTGGTATGGTATGATATATTTTCTTTAAATCTACAAGCAAGATCCACCCACTGAACAGATACCTCTTTCATGGAGCTCTCTCTGGGGGCAGAACCCAGTGAGAGGGTGTTGGGTAGGGTGGGGGGCTGCTTAAAACTAAACCATGACTGACCTCCCTCTGCCTCCTCCCAAGCAGCTCAGATCCATTCATAGTTTTCAAATAGAGTGAAAAAGAGCATGCAACCGACTCATCTCCCCTGGAAGAGGAGAGGTGGGCTCCCTGTACAGCAATCAGGGGTCCCCTTGAGCCTGGCAGAGAGTTGCTAGTCTGATGGGGACCCTGGGCAAGCCATTGTCCCTTCCTGGGCCATAGTGTCCTCAACAAACTGAGGGGGTTGGAACAAAAGAGCCTCAAGGTAGGTGCCTACTTGGCTGGACATCCTGGTTCTTGGTGGAGGAATGTCCCAGTCCTGGAGTTGTTTAACGATTGGATGGTCCCTCTGCTGGCTGCAACCTCCTCCTGCCCTGTGCTCTGGCCAAGAGGGGAGGTGGACTCACAGGCTGGAAGCAGAGGTGGTCCAGGTTGTCTTGCCCATCCTTCCTGGCCTCAGATGGTTGGACTAGGTTCCCAGTGGGGACTGGCATCAGGGAGAGGGGGTGTCTGATTCAGCGCCGCCAAACCAGGGTGTAAGAGAGGAGGAGGCAGGTGCTGGGTGGTCACAGGGGAGGGAGTATCATCTAATTTACACAGACCAGGAGTCTGCAGAAGGCCAGGCCCCAGGCCACCTTGCTTCTCTGGGAGAGTGACTTTTGGGATCCTTCTCCATGAAGAACCCATCCCCATCCTGGGCTAGGGCAGAAACAGGGGCAAGAGGGACAAGAGAAAGTGCAAGGGGACAAAATCTTGCTGTGGTCCTGAGGGAAGAGTTTGATCTTCCTCCGGAGGACACAGTCCTGGGCATGAAACACGCCTTAGTGAATGAGTGTAGACTGGGTTAGATTTTAGTTTTTCCGTGCCTCCTGGGAGGGCACCTTTGTACAGTGAACAAGCTGCAAGACAACACTTTCTGAGGGGTCCTGACTTAGACCGCTTTCCACAGCTCCCTCTGTAGTTTCTTTCTGCTCTCCCTTCTCTTCCTCCCCTCCTCCCTCTGGAAGCTCTGCTGGCATTAGCTGGCTTTCCACCTACCCCTATCCAGAAAGCTGCTGCTTGTCCCAGCCCCAGGAGCAGCATGGCTTGTAGTTACGGTGGTGGACTGCAGCCTGGCACCTTGCATCTCCTGGCCAACATTCTTTGGATGTTCCCTGGAATTTGGGCTTCAATGTCCAACACTCCCTGCAAAAGGAAGGCATAGGACTTTGCTATAGCCCTGCCTCCAATTCGGAGGACAACTCCTGAACCCTGAATGACTGGGAGAGACATCTAGAGATGGCCTGCTTCTTGCTCATTCACTCTTGCTCTCTTGCACTCTCTCGGCAAGGGATGAGAGCCCCTACTGTGGCCTGTCCCACCCCAAGCTGAACACTCCCTGTAGGGTAGGGGTAGGGATGTTTACATCTACGTCTCTTACTTAATCCTTACACAGCCTTGAGACATAGGAATTGTTTTCCTCATGTCATGAGTGGGAAAACCAAGACTAGAAGAACTAGCAACTTCCTCGCAGCAAGAATGTGAACCAGGCTTTGAGCCCACACTTGTTCTTCTCCAGAGTCCCAGCTCTTTCCTCCACCCTCCTAACACCTGATATGGCCTCTGCATTCCACAGCAGACCTGTAGCTTGCCTGGGGACCCAGGCTCCCAGAAGGGGGCTGGGCAGAGGGTCTTGTCCCAGGCCCTAGTCCTAGAGAGATGCTGGGCATTGTTGGTGGCAGTAGGGTGAGTCTGCACCTGGCCTCATTCTGGTGGACAGCACTGCTGACTTTCATGGTCTGTGTGGTGGAGGAGCGGGGGAAGGCGTTTTACCTCAGATCTGGTCTTCCTGTCATTTCTTCGGCCAGTTCTGCCATTTCCTGGCTGAGATTTTGGGCAAGTATCTTCATATATCTTGACATCTCAGTTTCCTCATTAGTAAAGTGGGACTAATAATAACTGAGGGTTGTTGCGAGGATTACATGGGATAATATATGCTAAGTGCACATAGTAGGTGAACTGTTTAATTCCAGTAAGTGCTATTACCTGCAAGCCCCTGCCACTTTCCTTTTCTACCTGTCACACATTCTATTCACCTTTTAAAGCTCAATTAAATTCCTTCTCAACCATCTTGAAAAAAGTCAATTTCCCTTGATTTCTATTCTATCAGCTTGCTGACAGTTTTACTGTGTGGTTTATCATGGTCTGGCTTGTGTAATCAGTTGTGTTTGATTTGTCCGCCCTACCAGGCAAGGGAACCCCCTAAAGGCAGGGGTTGTGCTTACCTCATTTGTTGACTTCTCCCTGGCTCAGCAGGAGACAACCCACCTGCCTCCCTCCTCCACAGCCAGGCTTTTTCCAGGGGAGACTTTTTCTCTCAGTGTTCCTCTTCCTCATGGCCTCATCCCGGGCCCCTGAGACCAGCTTCCTCGCCTATGAAAGAGGCTACCTACACCCCAATTGCTATTCTTTATTTTACTGACTCTCTACACCTGACACTGTGGATGACTCCATTTTTCTAGAAATGGATTTCTGCTTTGATGTCACTTTCCCTTGCCCTGGCCACTCTTTCTCTAGCTTTCATAGCAAATGTGGGTATTCCTAATATTCCAAGGTGATTCCAACTCAAGGAAGTTCTGAGAAAGGTCTTGCTATATGGAGCTCTCTCTGCTTGATCTTCTGCCTGACCATCCTTCTGCCACATCTGCATGTATTTATGCTCTGTTGCTGCTAAATAAAGAGATTTGAGATGACATTAAGAAAGCAAACAATCATACTGAACCATCAAATACAAATTGAAAGACAAAAGTAAAATATGTGTTTATATTCCTATAATGGCAGAGATGGTGATGTGTTCTCCAAATCCCTTTTCCTCTGCTCCCTGGGCAAGAATCCCAGTCTCCCTTGGAGAGAGGTGGGGCCAGGTGACTAAGGTCTGGTCAATGGGATATGGGCAGACATGATGTATGACGCTCCAGACCTGGCCCTCAGAACCTCTCCCACAATCTCCCACCCTCTCTGAAAATGGAGAGTCCAGTAGAGAACTCTGGAGCCTATGGGTTGGGTAGATTCCAGGTACCTGAGTCACACTAGGAGGAGATCCATACATCAGCAATACCTGCATTAATTAGACTGCTACAGGAGAGAGAAATAAACTCACTGTGATAAGCCATTTAAATGTGGGAATTGTTTATTACCACAGTTAACCTACCCTGATTAATGCAACTCCACAAGTGTTTATGTAGCCTACATAGATATATACAGTAAGAATATATAAATAAATAGCTAAAGAAATCAAGATGGGGGCAGAACAGATTACGGAAGTAAGGCAAAATCAGGGGTCAAAGGAAATAGAAAGGTCTCACAAATCTTACAGAAGTCAGTTAAGAACAATAATAATATTCCAATAGAAAAAAAGGGACAGAGGCTCTGAACAGGTAACTTACAAATGAGTTAACTACCAGGCCAATAAATGTATGAAAAGATGCTCTTGAGTAGTTAGGGAAATGCAAATTAAAGAAACAATGAGATACACTTCAGCTTGGCAAAAATTAAATTGTGATGGAGCACAATGTTGGTGAGGACAAGGAGAAACAGGAACTCTTGTAAATTTCTAGAGGGGAGTGTAAATTGCTACAACCTCCTTGGAGAACAATTTGATAATATCTAGTGAAGTTGAAGATGAGCATTCCCTCTACCCAGCTATTCCATAGAAAATTTCATACATACACACAACAGATGTGCTGCTAATTTGGCTCCAAGCTTCCTAGCAGCCGAAGCAAAGAGAAATAGAAGATTATTTACAAGATTATCAATGCCTATATAATAAAAATATAGACTAGTGGCTCTGGCTTCTTGGCTATGAGGTCAGAGAAAATTTTCTCCATAGATTGCTCTTGTGAGCAATATGTACTTTAATAGACAAGATCTTAGGCAACATCCCCATAATCCAACAACAAAAGTTTCATACAACTTACTCAAACCACCTATACAGTTATATGAAACTTACCATTGACTGTAGGGATGAAATGCAAGCTGAGGACCAAAATGTAGTTCTGTAACAGCAATTGTAGGAGGGCTCAGAGCAATGTGGCCCAAGTATGAGCTCTCCGATGGCTTAGGATGGCCAGGCTTGGTTCAGAGATGAGATTTTTAATATCACCAGGATCCTCACATGGCCCTGATGATTATTTCTCCAAACTAAATTTTTGAACAGAGCTGAGTAGCAGAGAGTTCAGTCTACAATTCAGGCAAACAGCTAGAATGAAAGTGTTCTCTGTCGTTGATTTAAGGCATGACCTTGAGCTCTGATGATTACATAGGCAAGAAGGTTGCTATCTTTTTTTGAAAATTAAGGAGCCCTCAGCAGGAGCCCTGGTGGCACAACAGTTAAGCTCTGGGTTGTTAACCGAAAGGTTATTATTCAAAACCACCCAGTGGCTGAATAGGAGAAAGATCTGGCGATATGCTCTCATCAAGATTACAGCCTAGAAAACCCTATGAGGCAGTTCTACTCTGTCACTTAGAGTTACTATGAGTTAGAATCGACTCAACGGCACCCAACAACAGCACCAGGAACAGTGTCTGGATAGACAACCCCCTGATCCAGAGGTGTGTGGAGGGAGTATACGCACATTGAGGAAGGCTGTGGTTGGCTCCTAATCACAAAATTTTGATAGGCGCTTCCTTACATCCAAAAGAAAACTAAACAATGATCTCTATACAAGTTGTATTAAAAATTTAGGGGGTGAGCATTGCACATGGAGCTCTATCTTATATTCTTCTCTGTGAGAATACTGGTGGCCCACTGACTCTTAGTTCTGAAAGGTCTAGTATATGGCCCAAGTGCACAGTTTTGATGGTTCATGAAGGCAAAGCTTGGAGCAGCTCGAGGAGTGAGTACTTGTCATGTCTCAGCCCAGCCTTCCTAGTGTTCAGTGACTATGACAAAAGCCACATCCGAGAGAGAAAAGAGGTGTCTAAAAGTCAGTCCTGCTCTGTCCTGTTTAACAGGGGACCCTCTCTTTCAGATGTGATTCCCAGAGAGGTATGGTGGTCATCATGGCTCTGAGGACACATTTGAGCAACACTAAAACCACACTGTTTGCCCAGAAGTAGTTTTTGCCTGGGAGTCTGAGGAAGGACAGTGTGATACTGGAAAGAAGGCAGATGGTCTTCAACAGCCACCTCTGTTGGGTGGAATGGTGTCATGGGGATCAATGGGGGGAATCCTTGTCATTCCAAATTTGAAGCTTACAGAAGAGGAAGCTTCCACCTCTTGCTAAGCTCGAAAGCAGCAGGCTGGTAGGGCTGGTTCTTACAGAGCAGAGAAGTTGCCCCTTCAATGGGGAACAAGCCTCTGTTTAGGGTCCATCCTGTGGGTACCCACCTAAGAAATGGAATAGACAGTTTGTGGGCCTATAGCTTAGGGCAAAAGTTAAAGTGCTCTGGGAGCAAAGAGACCCCCTCAGTGCCTTTTCTCAACTCTAGGAGGCACTCTTTACTCAATGACATTCCCAAGTGTGAAGGAAGCTGTAGGGGCTCCCCTTGCTAGTTCTCTGTGCCCACACCCCAGCTTCACTCCTGAGAGATTACACCTTTGGAGGCCTACCCTTGGGCCATTGGAAGGGCTAAACATTTCTATTCCCCTGGGGAAGACTGGAGTGAATATCTGCTGGGTGCAGGAGTATAACAGCTCAGCTTCCTGTCCTGTCTGCAGTTTATGCTCCAGAGTCCCTAGCAGGATCAGGCAGAGGCTGGGACTCCACCTAAAATCACACCCTTGCTTAGCATCTTCCCTCCCTTGTCCGTCCGCCTACTCCTTCACTGGTTTCTCCTGAGAACATTTCCTCCGCTTCTCAGGGTCTGCTTTTGGGGGATAAAGGTCCACCAAGGGGGTTCTCTGGGGGCTGATGCAAAACGGAGAAGGAGACACTGGGCTCTGGGGTTAGAAAAATGTTTCTTTCTTGGGCTTGTCCTGCTTTGTGCTCTCTGCACCCCATTCGTCTCACTGTGCCTGGGTCCTGTGCATTGTCAGCCCTTCATGACCAAGCCCAGGACCTCCTCCAAGACAGTGGCCAGTGTTCTGGCATTGGAGAAATGAGCTGCTCCTGGAGTGACTGAGAGGCAATGCCTCCTGGCCCCAGGGCTTCCTTTGAAGTACTCCTCTGGGGCTGCGCTGGTTGGCTTGCCAGGGAGTTTTGACTTCCCAGAGAGCCTTGTAAAACAGGAATTTTATAAGCACAGTCTCTGCTGCTCTGGTCAGGGCAGTCAGACTGCAATCAAGTGGTCCCCATCAGGGGTATGTGACCACCTCTGGAGAGGCAGCAGTGGGCTTTTATCCACCCCTGTTCATAGGTGGCCCATGCCAGCTTTTACAACCGCCAGACTTGACCTGACCTGCCAGGTCACCCAAAGTCGACCCTGTGGTATTTAAGCTTGGAAGGGCCCCCTTTCTGAGCCCTCTACAATGCCCATGTCTCAGAGGAGGTGATTGTTGCATCATCAAAGACACCAGCCCCTTGGCTGAACTGTGAGTCCATTTCCCATCAACATATGCCATGGGCTGCTGTTGAGCAATCATGTGTAAGTTCGATTGGATGGCCCCTTTCAGTTATGATGACTTTCCCAGAGGCGTGGCCCATGGGGGGCAGCCCTCCTAAGGCAGCAGGCCCTAGATGGGCCCAGTGGGCCTGCATGAGAAAGGCATCTGCATTTCTAGCACCTGCGTCATTCCCAGTTGTTGCGGCAATCCGGGGCGTGCTGGAATTACGGGAAGCTCAGCGGGCTCTCCAGGTGGGACCCTGCACCCAAGAAGCTGCCCCTGAGCCATCACAAAGGAAAGCAGACTCTGAAGTTGGTCCTGTCAAGAACGCTATCAGATGGGCGCAACCAGGGGGGTCCATGTTGTCCAGGGGTGGCCTGGCTACCAGACACAATAGGTCACCTTGCACCTTGTCATGCAGTGGCCAGCAAAATCTCCAAACCCAGGGTTCTCACTAAGAGCATCAGCTTGGAAAGAAGGGCCTGGGTCTGGGTCTCCATATGCCACGGCCCCCCACTTCCATTCTAAGAGAGGGCTTTTAACTCTGCACTTGTCGCCAGATAAGCACATCTCTCCACCTCATGTCCAGAACTGCCTGCCCTCCATCTCAGAGGAAACAGTGACCCTCATGCTCTCTATGGCTCCATTCCTTTCTGCTCTGAGAGCCAGCCACCACCCCCACTTTTCTGCCCACCCTACACCTGCTCTTTTCTTCTCAGTTTGTGGTACTGGGTCAGTTATCATTCCCACTCCCCAGCTCCATCCTTTCTGGGCTCTGCCCTGTCTTCAAAACTCTGACTTCTCCCTGGCTTCACTGCAAGCTGCTTTCTCCTTCCAGACACACAGGTATCTGCTCCCCTCCACCACCTGCTTGAGATCTGGCCTTGCCCTGTCCCCTCGCCCACCACAAAGCCTTTCCCTGAGGTCATCAGGGGTCTTCTCTGTTACGGTCAGAAAGGCAACTCAGCCTTCAGTGCACATGTCTGCTGTTGGCATTTGACACTGTGGAACGTGCTCCCCTTTGTGACACCACCTTCTCTCTGCTCTCTCCTCCCTCTGCAGTGTCCTCTTTGTCCCTTTGCAGGCCTTTCTTCCTGAGGTCATCCCCAGGGCCAGTCCGAGCCTGTCTTCACTCTTCACTCTCCCTGGACGATTGTGGCTACTCCCTGCACCAGTGACCACCTCTGTGCCAACAACTCCCAGGCACTCTTGCTTGAGCCTGCTGGACGGAGCAGGGAAATTTCCAACCTTGAGTGAATGTGTGCTTCTTCCATGGAGCTCCTGGCAGCTCCATGAGCCTTCCCAGGAGATAGAAAGCTCTGCCTTGTCCACCTTACCCACAGGTTTCCCCTCAGCAACACTCCCTCTTTGACCATTGCCCCCTATGCCAGACATAGGAAGCTGAGCCACTCTGAATTTTCCAAATTGATGGTTTTAGAAATTCTGAACCACCCTTACCCAACTCCCAAATGCCCACTCCCTGGGAAAAGGGCACAGTCTCCTGTACACCTCACTCCCAAATGAACAACACTGGGGCAGCTAGGAGGGAAGTGGTCCACCCTGAGACTTCCTGTACCATCCCACCCCGGGATTGCCTATTGCGGTTTATCTTGGGGAAACTGCCTTGCTCCAAAAAAAATCCCTCTGATTTGTTGCGGAGGCAAAGGAACTCTCAGCAGTTCTTTATTTCTGTAGGGTAAATACCCTTACAAGATAAGATGTCCCACAGTCTTATCAGCTGTAATTACTAGTACCTCAGAGTAAATGGAATTACCAGATTTTTCCCGAGGACAGTGGCTGAGTGTGAGTGTGTGTGTGCATGTGTGTGTGTGTGTGTGACAGAGTGTGTGGGTGAGTGTGTGTGTGTGCGTGGAGAGAGGCAGGGTTAGCACGTAGAGATACGCAGGCTAAAGGCGTGTGCTATGGACACATTGGCGAGAACTCCTGGGGCCTCGTGGGCTTCTGGAACCCAGCATGGTGGCCTGTGCAAGCCTGGGGGAAGGGCAGGAGGCCAGTGGGAGAGAGGCTTTCAGACTTTCAGGGAACATAAATTTTACCCCAGGCTACTTTCTCTGGGATTTATTTCTCGGTGAACTTGAGACTTTGCCTAATTACGTTTGGGTCTTTTTCAAAGCACATAAATTGCATCCAGTTCTTCTGCCTCCTTCTTAGGAATAAATTGTCCCTGTGTAAGGGGGATCTGGGGGAGAGAGTGAGACTTTATTAATTCGACACAGAACTCTGGTCCCCTGCCCTCCCCTTCTGCCCCCGCTTGAATAATAAAATAATGAAGATTTGACTTGGACCAGGATGTGTGGATAAATACATTGGTGACATGAATGGAAATGGATTTATTACATAAACAGGAGACTTCATCACTTTAAACCTGGCCTCCTTTCAATGGGCATAAATTACATTTTCTTTTCCTACCAGTTGCTTTTTTTTTTTTTTTTAAGAAACTGGATTTATCAGAACTGAGATTTCACTAATTTATTTCACGGAGCCTTGTGCTTACTCTTCCTGCCCAACTCATTAAAAGTAGGTTTCCTTCCAGCCACCCCTTCTGAGTCTCCCCAACCCCAGCCCGCGCACAGCTCTGTGGCCGGCTCAGAGGTTGGGGTGGGGGTGGAGTGCGGAATGTCTCAGTCTTGTCCTGGGAACTCCATGACTGTTCCCCCTAGACACCCCCAACCCACCTTAGGAAGAGTGCTACAATAGGATGTCCAGCCCCAGACACAGAAGCAGAAGACCTTGCCTGTCCCCTAGGAGGGCTGAGGGACCTGGCCTTGGCTGATCCCAGGACAGGTCAGCAGACAAGTGGCAGGGAGATTCTGCAAAGAGGAATGGAGGAAGAGATTCAAGGGCCAAGGAGTGGAAGAGGTGGGATGAGACTGTGCCTGAGGTGCTTGGCCAGGATTCTAGGTTAGGGTGAGCGGCGATACAGGGAGTGCTAGAAATTTCCATCAAAGATCAGTGGCAGAGTGCACAGGGCATGAAGATTGATGATTACTTAGGGGTTCAGGGCTTAATTTATATAGTTCCTCTTCCCTCTCCTCCTTCCCATCTCCTACTGTTTTCTCTTAGCAAAATGGGGATTTGGATCTGTACCAGCTAAGATATATGGTTGGAGCAGGGAAGATGTCTTGAAACTTTCCTATAGTGGAAGATAGGATCTTTGGGCTCTGACTTTGCTTTTTCTGCATCTTTGCTGGCATGTCAAGGCTACTTCCAGCTTGGGGTTTCCATGTAGGGAATCTCATATCTACCTCTCCCCAGATATCTTCCTTCAAACTTGGACAGTGCTGAAAGTCTTGAATATTATCATTCAATAAAAGTGGTAAGAAACTCAAATATGTTGACAGTCTGGGAGTATATGTATGAGAAAGAAGTATGGCTGTTATTTTATTCAGAGGACCTGAAGAGACAATGCATAACCCAAAGAGGTAAATAAATGGAGGGGAGTTGGGGCACCACAAGAACCAGCGATAAGAGATTTCTGTTCTCTGGGCCTTCCTGACACCTCTGAGTCTCTCACCCTGTAATGAGAACAGAGCTGCCTCAGCAATGCTGGCCTTCTGGCTAGTTTAGACAGAAAGCTGTTGTTAGTTGCCACTGAGTCGATTTTGATTCATGGTGATCCCATGTGTACCAAGTAGAACTGCTCCATGGAATTTTCAAGGCCATGATCTTTCAGAAGTAGATTGCCAGGCCTGTCTTCCCAGATGCCTCCGGGTGGGTTCGAACAGCCATCCTTTTGGCTAGTGGTAGAGTGCTTAACTGTTTGCACCACCTGGGGACTCCAGAGAGGAGGCTAAAGAGAGGGAAGAGACTTCTCCCACCCAAACCCTCATCCCTGTCTCCCATCCCACCTATCTCACCAGTTCCAGGGTTGGCAGGGGGACCAGTTTCGGCTCTGCAAGCTGTCATTCACCAGGCCTGCTGTCTGGCACAGGTGTTTCTAATAAGGGCTCCTTCGGGCTTGCTTCATCCAGGAGGATGTTTACAAGAAGGTCTGATGAGAAATTGTCTCCAAATGCTGTCTTGTAAGCAAGACATTGGTGGGGGAGGTAGATTATATGCCTTAGGCTGTAAGTAAGCAGGGCTTCTGGAATGGGGCCTGGTCAGTGCTCTCTCCACCCCCCAGTACTCTTGGCTAGGACTGGCAGGCTGGGGCCTGGGCAGGTCTGGGCCCACTGCCAAGGGTGGTGAGCGCCATGGGGGTTGGGTTTCAATAAACAAGAACAATAATGTTGGAAGAACGTCCACAGTAAACAGAGAGACTGGGGCATCCCAAAGCCTAAGGCCCTTTCTTTGACCCTGTGATCTGACTTAAGCCCCTCCTCCACAGGTTGGGGGGCATGGGGCAGACAATCAACAGATTTTATTATCATCTTAATGAACAATCAGCACATCATCAAAGAGCATCTTCCTGGAGAAGCCAACAGAAGGAAGGGAGGTATCCTATATCTAAGCCATCATGCAGAAAATTCTCCAGTGTTATTAAACCCTCTGAGAAGAAGGTAGGGGATGGATAGCAGGGTCAGCAAACTTTCTGTAAAGGGCCAGATAGTAAACATTTTTGGCTTTGAGAGCTATACAGTCTGTCAAAACTACTCAACTCTACCATTGTAGCCTGAAAGCAGCCATAGACAATAGGTGAATGAATGGGCATAGCTGGATTTGATCCTCTAACAGTAGTTTGCGGACGCCTAATATATTGGATCAAATGAGTTCCAGAGAGATGAAGTGACCAGTTGAAATCATGCAGCCTGTTGGCAACTGAGCAGGACAATCATCCAGGCTCCTGGCCCCTCTGCCCTGCTGGCTGTACAGATTGACTCGATCCAACTCAGTAAGCTGGCTGAGACGGTTCCTTGTGGCACTTGGCCACAAGGGAGTTGTACCCCATGTGGGAGGTCAGTATGTTCATAGTTGGAGAGGAATTTGAAACATAGTCAAGATAGGGGTACAAACAAAAGGAAGAATGTAGCTGGGTTGAGGCTGTGTTGCTGGACAAGAGCTTCTGGTGCCTTCCCCTGAGTTGTAGAAATAGGACATAAAGGAGAACATCAAGGATCCAGGTCTGGGTGCTGCTGCCAGCATGAGTCTGGAGACATTTCCTTTTTGAATACCATACCTGTGTGTGCTGGCTTGTGTGGGGTCACAGGGTGCCCGAGGTGAGGCTGTGTTGGAGAATAAGTGTTCATTTGAACTTGGGTGGTCTTTGAGGATGGAATCACAGGTTTTTCCAGTTGTGGGTGAGGTTGATGAGGACAGAGTGAGGTTAGGTTTGCAGATGTTTTGTGGTGGGTTGGTAGGTTGTAAGGGTACAGGGTCAGTGTGTGCCAGGATTTGAAGGTCCATTGTAGCTGAGATTTAATGTGGCTGGAGATCAGTGACCTATGTGGGCTTGGGGCTGCCATCAGAGTGCCCTCCTGAGTAAGCGGGGGGACAATGAGATTTGGCCTTGAGTGTTCAGTTTGCAGCCAGATTGGGAGTTAGTGTAGGCTTGGCTTTGGGGTCAGCATGTTTCTTATTGGATTGACTTGGGGTGGGGGTAAGGCATGAATGGGGTTTGAGGGTCAGCGTACAGCTGAGACAGCATCACTCTGAGATTAAGTTTGGTGGGTCAGTCTTTGGTTGGGGCTGAGTATGAGTTGAAGTTCTGGGGTTAGGGTGTGGCTTTGCTTTGGGGTCAGAGTATCTGGTTTTGGGGGAATCTGTTTGTGGCTTTGATTGAGATTGTTGTGTGGTTGAGGTTTATGGGTCAGTGAGTGTTTAGCTTGAGGCGTCTATGCCTGTAGCTCTAAGTGGGTAGTGAGAATCCACGTGAGGTTTGAGATAGGAGCGGCAGACAAGGATTAGGACTGGGGTTCAGCAGTGGTCGGAGAGCTGGTGGCCAGCACCCTCTGGGGTTTTGCGGATCAGTGTCTTGTTGAGATAAGAGGGTTAGTGTATGTACTGTGGAGTCTGGGGAGTTGATGTGTCTTAAGGACATCTCCCATGAGTAACTGTTCAAAGATAAATGTGTAGCTGGGCTAAATATTCCACTGTAGTGTGTCTGTGGGTCAGTATGTGGCCAGGGATAAAACTTAAACATCAATGTGTAGTTGGAATTGCACGGGGGGCGGGGGGGTGGTGGGACGTTGGTGTGATTTAGGGTCACTTGTGGTGGAGGATTCAAGGAATAGTTGAACTTGCAATGTGTAAGTGTTTGCTCATTGTGTTATTATGTTTGAGGGTCAGGGTAAAGCCAGCTTTGGGGGTCAGTGTGTGGTGGGGGATCTGTGGGTCATTACGAGGTTCAGTTGGAGGAGTTAGGGTGTGGTTCAAGTTGGGGGTGGTGATGCATGAGTGGTCTCCCAGGAAAGGCTCCCAAAGGAAGGGAGTCCCATGAACAGAGACTCAAAGACTGTCAGAAAGAGACGGTGAGTTGGGCTGTGAGTTCCACATGTGGTTGGGTTTAGGGGTCAGTGTGTGACTATGAGGGAGAGAATGGGTCACAGGAGTTGGGTGGAAAGGGTGTTTGTGGAGAGTCAGCACCTTGTTGGGATGGAGAGTGCTGGGTGTGGTTTTCTCAAACTGGGGTTTTTAGAGCATACAGAAGCCAGGGGAGATTCAGGGTTCAGACTTACCTGAATATTTGGGCAAAAACATTGTAGCAAATGCTACCGTTATGCTGCCTATACCCCCTCAGTACTCACATACCTTATATGCTGACAGCTTTCTGCTGCAGCCCCTGTGACTCTGCCCAGGGTATTCTCTGGCTGTGGGAGCAGGTCAGGAACGCCTGGAGTTAGTGCCCCCAGGGATAGCCCAACACTCATGACAGGCTGGGATTGGTGGATACATACCCCAGCTTTGGGCCCTCAGCAAGACCGAGCCCTTTCCGATGGTGGTCCCCTACTCATTAATGCATCTCATATGGGCTCTGCCCCTACCCCACACAATCCTCACCCTGGCCCATGCTTCCTGGGATCACCTGCCAAGTAAACACCCTACATCCTTGTTTCAGGGTCAGCTACTGGGGGAATCGGCTTAAGAGAAACATTTTTATAACAAAGCTAACAATGATATATTATGGAGGATGGGCACACATGAATTTTCAAGATCAAGCAAAAAACTTGATTGTGATTATATGTCTCAGACAATGGGTGCACCCTCCCTTACCTCACAAAGAGAGGCTCTAGTCTGGGAAGGTTTGAGTTGTGCAGGTTAGGGTCAGTGTGTAGCTCTGGATGGAGGAGTGAGAGCAGCTGGGTTAGGGCTTGCCCGGGATGGAGGATCCAAGAGAGATCTTGTGAGCCAGGGTGCAGCTGATGCTTGGTGACTGTGGGAGTTGTGGGCAGGGGAGCCAGAGAGCCGATCAGTGCTCTATCAGTCAAGGCCCTGGTAGGAAACATGGCAAACTCATACAGTGACTGGGGAGGGTTTAATAAAGGGACAGTGACCTGGGAGCTGTCACCAGCCTAGGCTGGAGAGAGTAGGGGCCATAAGTGGAGGAACATGGCCAACCTGAGGCTAGCAAGGTTGGGGCCATCCTTCAATATCCAGCCTGCACTTCCCATTGGCCAAACCAGATAGCAGCTGGGACCAGCTGAAAGCCAGAGGGCAAGGGAGCCCTGATGCAGTCCCCGGAGGTCACTCTCCCAGGCACAGACAGGGTGGGAAGGTGGAGCAGGAATCTGGACAGGCAAATGGAGGGCATAGCTGTACACTTGGGTTTAAGTTTAGCCTGTGGTCTGGAGAGCAGTAACTGAGTTGTTGTATTTTGGCTTCATAGTGTTTTTTCTTGTATTATATGCCAGCAAGTGATTAAGGTGGTTTGGCTTTAGGGTTCAGTTGTATTGAGGTATTCCATGTCCTGATGACTTTGTGGGGATCAATATATAGTTGCTGCAGAGGGATCAATATGTGGTTGCTGGGGGTGGCCAGAGTGGCCCAGACTCGGTCATTATGTGATGGGTGGGAAAATGAAAGTGTGTTTGGGTTAGAGGCAGATCAGCATGTAACTGATGCTGGGAATCAGTATTTGCCCATTGGGGCAGTCAGTATTTCCCTGATGGAGAAGCTGTGAAATTGGTCTGGGGATATAATGAGTCATCAGAGTCAGGGCAGGGAGCAGGACTTATCCAAGGGGGCTGTTAGGGCTGCTGCCCATCCATATAGCACCTTTGTGTGGGTTAAAAAAAAAAAGTCCCTGCTCTGGGTGAATGCAGCCCTGCACCAAGGGGCCAGACATGGTCACCAGAACAGTGTCCTCTCATCTGGGAGCCTTTGGGCAGTGACCAACCTGCACAACTACACACAGTATCCCTGGGGGTGGCTGGGGTCTCTGGGGAAACAGAGTCCTCCCTGACACAGCCTCAGCAGTGCCTGCAGCCTCCAGCCCCTCCCCAGCCTTCTCCTCCAGCTGTCCTGCTCTTCCGAGAGGAGGCTGTGCAGGTTTCTGCAGTGTGAGTCCCTACACCCTGAGCGGCTTGGGAGCTGGCTTCCTGGAGTGAGGGTCAGGGTCAGGGTTCGAGTCCTGGCCACATCGTATATGTGTCAGAATGAGCAATGCCTTTTTAGGTCACATATACTTTGGACCTCAACACTGCTTTATGTAGGCCGTAAAATTAATAGGTGGGAACTAGATTTATGGGCCCCGCTGGGCTGTTCTTTGCTTGTTAGGTTAAACACACTGATTTCCTGGTACAAAAGTGCTTGTTAAAATAATCTCCCCCAGCATGTTCAGAGGGGACATATCTGTCTTGTTGGGGGGATGGGAGAAGACTGCAGCGCCCCATCCCTGTCTCCCCTGCTGGCCCACCTGTCAGGGCCTCCCCCGCCCCCAGCTGTGTGTATGATGGAATGAATGATGATGCTTCTGGGCGGGGGGGTGGTCCAGGAAAGGAATGCGTCTCTGTGCAGATAACGCCAGAGCCAGATGCACACTTGCATCAGCCCCCACCCACTCTGAAGAGCCACTAGTCTTTGTTCCAGCCCTGTCTTGAGAGGGAAAGCTAGAAGCATGGGGAGGCATGTGTGGGGGAGGCTTGGTGTTGTTGCAGCACAGTGGGAGGGTGTCCTAACTGCTGCTTCTGAAGACTTAACATAGTCCAGAAGAGGAGGCAGAGAGGAGATACAGCCCTGCTGCCCGAGCATCTTCCAGGTCTATGTGTCCTCTGGTGACACTGTGCTTGCAGATACTCCAGACTCTACTCTGCAACCCTCCCGCCTCTCCCTCATCTAGCACAGTGCCACCCCAGGGAGCAGAGACTGTCCTACCATATCCTGCCTTTCTTCCCCTGGGGGTGTGACTGGTGGAGTCCCAAGAGAAGTGGATTATGCAGAGCATACAAGTAGGGACTTCCAACAAGAACCAGGTTACTCACAGACATTCTCAGGGCAGAGCTAGGGGTGGGCCTGAGTGAGGCTGATGATGGAGGCTTGAGTGGGCTTGATCCAATCAAGGGCAGACAGTGTTTCCAGGGCTCCAGGGACACACCTACTGTGCTGGAAGAAAGGCCCAGGCTAAGACAACTCAAGAAGAGTGTTTGGCACTTAGTAGGCCTATGAGGCGCTTGTTGAATGACAGAAGACTGGTTGGAGTGTCCCAAGTTGTCTAGTTCCTTGTTCAAACCTAGCTCATTGTGAAACACTCTGAAGACCATATGTCCCAATCTTCTCTCATATCCCGATGCCAGGCTGGTTCCATTGAGTTGAGGGGCACTCACTCAACTCTTTTCCTACCCTCCCCTTAGTCTTTCGCAGGCTCACAGCTGCCAAGCTTCCACGCCTTGTAGATGCTCCTCTCTCAGCCTGGAATTGCAGCACCTCCACCCCCTGCCCACCACTGTCAGCCAAGCTGCTTACTTGGAAGCTTGCTTAACGGCCCTACCTCTAGGCTCCCATTGCATTTATTTGACATTTGCTGTCATTTCAGCAAAGTACATGACTTATTCCAGGTCTGATTCTTTACATGCATTCTCCCATTTAATCCTCATGAGGAAGATATTATACCCAGTCATATAGAGACAGAAAAATGGAGACTCTGAGACAGCAATGAATTTACCCAAGGCCACCCAGCTAGTAAGTGGAAGAGCCAGGACTTGGGCTCGGGTTTATAGACTCGAGTCAGGCTGCTGCCTTGTCTGTACTTACCTCCATCATTAAAAAACCAAAAAAAAAAAAAACAAATCTGTTGCCGTTGAGTCGATTCCAACTCATAGCAGCCCTATAGGACAGAGTAGAACTGCCCCATAGAGTTTCCAAGGAGTGCCTGGTGGATTTGAACTGGCAACCTTTTGGTTAGCAGCCGTAGCTCTTAACCACTATGCCACCAGGGTTTTCCCTCCATCATTATGGGGTATTAAATAGCTCATTTGGTAAACTTTTCTCCATCAGATGGTTGGGCTCCTGGGGGCAGAGATGATGTCTAGATTGCTTGTGCATCCCTAGCGCCCAGCACGATGCTTAATGCACAACTAGAATTTCAGTAAATACTTATGGATTGGAGTGTGATATTATGTCTACAAAGTTTAGGTCTGGAGTTAGGCTGCCTGGGTAACAGTCCAGCACTTCCTGGCTCAGTGGCCTTGAGCAAGTTACTAAAACCTTCTCATGTGTAAAACAAGGCTAATAATGGTACTTACCTCCTAGAGTTGCTGTGAGGGTTAAATGAGATGCTCTGTATAAAATGTTTACAATAACGCCAGATACATAATAAGATCTCTAACTCCTCTTCTCATCATGGCCCTGATCTACTTGTTCCCTTCTTGTTCTGACATACTGCCACCTGCTGGTGGGTTCCAGGTGCATCCATCACATTCCTTTAGTGCCTGGAGCAGCTGAGCGCCCCAACCGGCTCCCCCCACCCCATTTCCCCATTTTACTATCCTCCTTCCCTCCACAATAAGTTATGCACCTCCTCTCCTTCCAAACTCTGCACAGCTGCACCTCCTGCTGCATGCTTCCTTGATTACCAACCCTGCACACCAGTAGCACAGGGTTACCGCTAGCTTTTCCGCTCTGTCCTACCATGCCCTATTTCTTTGGCTGCATGGATTTTGGAGGCAGGCATATGTGGATTTGGACCCCGGTGTCAACACTTACTGTGTGAAATGGGACAAATTACTGAAGTTCTCTGAGCTTCATGGTTGAAGGACCCCCAACAAATGGTAGCTACTGTTATTATTCATCTTCTGCCCACTTTGACTCAAAAGCAATCCAGGCATTATCCCTGCCCCCAGGTTCTGATTGCCTTCTGGTCCCCAAGTGCACACATCCTCTTGGCAGGTTCTGAGGCATTCTCCCTGCCAGTAACCAAGGGAGAAGAGAACAACACGTGTGCAAGGAAGGAGGTTATCACAAAGGCTAAATCCCATTGTCATGGTCACACAGAAGGCCCCAGTTCCCCACTCGCTTGGCTCCTTTCTTGCTCCCCATGTGTTTCATCTTAGGCTTGCTTAGAAGGGGCCCAACCTTCTTTGTCTCTCCTGATCACACCCCATGCTCTCCCAAAGCAGCAAGTTGGAGGAGCTTGGCTTGCCCCAAATCCTCTTGGAGGGGGATCTCGTGGGGATTGATCTGTAAACGTGGAAGTTGGACCACAAAGTCCTCCAAGGTCTTTTCTAGCTCTGGCATGCTTTGCATCTGAGTCAATCATTCTTTGACTTAACGACTTCCAAATGTCTGCTTGGGAGAACTCGCCTTTGCACCAGTAGCTGACACTGAGAACCACCTTATAGAGACCCAAGAAAACCTGCTGGGCCCCTAAGATGGTAACTAGTTGCCCTGATTTTGATGCAAGACTGGCTTTTCCATTCAAATACAATCCAAGAAGGTCTGAAGAGGGGAAGTAATTCGGATTTAGACTCTGGGTAGGAGAGACAGGCTTGGCAACAGGACACAAAATGTGTTCCCCCCATTGCTTATCTCCAACATGGGCATGGCACCCGACTGTGATGGTAGACCTGAATGGGCCCCTTTGCCCTAAAAAGCACCCCTATGCCTGAATTCTCACTATTGGTTCCTCTCCTTTGGGTTTGGCATTCTCCTCTAAAAGTTTGTCTCAAACCCAGCCTTGCTTCAGGAAGAGTGGTACGTTTTGTTTCCCAGACCATCACAGGCAGCCTAAGCATCCGTCAAGAGGCAGAAGGCAGTGGGGAGGGGCACCAAGGGTGAGAGGCTGCGAAGCATATGCTGAGACAGCCTTCCCATGGGGCCAAGCCTGCCCGCAGGCTGGTGGATTAGAAGGGGTATTTGGTGAGTCCACAACCAGCTTGTGGCAGCGAGCTTCGCTCAGACTTTGTAGACCATCCAATGGCTTCTTTCAAAACAGGATTTTGATGAGTTAAGTGTAAATGAATCAGAAACACATGGGTTGGATTTCCCTCCAAATGCAGTGGGGTTTGAATACAGCCCAGGGAGGGAAGAAGGGGTCTGTGGAGGGAAGACGTGGCTTAATCAAATAGGCCTCTTTTTTCTGTTAACTTTTACCACCACCACCCATTGGCTCCTGTTCTCTACCATCCTCCCCCCACCTCATCCCCAGGGGTGGAAGACCCAGGTCTTTGCAGCCTGCGCCCAGCTGAGGACCTAGGCCAGCCCTGCCGGCGTCAGACTCAGGGGGAGCTGGACGCTCCTAGACTCCCGCCGGCTGCTGTCCAGGATGCCTGGCGGAGGCAGCTGGAAGACTTTCCTCTGGAGACAGTGTCTCTCTGTCCATCCTAGTCTTCTGAGATGAGGGCACCTGGGGAGGAGAGGGCAGGGCAGTGAGGGTGCTAGACGCCCCTCTGGGTGGCACACTTGGGTTCACAGAGACTAGATCCCAGTCTTAGAATGCAGTGTCTCATGAGGAGGCAAGTTTTCAGACAAGACTGTGTCTTTATATATTTAAATCACATGTATTATTTTATTTCTTCATTGTAAGCATCATACTTCTTTTTGGAAGGAGCCCTGGTGCCGTGGTTAAGTGCTTGGCTGCTAACCGAAAGGTCGGTGGTTCAACCCTCCAGCAGCTCTGTGGGAGAAAGATGGGGCAGTCTGCTTCTGTAAAGATTATAGACTTGGAAACCCTATGGGGAAGTTTTACCCTGTCCTATAGGGTTGCTATGAGTCAGAATCGACTCAACGAGAATAGATTTTGGATTGGACTCCTTTTTTTGGGAGGTGGGGGGTACAAATCTTAAAAGCACAGAGAAGCAAAATAAGAAAATAACAGCTACCTATAACCCCCACCCAGAGGTAAAGTTGTTAACATTTTTATAAAGCTTCTTCAGGGCCTATGTTGTGTATTTTTTCTAAAAAACCACAGATTTGGACACATGTGGATTAGAAACGGAAACCCTAGTGGCGTAGTGCTTAAGAGCTACAGCTGCTAACCCAAAGGTTGGCAGTTCGAATCCACCAAGCGCTCCTTGGAAAACATATGGCGCAGTTCTACCCTGTCCTATAGGGCTGCTATGAGTCGGAATCAACTTGATGGCAACTGGTTAGGTTAGAGATGGCAGCATAGTGGTTAGAGCTTTGCATCTAGAGTAGACTGTTGCAGTGTTCCGTCAAGTCGATTCTGACTCATAGTGACCCTGTATACAGAGTACAACTGCTCCATACGGTTTTTGAGGCTGTAATTTTAGTTATCTAGTGCTGCTATAACAGAAATACCACAAGTGGATGGCTTTAACAAGCAGAAATTTATTCTCTTAAAGTTTGGGAGGCTGGAAGTCTGAATTCAGGGCACCAGCTCTAGGGGAAGGCTTTCTCTCTGTGTCAGCTCTGGGGGAAGGTCCTTGTTTCCTTTCAACATCTGTGGACCCAGCTTTCCTTGGAAATCTCCATGTGTTTGGGTATCAATCTTACCCTGGGTCTAAGAGGTTCTCAGTGGAGGGACCCCGAGTGCAAAGGATGCACTCCACTCCCTGCTCTTCTTTCTTGGTAGTAGCAAAATTTTGCTGAAGATAACTAAAAAATGGTTGCAGCAGTGCATTGACAGGGAACTGCCAGAAATTCAAGCCAGATTCAGAAGAAGACGAGGAACAAAGGATATCATTGCTGATGTCAAGTGGATGTTGGCTGAAAGCAGAGAATACCAGAAAGATGTTTACCTGTGTTTTATTGACGATGCAAAGGCATTCGACTATGTGGTTCACAACGAATTATGGATAACATTGTGAAGAATGGGAATTTCAGAACACCCAATTGTGCTCATGCAGAACCTGTACATGGATGAAGAGGCAGCCATTCAAACAGAACAAGGGGATACTGCATGGTCTAAAATCAGGAAAGGTGTGTGTCAGGCTTGAATCCTTTCACCATATATATTCAGTCTGTATGCTGAGCAAATAATTCGAGAAGCTGGGCTATATGAAGAAGAATGGGGTATCAGGATTGTCGGAAGACTCATTTAATAACCTGCATTATGCAGATGACACAACCTTGCTTGACGAAAGCGAAGAGGACTTGAAGCACTTACTGATGAGGATCCAAGATTACAGCCTTCAGTATGGATTACACCTCAATGTAAAGAAGACAAAAATCTTCACAACTGGACCAGTAAGCAACATCATGATAAACAGAGAAAAGATTGAAACTGTCAAGGATTTCATTTTACCTGGATCTACAATCCATGTCCATGGAAGCAGCAGTCAAGAAATCAAACAGTGTATTGCATTGGGCAAATCTGATGCAGAAGACCTCTTTAAAGTATTGAAAAGCAAAGAGGTCACTTTGAGGTCTAAGGTGCGCCTGATCCAGGCCATGGTATTTTCAAACACCTCATATGCATGCAAAAGATGGACAATGACTAAGGAAGACAGGAGAAGAATTGATGCCTTTAAATTATGGTGTTGGTGAAGAACATTGAATATACCATGGACTTCCAGAAGAATGAACAAATATCTTGGAAGAAATACAGCCAGAATGCTCCTTAGAAGTGAAGAAGGCAAAACTTTATCTTGTGTACTTTGGACATGTTATCAGGAGGGACCAGTCTCTGGAGAAGGACATCATGCTTGGTAAAGTAGAGGGTCAGCGAAAAAGAGGAAGACCCTCAATGATATGAATTGACACAATGGCTGCAACAATGGGTTCAAACATAGCAACAATTGTGAGGATGGCCCAGAACCGGGCAGTGTATCATTCTGTTGTACGGAAGGTCTCTATGAGTAGGAGCCAACTCAGTGGCACGTAACAACAACAATAGGAATTTAGCGGTATCACATTATGGTTTTAATTTACATTTTCCCAATGATTAATGATGTTGAGCGTCTTTTCGTTTGTTTATTTGCTATCTAGATGTCTTCTTTGGTTAATTGTTTAAATGAGTTGCACACTTTTAAATTGGGTAATTGTCTTCTTATTAAGTTGTAAGAGTTCTTTATATATTCTTGATACAAGTCATTCACATGTGCTTTGTAAATATTTTCTCCCAGTCTGTGGCCTATCTTTTCCTTTTCTTAACTGCATTTTTTAAAGAACAGAATTTCTAATTTTGATAAAGTCCAATTTATCATTTTTTCCCCTTTTTTGTTGTGCTTTTGAGGTCTTAGGTAAGAAATCTTTGTCCGACCTCAGCAACTCCAAGTCACTAAGATTTTCTCCGAAGTATTTTCTAGAAGTTTTATAGTTTTAGGATTTACATTTAGGTCTATGATCCATTTTCACTTAAATTTTTTATGGAATGAGGCATGGGATGAAGTTTTTGTTTGTTTGTTTGGTTTTTTTGCATGTGGATGTCCAATTGTTTTAGCCTCATTTGTTGAAAAGACTATCATTTCTGTAACAATTTTGATCCTTTGTCAAAAATCAATTACCC
Source organism: Trichechus manatus latirostris (assembly GCF_000243295.1). Taxonomy (NCBI): domain Eukaryota; kingdom Metazoa; phylum Chordata; class Mammalia; order Sirenia; family Trichechidae; genus Trichechus; species Trichechus manatus. The sequence goes on from NW_004443940.1 coordinate 10,792,720, forward strand.
ACATATGTGAGGGTCTATTTTTGGACTATATTCTGTTCCATTGATCTAATATCTCTCTTTTACCACACTGTCTTGATTACCATAGCTTTATAGTAAATCTTAAATGAGATAGTATGAGTCTTTCAACTTTGTTCTTTTTCAAAATTATTTTGGCCATGCTAGTTTCTTTGCTTTTTCATACAAAATTTAGGATTAGCTTGTCAGCTACTACCAAAAAGATACTTGGATTTTGATTGGGATTGCATTGAAACTACAAATCAACTTGGGAAAATTTTTGGTTTTCAGTAGTTTGACAATACTGTGTCTAGATTTTATTTGTTTAGGGTTTTTTTTTTTTTTTTTTGGGAAGGAGAGGATATTTTTCCTCTGAGCTTCTTGGGGCTGTGATTTGTTGTCCTTCAATAATTTTTGAAAAGTTCTCGACTACTATATCTTTGAATACTTCTTCTTTCTGGCTTTGTCTCTCTTCTCTTTCTGGGACTCCAATTTGATATTGGTCTACAGCCTTTGGGTCTTTTTTAAAAATCTTTTTTCCTCTTTGTGGTTCAGTTTGGATAATGTCTATTAACTTATATTCAAGTACAATTAATCTTTTTTCTTTTGTGTCTAGTTTGCTGATAAGCCTGTCAAAGGAATTCTTCACGTCTTGATATTTTTTCATAGCATTTCCATTTTATCTTTTTTTTTGCAGTTTTCTTCTCTCTTCTGAAATTCCCCATCTGTTTAATTATGTTGCTCACCTTTTCCACTAGATTATTTAACATATTAATCACAGTGATTTTAAGATCCTATTGATAGTATTAACATATGAGTCAACTCTGAGTCTGGTTCTGTTGATTGTTTTATTCCTTGACAATTTTTTTTTTTTAACTTGCTTTTTGTGTATCTTGTAATTTCTGATTGAATGTTAGGCATTGTATGTACAAGAATAGTAGAGACGGATAAATAGTACTTACACTCTGAAATGAGTACCCTTATTTTTCTGTGAGACATTAGTTGCATGTGGAGAGAGGGGGGAAGTTGAGTCAGTCTAGTCAATAGATGAACTAGGTTTGAGTTTTGTTGTTGTTATAGTTATTTTCACCGCATTACAGCGTGCAAATCCCTCCAGCAGGGGGCTGCTGCTACCTTGTGTGGCCAACTCTTTGTTCTGTGCTCTGCCAAAGTGAAACAGTTTATGTGTTCTGTCTCTCCTCAGATGAGCCAGTCATCTTTTGAAATCAAGTTCACGTGGTTGCCTATTACCTCAGTTCTCTGACGAGTTCAGGAAAAGTCATAATTTTGTAGATTACCTGATATTTTTTCCATTGCTATGGAGGGAATCAACATTCCTTTGTGGTTTTCTACATCCTAGAGTTAGCAGATTTTTCTTGCCTATTTACACTTATCTTCATGATCGTAGGATTTTTTCCTTTGACTTAAAGATGCAAGGAATTACTGTAATAGATTTTCTATTAAATAATATTTACATTATTTTAATAATGCTTATTGTCTCCAGTTATATTATTATTTTAGTATAGTGCAGCATTTAATTTTCAAGTATTAGTAGTTTTATTACTGTATTTATTAGGTTTTGGTATCATGATTAATCTAGGTTTAGAAAATCAAGTATGACCTTTTGCATCTTTTTCTTTTCTCTGTAACAGTTTATTTAGCATGGAAATTATCAATTCCATGAACATTTGAGTAATAAAACTATCAAGTCATTGCACCATTTTTTGGAGGTGGTGTGTGCCAATCTTCTCAGTTTATTCCTTAATTATTGGTCTTTTAAGACTCAATACTTTTTGAATCCATGTGGCAATTTGTATTTTCCAAGGAAACAATTTATTTTATTGAGTGCCTTAAAGTATACATTTGACTGAGTTTGTAACCCTTAACATAGCAGGAGAAGAAAAGAGAACCTAGATAGAGTCTCAAGGAGCACCAACATTCAAGAGCAGACGAGAAAGAGGTACTACAAAAGAATCTGAGAAGGAGTATTCAGAGAAGTAGGGGGAAACCAGGAGGCTGTGGAATCATGAAAACTGAGGGAAGAGAGATTTTTAAGATTGAAAGTATAGTAATCAAGCTGGGCTCATACTTCTTTGCAACTTAAGATATTAGAAGAAATAGAAATCTATCTTTAGAATTTTGAAAAGAAAAAGCTGTGATTCAAGAATTCTATATGCAAGGTAAGGTGCCATTTGTGTATTAAATCAATAAAAGAAAATTCTCAGTAATATACATATTCAGGAAAAATACCATACATCTATCTTTCCTGAAAAAAAAAAAAAAAAAACCTTACATAAAAATATACTCCAGCCAACCAGGAGGTAAAAAAATACAGAGAGTTCATAAATGGGGAAGTCATAATGTAAAAGAATCTGTGGTGATTATTAAAATAATGTAACAATAGTTAAAGTTATTGTAATTATTAATGTTTTCAGTCAGACTGCTTTCTTGTATTTTAAAGAGATAAAAAGGTAAAAACAATAATGATTTGACCATGATAAAACTGAGATAAAAATACCAAATCATTTCAACAAAAATTGGGAGAAAGAGTTTCGGGGAAGTATGGGGAAGTAAACATGTACTAGTTCTTTATCTCTTATGAGGATTTCTCAATATGCTTTTCGAAAATTGTTATTGGGATGTAATTTACTACAATAAAATACACACATTTTTAAGTGTATAAGTTAGTTAGTTTTGACAAATGTATATAACCATGTAACCACCACCACAAAAGTAGAGTATTTAAATTGCTCTAGAAGGTTTACTTATGTCCCTTCCCAGTTAATCTCTACCCTCCACCCCCACCCCTGGCCTCAGGAAACCACTAATCTGTTTTTTTTTTATCTCTCTAGATTCGTTTTTCTAAAGTTTAATATAAATGAAATCATGTAGTATGCCTGGCTTCACTCAGAGTACTATTTTTTTTATAAATTCATCCACATTGTGTGCTTATCATTAATTTGTTTCTTTTTATTGATGAGCAGCATTCCATTGTATGGATGTACCACAGTTTGCTTATCCATTCATATTTAGGTTATTTCCAGCTTGGAGTGATTATGAATAAAGTTTCTATGAACACATTTATATATAAGTATTTTTTGGAGATATAGTTTTATTTTTCTTAGATAAATACCTAGGAGTAGGTATATGGTAAGAGTATGTTTAACTTTATAAGAAACTGCCATAGTGTTTTCCAAAATGGTATGCCATTTTACATTCCCACCATCAATGTATGAAAGTTCCAGTTCTTCCATATTTTCACCACTTAAGGGGAGATATGGAATATTTATTTTTACATTCATGTAGGTATATAGTTGTATCTCATTGTGGTTTTAGTTTGTATTTCCCTGATATTGAGCATATTTTCAAATATTTATTGGCTATTTGTATGTCTTATTTTGTGAAATGTCTGTTCAAATCTTTTGCCCATTTTTAAGAGCAGTTTTGTATTTCAGTGAAGTCTATTTGGCCAATTTCTAGTGGGCGAGGGATATGCTTTTTGTGCCCTACCTACAAAATCTATCCCAAGGTCATAAAGATTTTCTCCTATATTTTCTTACAGAAGTTTTAAAGTGTTAGCTTTTTTGTTTAGGACAGTAATCCATTTTCAGTTAATGTTTGTATGTAGTGTGAAATAAAGATCAAGATACATTTTTTTCACCCAATATGGATATCGATTTGTTTTAGCATCATTTGTTAAAAAGACTAGTCCTTCTCTGTTAAATTATCTTGGTATATTTGTTGAAAATCTATTGATAATTTACACTTGGATGTATTTCTGGAAACTTTATTCTGTTCCATGATCTATATGTCTATCCTTATGCCAAAAAACAGTCTTGATTACGGTAGCTTTATATTAAATCTTAAATCCAAGTATTGTAAGTCTTCCATCTTTGTTCTTTTGAAAATTAATTTGGCTACATTAGTTCTCTTGCTTTTTCATGTAAATTTTAGAATCAGCTTGTCAAGTTTTATTTTTAAAAAATCCTTCTGACATTTTTATTGAGTTTGCATTGTATCTGTAGATTGATTTGGGGAGAATATACATCTTAACAATTTTGAGTCTTCTGATCCATGAACATGATCTCTCTCTCTCTCTCTCTCTCTCTCCCCATTTATTTATTTATTTATTTTTAACTTTTTCTTATCAGTGTTTTGTAGATTGCGCTATATAGGTCTTAGGAAAATATGTTTTCATTTCATCCCAAATAGTCCAAGTTTTGAAGATATTGAAATGGTATTTTTAAAATTTCAATTTTCAGCTATTCATTGCTACCAAAAAACCAAACAAACAGAACCCATTGCCCTCGAGTTGATTCTGACTCATACGGACCTTATACGACAGAGTAGAGCTGCTTCATAAGGTTTCCAAGGAGCGGCTGGTGGATTCACACTGCCGACCTTTTGGTTGGCAGCCCAGCTCTTAACCACTACACCATCAGGGGTCCATTCATCGCTAGTACATAAAAATGCAATTTATATTTGTTATTGACATTTTATCTTGTAACTTTTCTAAATTTATTTATTTGATTCTAGTACGATTATTTTGTAGATTGATTCTTATGATATTTTTATGTACCCTATCATGCTATGTGTGAATAAAGTTTTATTAATTCTTATCCCATACTATATGCCTTTTTTTTTCTTTTTTTGGCTTATTGTACTGCCTAGGATCTCCAATAAAATGTCAAATAGAAGAGGTAAGAGTAGACATCATTACCTGGTTTCCCATTTTAGAGTGACAACATTATTCGTCATCATTAAGTATTATTATATGAGGTGTAGGTTTTTCATAGCTTTTTTTTTAAAATCTGGTTAAGATAGTTGTCTTTTATTTCTAGTTTGCTGGCATTTTTATCATGAATAGGAGTTGCATTTTGTCAAATGCTTTCCTTGGGTGATTGAAATGATCATTTTTTTTCAACTTTATTTCTTTAAATAATTTATCAGTTTTATTTTTAATACGGTAAAATTCATTAACTGATTTTTGAATGTTAAACCAACCTCACATTCCTGGGATAAACCTCATTTGGTCACAATTTATTTTTATTGCTGGATTCAACTTGCTAGTATTTTGTTAAGGATTTTTGTGACTGTGTTCACAAGGGATACTGGTCTGTTGTTTTTTTCTTTTTGCAATGTCTTTATCTAGTTTGGTATCATGGTGATGCAAGTATTCCTCTATTTTCTAAAAGAGTTTCCATCAGATTGGTATTATTTCTGTCTTAAGTATTTGATAAAATTTTATAAAATTCACTAGTGAAGCTGTCTGAGCCTGCTGTTTTATTTGTGGAAAAGTTTTAAATTAAAAGATTGACTTTTAACAGTTTTATTTATTTGTATATTTCAAAATTTTTATGCATTTCCTATCAAATTTACTGGCATAAAGTTGTTCATAATATTACTTTATTACTTTTTAATGTATGTAGGATCTGAATTAATATTTCTTCTTTTATTCCTAATATTGGTAATTTGTACCTTCTTTTTTCCTTAACAAATCCAGCTAGAAATTTACTAATTTAAATTTTTTTCAAAGAACCAACTTTGTTTTCATTGATTTTCTTTCATATTTCTGTTTCCTATTTCATTGATTACTGCTATTACTTTTATTATTTCTTTCTTTTTAGTTACTTCAGGCTTAATTTTCTTTTCTTTCTTTTTTTTATAACTTCTTAGATGGTTAATTATATTATTAATTTTGGACCTTCATTTTTTTCTCACTTAAATACCTTATCATATAAATTCATCTCTAAGCACTGCTTTAGCTATGCCCCACAAACTTTGACAGGCTGCTTTTTCATTTTTATTCAGTTCAAAATATTTTCTAATTTTATATGTGATTTGTTCTTTGACTCACTGGTTATTTAGAAATGTCTTGTTTAGCAACCAATGCCACAAAACAATATGTGTATTAATTATTTAATGAGAAATTAATTTGCTCTGTAAACCTTCATCTAAAGCACACATACAAAAAAAGTATTGTTTAATTTCCAAATTATCAGGGGTTTTCCAAAGATGTTTCATTAATTTCTAGTTTAATTTCATTGTTTGCAGACATAATACTTTGTAAGATTTCAATATTTTTCAATTTATTGAAATTTGTTTTTTAAATGGTTCAGCATATAATCTGTCTAGTGACTATTTCATATGCACGTGAAAAGAATATGTATTCTGCTGTTGATATGTGGAATGTTCTATAAATTCCAATTATGCCACAACACTTGACAGTGTTATTCAAGTTTTCTATATACTTACTGATTTTCTGTCTACTTGTTGTTTCAACTCCTGAGAAAGCAGTGCTGAATATTCTTGTTATAGTTATGAGTTTCTTCTTTTTTGATTTCTCCTTTTGGATCTGTCAGTTTTTGCTTCATCTATTTTGAAACTGTGTTATTGGTTGCAGGCATATTTAAGATTGTTCTATCTTTTTGATGGACATATTCTTTCATCATTGTGAAATATTCTGTTTATCTCTGGTAGTAGTATTCATTCTTGAGTTAACATTGATGTTAAAATAGCCGCTCCTGCTTTCTCATGATTAATGTTTGCATGGCATATCTTTTTCCATCCTTTTACTTTCCATCTACATATGATTTTAAATTTAAGGTTGTTTATAGTTGGAATTTGGTTTTCTATCTAAACTGACAATACCTGCCTTTTAGTTTGAGTGTTTAGACCAGGGTCAACAAACTACAGTGTGAGGGCCAAACATGGACACATCATTCAGTAACATATTATCTATGGCTGCTTTTTGCTCCATAACATCAGAGTCGAATAGTTGTGACAAAGACTGAATGGGCCACAAAGCCTAAAATATTTACAATCACTCCCTTTGCAGAAAAAGTTTGCCAACCTCTGGTTTATACTATTTATATTTTATGTGATTACCAACATGACCATGAACTTCCAGAAGAAAGAACAAATAAGTCTTAGAAGAAATATAATCAGAATGCTCCTTAGAAATGAGGATGGCAAGACTTCAGCTTTCTTACTTTGGCCATGTCATCAGGAAAGACAAATCACTAGAATAGTTTGTCATGTTTGGTAAAGTATAGGGTCAACAAAAATGGGGGAAACCCTCAATGAGATGATTTGACACAATAGCCACAAAAATGGACTCAAACTTACCAATAATCATGAAGATGGTCAGGACTGGGCAATGTTTTATTCTGTCATATATAAGGTCACCATGAGTCAGAGGTGACTCGACAGCAACTAAAAACAACAAAGGGCTATATATAAAAGTATACTATCATACTATTTTTTTTTCTATTTATCCCATTTATATTTTTTTCCTCTTTTGAATTGATTATTTTTTATGATTTTATTTTATAAACACTATTGGCTTATTAGCTATACTTTTTTTTTTAGAGATTGCTGTAGTATTTATTATATATCTCTTTAACTAATCACAGTATATCTTCAAACAGCATTATACTGCTTCATGTGTTATGTAAAACCTTACAATATATTTCTATTCCTACCATCCTTTGTGCTATTATTGGTGTACATTTTACTTTCTCATATGTTGTAATCCTCACAATGCATTGTTATTTTTGCTTTAAACAATCATATTTTAAAGAAATTAAAAAGTGAGAGAAAGTATTTTATATTTACCCACATATGTACCCTATCCAGTGTTCTTCCTTCCTTTCGGTTAATCCAAATTTCCACCTAGTCTGATTTTTCTTCTGTCTGAAATACTTTTTTTTTTAACATTTCCTATAATGAGAGTCTATGGATCATGAATTATCTCAGTATTTGTCTGCAAAAGATTTATTTGTACTTACTCTTTTAAAATAAAGCTTCTTTGGATTTAGAATTCTAGGTTGACACCTTGTTTAAAGATGCCCTTCCATAGTCTTCTGGCTCTCATAGTTGCTGATGAGATGTCTGTTATAAAGTTTATCTTTTTTCCTCTGTGTATAATGTATCTTTGCTCACTGCCTGCCTTTAAGATATTTCTCTTTAAAATGGGTTTTCAGAAATTTTTTAATGGTGTGATTCTCTTTTAGATACTCCTGCTTGAGGCTTATTGGACATTCTTGATCTGTAGGTTTAATATTTTCATCAAATATGGAAAGTTTTCAGTCATAATTTCTTCACTTTTCTGTCTCTCTCCTTTTTCCGTCTGAGACTCCGATAATGCATGGGTATGTGTTTACTCTTTATCCCTTGATATTGCCACACATGTCACCAAGGCTCTGTTCATTTTCCCCCTAGTCTTCTTTCTCCCTGTGCTTCCCTTGTGTAGTTTCAATTGCTATACCTTCAAGTTCACTAGCTTTTTCTTCTGCTGTTTCTAATCTGCTGTTGATCTCATCCAGTAAAATTTTTATTTCATATGTAGTGTCTTTCATCTCTAGAAGTTCCATTTGGGAAATTTTCCCCCTCATTATGTTCATACTTTTCTTTAATTTCTTGAACATATTCGTAATAGCTGTTTATGCATCATTGTTGGATAATTCCATCATTTATACCATCTGGATCTCTTTCTAATAAATATTTTTTCCGCTCAGGTCACATTTTACTGCTTCCTGTCATGCTTGAAATATTAGATTGGATGCTGGACATTGTAAATGATACATTGTTGAGAGTCTGGATTTTATTAACTCCTTTTAAAGAACATTGGGCTCCGCTGTAATAGGCAGTTGAGTCAGTAGAAGTTCAGTTTGATCCTTTCAAGATTTGCTTTTACTTTAAGGCTAATTTAGTCCTACTGCTAAGGTGTGATTCTTCTAGGATCTCCACTGGATGCTCTGCATGTTCAGTAACAACTCTCTCAGTCCTGCTTGATCTTTTAGAATTTTTCAGCTATGGCTCCCTGACTGTTCTTTAACCAGCCTCATACAGATTCGCTCTGCACACAATCATCTTAATTTTCATCAAAGATCCAAGGGGACTCCTCTTTTGCCACATAGTCTATTCCACTTGGGAATTCTGCTCCCCAACTTTCAGCTGCCTCAGAGTCCCTAAACTCCAATCTTCGTTTCCTCATCTCAGTGAGGCTGTTATACACAGTTTGGAATTCCCTCCCTTTGTTCTGTGGTCCAGAAGGTGCCTCCAGGCAGAAAGCTGAGGCAGTCCTTGGTCTCTCCTAATTTGTTTTCCTTCTCCCAGGGACCACAATTCTGAACTTCCTATTGTCCAATCTCTGAAAACAGTGTCTAGTCTCTAGTTGTTTAAGATGGGAGGGCAAACCCTATCCCTATTAATCCATCATCACTGGAAATGGGAGAGTAGATACTCTTCTCATTCTAGACTTGAATAATTAAAGTAATATAGGCTTAAATAAGTTGTAAATATATTTGTCGATTTCCCTTATGTTTACTGTAAATATTACCAAAATACAGAAGTTATGACAAAGAAAATAACCAGTGTTAACATTTTGTCATGTGTCTCACAATTTTTGTCTATACTTGGTGACACTCAGAAATATGGGCTTTATAAATTTAATTTTGTGTTGGATGGGGAAGCCTGAGGAATTAAACAAACAATGAACAAAATAAAAATAAGTAGAATAAATCTTGGAACTGAGTTAGTAACGTTATCCTTACTTACAGATAATATGATTATCTATTTGGAAAGCTCAAAAAAATAAACTAAAAATGACTGGAAATACTAAAATTGTTCAAAAACACTTTTTTATATGTCAATATTACTAATTAGAAAATATACTGGGGAAAAGATCTTGATTAGAATAGCAACAAATATATGCAATATCACCTATAACTGCAATTAGGTGTTTGGAAATATATGGAAATAAATTGTATGAAGAAAATTACAAAACTGACTTTAATAATAAAATTATTTTAATAACTAGTGAGAGTTTTGTGTTCTCATTTGGGAGCATTTAATATTATAAAGTTGTCCATTTTCCACATATTAAATGTTAAATTATTTTTAATTCTAATCAAAACCCATATGGGATTTTTAGGAGTAGACAAAAAGATTCTAAAAATCACTGAAAGAATAAAGTTTGAGAATATCCAGAGAATTTTTGAAAAAGGAGCATAATGAAATGGGATATTAAAACGTGTATTAAAGCTACAATAATCACAATCATGTGAAACTGCTACAGGAATAGACAACATAGATCAGTGGAACAAAAGACAAAGCCCAGAACCAGTCCAAAAGCATTTAAGAATTTATTGCAAGGTAAAAGTGACATTTCAAATCAGTGGGGAAAAGATGAATTTATTCAATAAATAAATTTGAATTTACTGTCTAATATATTTGGGGGTAGGGGATGTGAGGAGTTAAAACTATAGCTCATAATTTATACCAGAATAAATCCAGGTAGATTAAAGATTTAAATGTAAAATATGAAGCTAATCAAGGTAGTGGGAAACAAGCACTCTCATATATTTTTGGTTGAGTGTAAATTTGTATAACCCTCTGAAGGACAATCTAGCAATGTCTATTAAAAGGATGCTCATACTCTCTGACCTCACAATTCCTCTTCTATTAATTCATTTGGTAATTCATGTAGATATACTGGTCCATGTGCACAAATAAATATCCTTGGACAAGAATATTAATGGCAGCATTATTCATGATAGTGTAACACAGTGCTAGAATGGAACTGTTCTTGGCTCAGGACACCAAAGTGAATGTGCCGTATACCCCTCCCTCTCTGCAGATTTGCAAAAAACTTGGCCTAGAATCTGCTCAATGGCTCTTCGACCGCTAAACATGAAAACAAGATCTGAGACTGCAAGGGTGAGGTGATTAGTAAAGAAAATTCTTTAGAGAGAGCTGTTGCCTTTCTGGGTCCTCATCTTGCTTTTGGGGGAGCAGCTGTAGAGACCGCTGTGAAGACTAGGAAGGTGGGGGTTTCAAGGAGCTTCTCAGAGAGTTTGGAGAAGAGATTCCAGCAGCGGGAGACACAGAAGACTGATGTCTGCTCCAGATCTGAGGATGCTAAAGTGGCCTGAGAGCTGAGGGCTGACTCACATCTGAGAAAACCAGAAAACAGAGAAAGTTGCCTCCTGGCTGTGGTGGCAGAGTCTGGCAATTGCGCTGTGTTGGGATCAGAGATTGTTGGGACAGGGGACATACGAGTGTTTCCACTGGCCGGATATGGACCATGCAGGAAAGAGAGATCCGACATGGGATTTCCTTGGATCTGGTTCAACAGAGCTTCCCAGAGGGCCAAGAAGAATGTGTCAGAACAAGACCAGAGTTACTTCTATAAGCTCAGGCTAAGGGAGGAGTCTCAGGGATCATCAGGAATAGGTTAGGAGAACTGCAGGGAAGAAGGGCTCTCTAGGGAGCCAAAAATCCCACAAAGCTCTCTAAGAGAAGAAGGCAGCATGAGAGCTCAAAATCACCCACCCAAATAATAATAACCATTTCACCCTTAACTTCTTCTTGCTCCCTGCACCTCATACACCTTGACTCTCCTGGTGGAGTGAAACAGAAACTAACGAGGGGGATGGTGATCAAGAGGTGTAGAGGCAGGTGTGTACCAAGGTCACTTCACCACAGCTGCCTTCTAGCTAGAAGCAGGCTAGAGTTGGGGGAGGGGAGATGATGTAACACTCAATCAAATTCAGGAGTTTGGTTTATAGCATAGTAACAGATATTAAAATTTCTGAATTGAGGCTGTGTTTTTGACCTAAAGCGAAAGTCCATGAGAACTGCCAGTGTTTTCAAACAAAGGCAGGAAATGTTACCCTAGAGAAATACTTTTAAAGGGATGATGGAAGAAAAAATAAAAAATTTTAGTTTGATTATGTCATAAGTCGTGCTTGTTCAGCATATCAGTTACAACAGTAAAACACTGGGAAAACTTAAAAACCCACCCAAAAGGACTGTTGTGTTCATGTAATAAAATATTACGCTGTTGTTAAAAATAATGAGGAAGATCTTTATGCACTGATAAGGAATGAACTGCAAATAAAGTGGTCGGTGGGAATAAAAGCAAGGTATAGGTACTTTTATGTAAGTGCTACACTGTACGGAAAAAAAGGGGAAAGGTGCAAAGTATACATATGATTTGTACATACAGTATCTCTAGAAACTACTGAGAAACACAGTTAGCCTTTGAAGAGGACAAGGTGGAGACCAGGCAATAGGCATAGGGGGGACTTCTACTTTCTACCGTGGACATTTGTTAGCTATTACAAATAAATTGTAAATAAAGTTATGAAAATACTAGGGGGAAAAAAACCCAGATAAATATTTATTTAACCCAGATAAAACCTGGGTCACTTCATAGTCCAGTCTTAACATGAAATCACAGTCAAGCAGACTCCAGACAGCAAAATATATAATTGAAGGATGTTTAAATCTTTACTTACTCTCTCCAGTAAACAGCAATGGGCTGTGGTGGCAGCACATGCATGTGTGAGAAGAGTACATTCTTAATGAACCACAAAACATTTTAACAATCCTCTCCCCATCACTGCCATCCCCTACATCTTCCACATGGAGAGCAGCTGGTAGCTACAAAATTCTGTCTTTATTTTACTCTTAAACTCCCAACCAAAACTCATTCTGAAACTGAAAATGCATAGACCAACTCCCCTACTCCGTCCCTTCTCCTGTGGATATACTTTTTTCTTTTGCTAGAACTACTTCTCTTTCCTATGTAAAGTTACCTATGTCTAACTCACTTTGCAAAGGCATTCGAGTATGTGGATCATAACAAATTACGGATAACACTGCGAAGAATGGGAATTACAGAACACTTAATTGTGCTCATGAGGAACCTGTACATAGATCAAGAGGCAGTCATTCTAACAGAACAAGGGGAAGGAAAGGTGTGCGTCAAGGTGGTATCCTTTCACTATATCTATTCAATCTGTATGCTGAGCAAATAATCCGAGAAGCTGGACTCTGTGAAGAAGGGGCATCAGGATTGAAGGAAGACTCATTAACAACCTGTGTTATGCAGATGACACAACCTTGTTTGCTGAAAGTGAAGACTTGAAGCACTTACTGATGAAGATCAAAGACCACAGCCTTCAGTTTGGATTACACTTCAACATAAAGAAAAGAAAAATCCTCACAACTGGACCAATAAGCAACATCATGATAAGCAGGGAAAAGATTGAAGTTGTCAAGGATTTCATTTTACTTGGATCCAAAATGAACACCCATGGAAGCAGCAGTCAAGAAATCAAAGACACATTGTACTGGGCAAATCTGCAAAAGACCTGTTTAAAACGTTGAAAAGCAAAGATGTCACCTTGAAGACTAAGCGCACCTGACCCAAGCCATGATGCTTCCAGTCACCTCCTATGCATATGAAAGCTGGACGATGAATAAAGAAGACTGAAGAAGAATTCATGCCTTTGAATTGTGGTGTTGGAGAAGAGTATTGAATATACTGTAGACTGCCAAAAGAACGAACAAATCTGTCTTGGAAGAAGTATGACCAGAACGCTCCTTAGAAGCAAAGATGGTGAGATTACGCCTCACACTTTTGGACATGTTGTCAGGAGGGATCAATTCCTGGAGAAGGATATCATGCTTGGGAAAGTAGAGGGTCAGCAAAAAAGAGGAAGAACCTCAATGATATGGATTGACACAGTGGCTGCAAGAATGGACATAAGCGTAACAACGATTGTGAGGATGGCACAGGATCAGGCAGTGTTTCATTCTGTTGTATGTAGGATCGCTATGAGTTGGAACCAACTTGATGGCACCTAATAACAACAACAACATGTAAAAGTCTCCTAGCTCTCTTCCGATTCTGAAGCTCTTTCTACCCATTATTTCTACCCAGGAATCTAAGCAGACGGACATAATATTTTTTGGTAGGGACAGGGGTGGGGAAGCTAGCAAATATTTACACATTGTTCCTCCAACACTTATGTAATCTTGGGGTAGGGCACACTTTTCCAAACACAAAACTAAGTATAAAGGAAAAAATGTTATATTTGACTACATTAAAGAAAAAAAATTTGAAAAAAATGTGATAAGGAACTCTTTTGATTATGTATTAGACATTATAAATGTATAAGTAATATAATGTGTTGGTGGAAGGGCTGACAAGTGGGCCAGTATAAAAGAACAGAGAACCCAGAAACAGACTCACTCACATATAGAAAGTTGATAAGACAGAAGGGGCGTAACAAACCAGTGGCAAAAGTATGAACTATTTAATAAATGGTACTGGGATAACCAGTTACTGGTGTCAATTGCCGTCTAGTTGACTCTGACTCATAGTGACCCTATGTGTGCCAGAGTAGAACAGTGCTCCATAGGGTTTTCAGTGGCTGATATTTCAGAAGTAGATGGCCAAGACTTTCTTCCAAGGTACTTCTTGGTGGACTCAAACCCCCAACCTTTAGGTTAGCAGCCAAGTTCTTAAATGTTTGCCCCACCTGGGAACTCTGGATAACTGGTTAGCTACATGGAAAAAATAAAAATAAAATAAGATCCCTACCTCACATCATACAGAAAATAAACTCCAGATGTATTAAAGATCAAAATATGAAATGTAAAAATTTTTAACTTTTAGAAGAAAATATAAGAGACTATATTTATAATCTTTGGGTAGGGAAAGAAAGTAAGATTAAAGTTTAACACATTGCTCAACAAAGACACCATAAAATTATTAAGCCAACCCCTACTGTAAAACAATCTGCAACATATATAACTACAAAGGACTACTACAATTCAATTAGAAAAATAAACAGAAGAATGGGCAAAGTATGTGAGGATTTACAGAAGAAGGCATCTTAATAGTCCATAAATGTGAAAAAAGATAACCAACTTCACTTGAAATCAGGCAAATGTAAAAATAAAACAGTGAGGTACCACCTTTACCCATAATATTGACAAAAGTCTGTTAACACCATAAGGTGGAATAGAGAAACAATACTCACAAGAGAGTAAAATGGTACCACTGCTTTTTAGAACAATTTGGTACTATCTAAGGAAATCTGAAAATGAGCACATCAGTTCCCAGACAGTTCACATCAAGAGACATATTTCTGGAGAAACTTTTGCACATGAACACAAAGAGTCATGTACAGCCGTGTTTACTGAAGCAATGATCTTATAATGAAAATTTAGAAGAAAATTAAAAAACATAAGTACCTGTTATGAATTGAATTGTGTCCCCCAAAAATGTGTATCAACTTGGCCAGGCCATGATTTCCAGTATTGTGCGATTGTCCACCATTTTGTGATCTGATGTGATTATCCTATGTGTTGTAAATCCTAACCTCTATGATGTTAATGAGGCAGGATTAGAGGCAGTTATGTTAATGAGGAAGGACTCAATCTATAGGATTAGATTGTGTCTTGAGTCATTCTCTTTTGAGATATAAAAGAATCGAGCATAGAGGAGAGGGACCTCATTACTACCTAGCAAGAAGAATCAGGAGCAGAGCACATCCTTTGGACTCAGGGTCACTGCACTGAGAAGCTCCTAGACCAGGGAAAGATTGATGACAAGGACCTTCCCCTAGAGCCGACACAGAAAGAAAGACTTCCCTGGAGCTGGCACCCTGAATTCAGACTTCTATCCTCCTAAACTGTGAGAGAATATATTTCTGTTTATTAAAGCCATCCACTTGTATTTCTGTTATAGCAGCACTAGGTAACTGAGACAGTACCTAACAACAAGAAAATTGATAAATTGTGTTATATTTATAAAATAGAATACTATGCCTCTGGTAAAATGGACAAATTGCAGCTGTATATTCCAATGTGCATAATGTTGAGCAAAAGTAAATTGTACGATGACATCTACAGTATGATTCCATTCATGGAAAGTTTAAAAAACATGAAACATGCAAAAAATACACTTCTCACACAAGTATACACACATACCCCCCACATAATACTATATACATTATTTATGGACACACACATGTAGTACTGCTATGAAAACATGCATGGGAGTGATAATAAATTTAGGAGGGTGATGAGGTTTGGAGAGAGAGGGAGGGCATGTAATTATGGAGAGGAACAC
Organism: Trichechus manatus latirostris; assembly: GCF_000243295.1. NCBI lineage: Eukaryota > Metazoa > Chordata > Mammalia > Sirenia > Trichechidae > Trichechus > Trichechus manatus. Next base: position 10,808,648 of record NW_004443940.1, read on the forward strand.
AGAGTACATCAAGTGTAATGAAAATGTTTGGTTACTTTAAAACATCTGATCCAAACTGATAAATAGTTAACACTTTGTAAAGCCATGTGATAAACTACACAGGTACTTAGTATATGATTGTCCATGGCTTTCTATATGCCATAATGCAAACTTTAAACAATATTTGCAGTATATATGGCAAAAGGGGTTAATATTATTTATCTGTAAGTAATGCTTGAAATTCAATAACAAAATTATGCAATCACTTCTCTCCAAATCTAAATCTAGACAAACTATGTAAGCAAGCAGCTCTTAAAAAGATGGATGCAATTTCCGATAAACATGAAAAATATTCAATTTCCCTAGAATCAAAAAATTCATATTGAAACAATATGCTTCTTTCTCTCTTTTCAGATTGGCAAAGATGAAAAGGAATGATAAAACCAGTGTGAGGAAGTGAAGACAGAGACATGTGCCAATGAAAGGAGCAGGATTATAAATTCCCTTGTAATCTTTGATAGGACAATACTGCATAAATCAAAATTTTGTAAAGAACATATGTCATTTGATTCACCAATTCCATTTCTAGGAATTCACCCTAAGTATGGTAGGCAACAGGGATCAGACTATTCTAAAGGGGATTTTTATTGCAAGATTATTTAGAATATCAAAAATTAAAGACAACTTAAATGTCCTAAAATAGAAGCTTGATTGAATAAATTATGGTACAAAGACAAAACAGCAATGTAAAATTGTAATGTAGATATGTATTATTTTCCCTGAAATATTTTCATGATATAGTAGGTTTAAAATGCACATTACAAATAGTGTCTATTTTGTATTTGTAAATTTATATATGTTTATATATATTTGCATTAAAACAGTCTAAAAAGAAGATATATCAAAGTGTGAAGATAGATGGCTGGATTTCAGGTGATTTTAATTTTTTCAAAGTTTTCTAACATTTGCACTACGTGTCCATACGTTACTTGTGTACAGTATATGTGTACATCTATTACTTGTGTACAAAAAGGAAATAAAACTAGCACAAAGCAAGAACGTGCTTTTCCTCTGCATTCTTGAGGGCTGTGCTCTCCTCCTTCTTGCTCTGAATGTTGGAGAGACAGAGAAAAATTATTATTTACAGATGATATTACTGTTTACCTAAGCAAACCAAAGCAAATCAATTACAAAAGTATTAGAAACAGTAAGAGTGCATTGTGGCTTGTAAAAAAAATAAATATACAGATCCCAGTGGCTTTCCTACACACCGAAACAACCAATTAGGAAACATAGTTTGAAAAATATATCATCAATAGCGACAAAAGCTGTAGCATATCTAGGAATAAACTCAATAAGCATAGTGGGGCCTATGTGACAACATACACACACACACACACTCTACACACACATAAACTTTTCATGCAAGTACACACACACACATACTTCTCCACATATGCACCCCTCAACAGCATCATACCCCAAAAGAACCTCAACAAGAAATGTTGAATGAGATTTTAATAGATAGATAGACATGTTATTTTCTTTGATGGGAAGTTTTAATATTGTAAAAATGTTTCAGAAGAACTGACATCAATAAATTTAATACATTCCAATCAAAATGTGATTTTGGGAGGTGGAGAATTTGTCAAATTGACTCTAAAATACTTATGAAAAATATTGAATAAGAAGAAAAAGGAAGGGTGGCTTGCACTCTCAGCTATTAAAATCTACTTCAAAAATATAATAATCAAAGCAATATGGCTTGGGTGCCAGAACAGGATAGAAACCTCAGAAACCAACGCAATTATATACTAGTACATACGAAAAGTTGTCATTTCAAATGCGCAGAAAAATTATTCATTAAAAGCAAAAAACTGACGTAAGGACAACTGAATAAACACTGGAAAGAAAAGTGAAATTAGAGCTGTATTTCAAATGATTAACTTCAATTATATTAAATAATTAAGAGTAAAGTTTGAAATCATAGATGACTTAGAACAGAATCTAGGTGTTTATCTCATCTCAGGATTGGAAGGCCTTTCTAAAAACACTCACAAGAGCACAAAGAAAGAGGTTGATAGCCTTAACTCAAGGAAAACACGTTAGTGAAAAACACAATTTTCACAAGTGGGTTCCCTGGGAAGCAGACTCTGAGGTGATCACGTAGAGGCTTATTAGGGGATGTTCTCGGGAATATCACCCTTGAGAGGGAAGGGAAGAAAGCAAAATTGAGCAAAGTGAGAAGCTGAGCTGTGTTGCAATCTCAATGAATGTCTCAGCTGAGCCAATATGGAGCTCTGAAGCTGGGATGGCCCTTCAGTGTGGTCCCAAGTTTGTGGAAGGGACATAGCGAAAAATTGGATGTGGGCTTCCCCAGGAATGGGGCATTAAAATACGTCCCCAGTTATTTAACACCCTCTCTTCAAAGGTGGAGTTTAATTCCCCTCCCTTTGAGTGAGGGCTGAACTTGGTGACTTGCTTCTAATGAATAGAATATGACAGAGGTGATGGTGTGTGATTTCCAAGACTAGATCATAAAAGGCGTTGTGTCTTCCTCCTGCCCTCCCCTCTCAGGAGGAAGAGGAGCTGCCACGTTGTAAGGATGCTCAAGCAGCACTATAAAGAGGCCTACACGGTGAGAAACCAAGGCTTCCTGCCCACAGTCATCTTATTTGTTCACCTTTAAAAGTGGATCCTCAATCAAAAAAAAAAAAAAAACCCAATATCAACAAAACAAAAATGTTGATTCTTCAGCCCCAGCCAAATCTTCAGATGACTGGAGCTCTGGCCAATATCTTGATTACAACCTTATGAGAGACCCCGAGCCAGAAGCACCCAGATATGCTGCTGCCAAACTCTTAACCCACAGAGACTGCAAGCTAATAAATGTTTGTTGTTTTAAGTGCCTATATTTTGGGGTAATTTGCTACATAAAACCCCCCCCAAAAAACTTATTGCCATTGAGTCGATTCCGACTCATAGCAACCCTACAGGACAGAGTAGAATTATCCCATAGGTTTCCAAGGAACAGCTGGTAGACTCAAACTGCTGACCTTCTGGTTAGCAGCCTGAGCTCTCAACCACTGTGCCACCAGGGATCCATAGCACCAGATTACTAATACAAGTGTGATCTTAGGCAAGGTGGCTCTGTGAGCTGACAACCTAGGGTTCCTTGCCAGCAGCATTCCCTGCAACTGAGAGATTAAGCCCTACAGTCCTGAAAGGAGACCTAGGTGGTACGTTACAGTGTCCACTACAACCATAAAGAAAATACACAATCAAATGATGTCATTGTTGTTGTTAGGTGCTGTTCTGACTCATAACAACCCCATGTGACAGACTAGAACTGTCCCACAGGGTTTTCTAGGCAGTAATCTTTACTGGAGCATATCACCAGATCTTTCTCCACTGGAGTGGCTGGTGGGTTTAAATTGTCAACCTTTCAGTTAGCACCTGAGCACTTAACTGTTGAGCCACCAATGCTCTGTAATCAAATGATAAACTGGGTTAAACAAATTTTATATAATCCAAACATCAACTCCTACTGCTCCTGGGCATCTTGATAGTTTGGGTTGACCAGCTCAGGGACCAAGAGGGCTCTAGGAATAACTGGCTGTGATGCTTCCCAATTCCAAGCATGGCCTGAGATAGTACCCTCATGTCAACCGGGAAGCAGAATTCAGCTTCAAAGAATCACACTTACACCAAGCATTACCCCAGTGGACGTTTCTGAAGGTTTAAGGGTCACGGGGAGGTGTCATATCCTGGAACCCACACTCTTTCTAACCCTTCCTCTCTCTTTCCCATCTCTCCTCCTCATTCTGCCTACCAGAAATCATCCCAACTCCAAATTCTTCTCCCTCTATTACACAGAGCCATTCATTTCTTTCCTTCTATGTCTTAGCTCATAAACAAAAGTATCCCTATCCTTCCAGAGGCTCATCAAAACTTAGATTTTGCCATATAATGGGACTTTCCCATCTTAGGGAACAGTTAGATCCTATTACATTTGTAACGAATGGCAGGCAAAGGGTCAATATCTTTAATATGAAAACAGTAGCTCTCGTTTGAACATTTATTAAGTGTCAGATATTATTCTAAACACTTTATATAAATGATGTTACTTAATCCCCTCATTTTATGCAGGGAGAATCTGAGACATGGCGAGGTTAAGTAACTCACCCAACGTTACACAGCTAATAAGTAGAGAAGACAGAATTTGAACCCAAGCAGTCTCAGGCTACAGAATCCCTTCACCACTGTGCAATAGAATCTCCTAAATATATTCACTGCTAGGAAATTATACCTGAGCTGCAAGAATGAGAATCTCTTACAAAGAGGCTACAACAGAGAAAGAGAGAGAATATGCAAATGTGAGAGTACCTTTTTGTTGTTAGCTGCCATCAAGTCAGCCCCTGAGTCATGGCGACCCCATTCACAACTGAACAAAACACTGCCTGGTCTTGCACCATTCCCATGATGGGTTGCAGATTGGGTCATTGTGATCCGTAGGGTTATCACTGGCTGATTTTAAGAAGTAGATTGTCAGACCTTTCTTCCTAGTCTGTTTTAGTCTGGAAGTCCTTTGAAACCTTTCCAGCATCATAACTTAATCTGTTACCGTCGAGTCAATTCCGACTCATAGGACAGGAGAGAACTGCCCCATAGAGTTTCCAAGAAGTGCCTGGTGGATTCGAACTGCTGACTTTTTGGTTAGCACCCATAGCTCTTGACCAGTACGCCACCAAGGCTTCCTTCAGCATCATAGCAACATACAAACCTCCACTGATGGACTGGTGGTGGCTGCACATAGGGTACTTCGGTTGGGAATCAAACTTGAGTTTCCTGCATGGAAGGCAAGAATTCTACCCCTGAACCACCAATGCCCTGATTAGAGCACTTTTACCAATTGATTTAAAAAAAAAAAAGGTGACACACTTGAATAGAAAAAATGAGCAAAGGACCTAGCAGGCAATTTACAAAAGAAAAAAAAATACACATGACACACATGTTCTTTGAAAATAAAGTAGCAGGAAGCAGAGGGATTCAGGAAATGGATGCAAGCATCAGAGACGGCATCCTGAGGAGCAGGTGATGTGTCAGCCACCATGTGTTTTAAGCTGAGAACTGTCGAGAGTCTATATTGCAGACTGCGGGACCATTCAGAACGGGGTAGTCCTTGATGTGTGAGCCAGCCCTCTGAGTGCTGTGGGAGACGCCAGCCACCACTTCTCCTCAGCCAGAGGCCATAGAACCTTATTCCCCTTTGGAGGCCAGACTGGTATGGAAGCATGGGCAGGAGAGTCTGCAGAAACCCACAGAGAATGGGGCACTGAGGGGTGCTGGGGGCTCAGGCCCACACCTGCCCCGTGAGGTTCTAGCCAGGGGAGTAGCTTGCCGGACCTCAATTCTTGTTCTGCCACTTACAGCTGTGTGACCTTGGGTGGGTCACTTTCCTCTCTGTGCTTCAGTTTCTATGTTTATAAAATGGGCTAATAACAAGAATGCCTACTTTATAGAGTTATTGTGAGAATCCAATGAGCTAATTCATACAAAGTGTTTAAAAGAGTTTCTGGCACATGCTAAGCGTCCAAAAACACTAATTAACATTTTTTTAATGCTTCACTCATCTAAAAGCAGATTTCTGAAAAAGACATGGAGCATCATTCCTGTCCCCACGAATCCCCCTTCCCCCCACCAATCCTTCTGCCTGTTGAGAAGTTGAACCACGTTTAGCCCTCCTGGCCCCCTCTCCTATCGTTGCCCCTTTTCAAAGAAGAGGCCAATTTGTTCTGAGACACCCCAGCTGTGCTTTAGTCCATGACTGATTTGGCCTGGAGTGTTGATAGACCCCTGGCTTGTGGGTCTCAGTCTCCTTCTAGTCACAGGGCCTGCTCCACAGCTAGGGGGTGTGGGGTGAGGAGGCTGGCTCCCCACCAAGGGACTCAGACACAGGTTAGGTGTGTCCCTCAATGAGTTCCCAGGAAACATCATCAGTCTCCCTTCTCTTCTAGATGGTCTGAGCTCTTACTTCAATCTCAAAACCAAACTTCTCTCTTTCTGTGTCTGGTCCAAGCCGATTCTCCAAAATGCTGCTGAACTCACCACTTCTGATATTGGTTTAACATCTCCTTAACTCACTCCTTACAGGTCTTCCTGCAGATACAGCCTGGAGCAGGAGAGACCTTACCAGTTGCCATTGAGTTGACTGCAATTGATGGTGACCCCACGTGTGTCAGAGTAGAACTGTGCTCCATACAGTTTTCAGTGGCTGATTTTTCAGAAGTAGATCACCAGGCCTTTCTTCTGAGGCACCTCTGGGTGGATTCGAACCTCCAGCCTTTCAGTTAGCAGCCAAACACATTAACCGTTTGCACCACTCAGGAAGAGACTTTGGAGGTCAGCTATTTCAACCTCTTCGTTTTGTAGAAAAGACAACTGAGTCTCAGAGAGGAAAAACGACCAGCTGCCCAAGACCAGACAACAGAGCTAAGACTAGAACCCAGGCCTTGGGACTCCCAGGCTAGGGCTCCCTCTGCTGGCGGTCTTGCACACATACATTTTGGTCTCTCCCACCATTCCTCCAGGCACCGGCTTTCACCAACATCAATGAGCCTGCGCTGGGAAAGGGATTCTTTAAAAAGCTACATGAGCATGAAATGGAGAGGGGGAGAAGGAGAGCCTCACGAATCAGGAGGCCAAGACCAGGGACCCTGAGCCAGGTGCCAGGGCAGGGACGCTGACAGATATCCAACCCGCTAAATATAGGGTCTGTGAAATAGAGATGTACATGGCCAGTGGTGGGCATTCCTGGCCAGGGAAGGTTGACGTCTGGGCGGGGTGTCAGGGAAGGGTGGCCTGGGGCTGCCACAGGGACACTCTGCTGTCCCAGAACCACACCTGGCCGTGCCCCTCTTCCCAGTGCTGCATGCACCCAGCATTCAACCCTGACTGGGGACTAAGAGAGAGCCAGGGCATCAGAACTCAACTAGGGCTGACCTACATATTTGCAATAACATTTAGTTCCAACTTTTCTTAGAGGCCACTCTTTCTTCTCTATTCTCTGCTTCCCTTTCTCTTATTCTTTTGCTGATCCCTCTAAGGGCTGATTCTGACAGAGTGGGATCCCCCTGTGTCTGAAATGCCTCCCCTGGCGCTCCCTTCCTGGGGAGCCGCCTCCCCATCGTCCCCCAATTTCCATGTCTGAATTCCTCTGCCCTCCTCTCTGTTGATTCTGCTGGGTCCTTCAACCCAGTCCAAGTCCCACCTTGTCAAAAAGGCCATCTTCAAATACGTCCCTGATCTCGGCCATCTCTGAGAGTGTGTACAACTCACAGTCTGTTCCACACAGCACTGGACGATTTAATCGGGTGCTACGTAATTGTGGTACGTCATTTCAGCTGTGTGTGCCGGGGGAGCAGGTGACCTTCCTGGGATACGGGACTCTTCTCTTCCCTCTGTTCCCTCGCAGTGCAGCTGAACACAGGGATTGAGTTGGGTGGCTGGTTAGTAATTCAGAGTCCCAGGCCCCGTTCCAGACCTACGGGATCAGAATCACTGGACATGGTGCCAGGGAACCTGCTTTCACAACCAGCCCTTTGAGTAATTGTGGCCCTCATGGTCTTGGAACCCCTGGGAAGGAGGTCACAATGTAGTCCACTCCTGACCACATGAATCACAAGAGTCAGATGGTTTGATGGAGCCCTTATTCCTTGACCTCATGGGTGGGGTAAGGGGGGCTGGGGAGGGCCAGGGAAGGAGCAAAGTGAGAAAAAAAAGAAGATAGATGTTGGTACTCAGGTCTTCAGTGAGAACGTGGATGCCCTGTGAGGAGAGGTGTGCTTGCCTCCCCCTTTGTGGTCAGCCCTTTGCTCTGCCCTGGAAGATAGAGAAAGCCTTTAAGACTCTAACTTTCGGGAGTCCTTTCGGGCAGTGAAGCTGGCGCCTGAGAAAAGGCCCCAGGCTGAACAGGGCTGGCCACAGACGGGGGGAGCTGGTTCAGGAGGAGAGGGCTCAGGAGAAAGAGTGAACACGAGGAGACTGAGGGGCACCCGGCTGCTGACCAACTCAGGGGTGAATCTGTGAGGAGGGAGACACTTCTCCACCTCTTTGGAGAATGAGGTCTGAGGAAACGGAGTCAGATATAAGAGAAAATTTTCTGACTTGGACGAACAGCTGGGACAGCTTCAAGAGGAGTCGTGCCAGCTCCCATTGGTCCTTCGTGGACTGGAGTTTTCCTCACAGGCAGCAGGGAGCAGAGAAGGGGCCTCCCCGCCCCCTTCGTGCACCAGGCTCCAGGGCTCCTGTCTGGTGAGCAGGGAAAGACCTCTGCACACTCTGGGTGTCCATGCAGATCAGCTGGGGGTCCCTAAGCTCCTTCTCTGACCCTGAGTTCTGTGTTTGGGAAGACTCTTATGCTGACAAGTAATTCTAACCATGGGACCCCAGCTGGGCTGAGCAGTCAGCTGCCTTTGTCCTTCCCTGGAGTATGACCTGGGCAAGACAGAGACAATGGGGCCCAGACTCAGCCCCAGGGACCTTTGGGGTGCAGAACTAGTCCACGGAGGGGCGAGTGCTCCCACCCTCAGCCTGCCCACCAGACTAGATGAAGGTGGTCGTTTAGAACAGCTGCAGAAAGAACTGAGGAAAGAATGGACTCTTGGGCTGCCTCTGTCCAGGAAGGCTTTCTGGAGGACAGGGCCAGACTGGGCCTTGAAGTGCTGACTGGGTTTGATGTACAGATGAACAGCTCTCTCTCTTATTTTTTTTTTTTTTTCCAGCTTCCTAAAAAGCAAGCCTTGGAAAAGCCATCTCTCAGTGTCACTGTGTTCTTGTTTCCCCAGGTCTGTCTGCATCACCCAGAATCCCAACAGTGCTTGGGTGGAAGGGAGGCCGTAGGTGGCAGGCTGTTTTTGATGAGGCCCCAGGAATGGTGTTTAGGTGTCTGAGGTCTGGTGGCAGGGCCACCGACGGTCTTGGGGAGCTACTCCACAGTCCAGGGCCTAGAAGATGAACTGGCAGACAGATGGACAAAGAGGAAAGTCGCTATTTCCAGAACACAGCAGGGTTCTCTTCCTCCCCGCTTGCCCTGCACAAGGCTTCGTCTCTGGCAGGCAGGCAGCGGGTGTGCGGCCTTGGGTGGCCCCTGTTGTTTTTGGCCTCCACGCCAGGCGGGGAGACAACAATAGGCGCAGTGTTTCCCACTCGCTGTAACGCCAGGCCAGGCTGCCCCTGCCCTTGCCCATGCCAATGTTCAAGGCTGCCCGGAGCTAGGACCCTCTCTCCTGTGATAGGGCAGCATGGAAGAGGCAGGCTGTGAGGAAGGGAGACCACTGCTTTCCCCTGGACACCTGAGGGCCGTGCCGTGGGCAGGGTTCCCTCAGCTGATCCATCCTCCTTCCTCCAGAGGAGACTCGTGAGAGGTTCATGGCTTAATGAGGAAAGTGCTGAGCATGTTCCTGAACTGCACATAATGGAACTACAGCCACATCCTGACCCTAACTGAATTCACGTTGACCCTAACTTACTTCAGAATGACCCCTGACCCTGTCTTCAAGCTGGTGACCGGGAGGTTGGCTTGGCATAATACGCACTAATACTTACATGTCCTTTGCTACATGCCGGGCACTATTCTAAGCACCTTATATGTATTAACTTCTTTAAATCTGTGCAACAACTCAGCATGGTAGGTACTACTATCAACTGAGGCCCAGTGTAGTTGAATAACTTACCTCAAATTACATAGTGAGTAAGAGGTAGAGCTAGGAGTTGAGCTCAGGTGATCTAGCACCAGAGGTTGGCACTAAACCACCTTGGTATACTGTCCCTCCTCGTCCTGTCCCTGCAGCTGGGGAAGAAGGTCAGCTCACACTGGCCTGACAGGTCTCAGGGGCCTCATCGTCTGGCTAGATGACAACATACACGGTTGTTACTCAAGAGAGGACCAAAGACGGGCAGACCCTTTCCTGGCACCAAATCCTAGTCCCTGGGCCTCACCGGACCCCACACTTTCCAGGGGTTATAGACTGAAACTGTTGATGGTCAGTTCTAGACTCAGGATATTTGCCTCAACTTTCTGCTCACCGAAGCCTTGCCTTCATCCATCTATCCATTCAGTGAGCATTACGATGTGCCCAGCCCTGTGCTAGGAATGGGAACAGCACAGTGATGAATGAGGTCCCGTTTGTGTCCTCACAGTCTGATGGGGGAGGCAATTATATATACATAGGCACAGAAAATTATATACATATATATGTATATGTAATCCATTGCCATCTAGTTGATTCCAATTCATGGTGACTGCACGTGCTACAGAGCATAGCTGCTCCATAGGGTTTTCTAGGCTGTGATCTTCACAGAAGCAGATTGCCAGGCTTTTCTTCTTTAGTACTGCTAGGTGGGGTTCGAACCACCAACCTTTAGGTTAGTGGTTGAGCACAAACCGTTTGTGCCACCTAGGGACCTTATATATATGTATCTATGTATCTATCTATCTATCTATATATACAGGAAGTCCCTGACTTACGACAGGGTTCCTTTCTGATGACTCCATCATAAGCCAGTTCTGATGTAAGGCAAATACCTCTTTTTGTTTTAGTTTTAGTTATTGCCTCTGCACACATGGGGTTGCCATGAGTTGGAATTGACTCGACTGCAACTAACAACAATAAGTAGATAGACGGATAGCTGGGTAAATGGATAAACAGACAGATGGATTTAGACGTAGATGACATAGTGCACACAGCAGCACATCTGCCTGGCCTGTGGGCATGGACAGTTGGTTGGGAAGGCTTTCTGGCAGAAAGGGTCACCTTATTTGAGTCTTGAAGGAGGTTGAGAATTAGCCAGGTGCAGGGCTGGGGCTATGGGCAGTCCAGGAGGGAGCTGCATGGTCAGGGACGTAGGGCTGAAGCAGCAGGGCGGAGGCTACTCAAGAACTGTCATTTGGAGAGCAGGGTGTGAGGGGGAACAGAAAGGAGGAAGCTGCAGGATAAGGAGGTGTGGATAAGCCACTCAGAGGACGGAGGACGTTGTGGAACTTGCTTCTCCAGGCTGAGACAGTGACCCTCCCCAGTGTTGTTTGCAGGGTACCATTTGGGTTCTGCAAATGGCCAGCCCTGTACAAGTCCACACCCCCTTGGGCTGAGGGTCCTGTGGGTCACACCTCCACCCCACAAGCCACTCAAATGCTCATGGCACATTTTCTCAGGAGAAAGGAGGGCTATTTGGGAGCCCTGAGGGTGCCGAGCCTTTTGGCAAGAAGGTGCCAGGCTGCGGGGTGACCAGCCCATCTGCTTGAAAAGGGGCCTTTCAGTTAAACCACAGGTTGCAGCATCTGTTTGTTGCTGGCTGAACCTCCAGGCTTATCCAAATCCACAGACAGCAAAGTGGGCCTATTGCTCAGCCAGCTAGAGTCAGGGACCAAACCACCCATGAGGAGCCAGGTGCAGTGGTTTTTCAGTTCCTCTGCTGCAAGGGCATGTTCATTTCAGCAAAGTATGCTGTCCTTAGGAATAGCTCAGGGAATAAAAAACCAAACCAAACTAGTTGCCTACAGAGTCAATTCTGACTCATGGCGACCCCAAGTATGCAGAGTAAAACTAAGCTCAGTAGGGTTTTCAAGGCTGTGATCTGTTGGAAGGAGATCACCGGGCCTTTCTTCCAAGGCACCTCTGGGCAGATTCAAATATCCAACATCTTGGTTAGTAGTCCAGCGGTTAACCATTTGCGCTACCCAGGGACTCTAGCTATAGAAGGAGACAAAAGCAAAGATCTCTTTTAGTGCATTCACCACTCCTAGGAAAGGCCTCAAAAACTGCAAAAATCAGTATTTTTATAAAAATGAATATTTTTGAGCAGGAGATCCTGTTGATGCTTTCCTGAAACTGCAGAAAAGCAGGAGTTTGGAAATGAGAGAAAAGGAAGAGGGGAGAAGGGAGGAAAGAGAGAGAAGGAAAGGGAAGAGCGTGGAGAGGAGAAAGTCAGGACTTTCTGGGTATGAGACAGTCTTAGTGTTGTAGCCCCACCCCAGACTACATAAAAGAATTAAAAAGCACCCACATCCCACATTAAATAGAATTATTTTGCTGTAAAATACTTGGAAAGAATTTTCATAATTTTGCTTTTGGAATTAGATGTTTACTCATGGAGTTGAGGATTGGCTCTGATTTCCCAGCAATCATCACGCACACTCAGGAATTTGTAAAGGCGAGAAAATCTAAGGTACAAATTGTTTTCAAATGGAAGGGAACTTCCATGAGTACCAAACTGAACGATTCATGAGGTTTGAATATATTCATTAAATATTTATTATTTCCTATTTTGTTTTTTTTATATTTTGGGGCCAATTGTTTTTTCTCAACACTTAGATGAGGAAAAGCTCCCCGGTCCCAAATGCTGTGGGCAGTTTACAGTAAAGCCATCTGGAGTAGTGGGGAGGGGAGAGGAGGCCGAGCTCCATGCAGGGGGCTGGTCTCACCTGCAGGCAGGCAGGGCCACTCTATTCTAGACATTTCTTCCTCCAGGCGCTCTGCCTGTTAGGCCAGAGCCCACCCACTAGACCAGGCAATAGCCAAGCTGGCCACCTGCCCAGGATTCTGGAAGGGGCGCCACGAAAACCCTGGATCAGCCTGGGTCAGTCTGGGTCAACCTGTCACACCCAATTGTGCCCCAGGGTTATGAGAATCTTGTCCCTGGTCAGAGGGACTTTTGAGGCCCCTTGGGGCTGGGCTACAGGGTGTCTATAATTTGTAACTTGGATTTCTTGTAACTAGCCCTGGGGGGACAGAGGAGGGAACAGAAAGCCACTTGATGGACTCTTGCTTTTGGTCATGATAGAGGTTTTATGATCTGAGAGGTTAACTGGGGAGCAGCCACAGACTATCGAATCTTGATACTAATATACTGAACGAAAATGCAGACAAACCATTTGTGTTTGGATTTTGTTTTTTTTTTTTTTAACAAAAGAGAAAACCTCAGAGCTCTCTTCAGGTAATGGCGCTGGGATTTTGCATCCTTCCAGGCCGGGCCGGAGTGGTCCCCGGCCTCCTGACAGCTTCCTGAAGGAAACTTTGCAGCTCAGCGTTGGTGACCCCATCCTACACAGAAGCCCTCAAGAGCCTGTCTCTGGGGCCCCAGAAGTGAGGCCTGGAAGCCCTGCTGTGGATCTGCCGGGTGCAGGCTGCTGTCCCCCACAACCCATGTCCGTCGCAGGAAGGCTCAGGCTCTGTCCCTGGTGGAGTATGGCTGAGGAAATCACATTAGCAAATGAGGTGTTGTGATTAATGGGTCTCTTCTGGACGTCAGGATGATGTATGGGCTGCAGGGAGTGGGCCTGACCACAGGACGGGGGGCTGTGCTGGGACCACACCCAGCAGAGCCCCATCATGCAGGGACTTTGTGCTAACACACAGGAGAGACACATAACATACGGAATGAATGGTCCATTGATGAAAACGTGGCTATAAAGTCATCACTGTGTGAGAGAAGTGACTGGAGGCCTGGGGGTTGTCAACTCTTTTCTGAGGCATTGGAAGATGTCAAGATGAGTGAGTCCTTGATTCTGGAGCCCTCACATTTCTCTCTAGTGCTCTTCCATTTGTCCAAGGCCCTCCACAGAAGCCCTCCTTCCTCACTGCCTCCCACACTGGCCTTGTGTTTAGGGTGACACTAATTAACTTCTGTATTTCAATTTATTCATTCAACTAGTTTTTCTCTCACTTACTTGACAGTCCAATGTGAGTGTTCTTGGTTGGCCTGTGACTTTCCTCCACATGGTGACTCAGGGACCCCGGCTTTTTTCATCTTGTGACTCTGTCAGCCCCCGGGGCCTTAGAAACCTCTCCATATATCCAGTGGACAGGGAGGGTATGGTGAAGGCACACTCTCTTTTGAAATACCCTAGCTGGGAAGTGACCTCCTGTGACGGTTAATTTTATGTGTCAACTGGGCTGGGCTATGGTGCCCAGTTGTTTGGTCAAACAGTAGTCTAGATGTTGCTGTGAAGGTATTTAGATTTGGTGCAAATGATTAATGTGCTTGGTTGCTAAGTAAAAGTTGGAGATTTGAGTTCACCCAGAGGCACCTCAGAAGAAAGGCTCGGTGATCTACTTTTAAAAAAATCAGCCATTAAAAACCCTTTGGAGCACAGTTCTACTCAGACACTCTTGGGGTCACCATGAATCATAACTGACCCTATAGCAACTGGTTTAACATTTAAATCAGGTGTCCTTAAGTAGATTAAATTAGATTACCCTTCATAAGGTGAGTAGGCCTTATCCAATCAAAGGCCTTAAGAGTAAAAACTGAGAATTCCTGAGGGAGAAAGATTCTGCCTCAAGACTGTAACATAGATATCCTGTTGGAGTTTCCAGCCCACTGCCTGGCTTACAGATTTTGGACTCAAGACTGCCAGAGTTTCCAGCCTGCCACCTAACCTATGGATTTTGGACTTGCCAGCCCCTGAAATCACATGAGCCAATTCCTTAAAATAAATGTGTGTGTGTGTTTCTCTGTAGAACCGTTACTAATACACCCATAATACCATTGGTGAGAAGCTGTCCCATAGCACCATCTGAATGAAAGGGGGGTCAGGAACGGTACCTCACTGAGTAGTTGACCAAAAAATATCTTTGTTCTACAAAGAGGGGCAGTTGAGAGTGAGTCAGCTCCATACATGGACGTCATACATGTCCATTCCTGGGAGGTCTTCATCCTCACAATCTTCCCCCTCATTATCCAAATATCTATACACATGGTGTTATGTGCCAGCCACTGTTCTTGGTGCTTTGTATATTTTAAATCATGTAATTCTCACAAAAACCCTATGAGTAGATACTACTCTACTTCATCAGTTCTAAGATGCATATTTTTTTCACCCTGCAGCCTCTCAGGAATCAGGTTATAGCCCATGGCATCTTGTAATGGCTGTCAGCCAGGCAGCACTCATGGTAACTGAGTGTGGAAGACCTTCCTCTGACACTTTATGGTAAGATCAGAAAGCTCAGCATCTACAGATTTGAAAAGTGGGGCTTGGAGAAGTTTAGTAACTTACCCAAAGTCACACAGCTAATGAGTGGTGGAACTGAGGTTTGAACCTGACATTCTTCCCTCTCTGCCTCCATAGGACTGCAAAGCCCACTCTGGGAAGCCTCCTGTGTTTGCAAACTCTTCTCTTCCAGACCCTCTCCTCGGGGGCTGAGAGGGCTTCTGGCCCACTGTGGAGGGAGAAGAGGAAGTATTTCTCCAAGTCCAAGATCAGGACCCCTAAACCGGCAGAGGCTAAGCCTTGGCTGGAGTGAAGGGACTCCAGTTACAAGGACGTCTGCTGAAGCCAGAGGACTCCTGTTACATTCTTCCCTGGCTGATAATTTAATCTCTCAAAAAGCAACAAACAGAACTGGCAGGAAAAACCCAATTCTGATCAACTAAGAGGCATGTGGTGGTAAAATGACAGTGATAGGGACCTGGGAAGAAAAGGACCTTATCATCGTGGCATCCTCAATGTCACAGGAAGGGAGCGGTGGGCAAAACCAGTTGTGTAGGTTGGACCTTGAGAAAGTAGTTTTTTTTTTTTTTTTTTGAACACAGGAAATGCACTGGCTCAGAGAAGAAGACTCAAAAGATCAATGCGGCCCCGTGAACCACTCAGAACAGGAAAGATAAAAACTCCCACCACCACCACACAAGGAATAAATGGTGGGAGAATCGGTTTCAGCACACAGCCAAAAACAACCCTCCCCTAAAATTTCCTCAGATTAAACAAAACAAAACAAAAAAAACCCGTTGCTGCTGAGTCAATTCCGACTCATAGCGACCCTATAGGACAGAGTAGAACTGCCCCATAGAGTTTCCACGGAGCACCTGGTGGATTTGAACCGCTGACCCTTTGGTTAGCAGCTGTAGCACTTAACCACTATGCCAACAAGGTTTCCTTCCTCAGATGAGATGGTACAAATTGTGTCAGGATGACCACAGCCAGAATGTGTCAAGGCTTGAAGGGTCTCTGATGAGAGATGGCTGAGCCCTCACCTCCTAAAAAACATTCCTACCTTCCCTGGAGAGTGAGGGTCCCTGTCCCTGGGAACTATCTGTATGTGGGGGAGCAGGCTCAGCAACCTGATACTCAGGGGAGGTTTGGAAAGGTCTAGGGGTTGAAGGTGTCTCTAGTAGGCTGAGGTGAGCTGGGCTTCAGGCTCCGGGGGAAACTGCTGATTCCTTAGAGGAGAGGAGGAAAGACGAAAACCAGAGATGGTAAAGATTCTCCTGATTTTCTAGATGGATTGTGGAAGCTAGAGACAGGCACACCATCCTCCAGCAATGGAACGGAGCAGATTTTTGTAATTTTAAACCATTAGCGGAGTCCCTGGGTGGTGCAAACAGTTAAGCGCTCGACTACTAACCAAAAAGTTGTCTGTTTGAATTCACCCAGAGGTGCCTCGGAAGACAGATCTAGCAATTTGCTTCAGACAGGTCACACACAGCCTTGAAAACTCTGTGAAGCAGTTCTACTCTGCACATACAAGGTCACCATGAGTCGGGATTGACTTGACAACAGCTAACAACAACAACAGCGAAGCTGGACCATACCTGCCCTGTGCTGCCCTTAGGATTCTCTCAGCCCCACCTGGCTTTTAGCCGTCCCCTGCCAGCCGAGGTCACATGGGCACCACCTGACAGCATCTCACCGCAGGCCTGCGCTCTGAGCCTCCCACTTCCCACCTGACCCATCTGGGTCCATGCTATGCAGCAGCGTGGCTTCCCAGAAACCCCTTAGGCACCCTCACATCATGTGCAACCTGGAAGTGCAGGACAGTTAACCTTGTCCCATGGGATGAGCCTGTGAACAGTGAGAATCCGGAGCTAATAAATGGTCTCTGCTTCCCCCCAGACAGACAGCCCTGAGGGGCATTCCATATGGCCCCTTGGGATCCCTAGGATCCAGCAACAGTCATCTGCAGTGGAGGCCAGTCCCTCCCTCCCTCCCTCCCTCCCCACTGCATTCCCTGTCCCACCTTCCTGCCTCCTGCTCCTGGATCACAAGCCCCAATAAAATGCCTCACTTCGCCTATGTCTCAGATGCTGCTGTCTGTGGAGTTACAAAATGTTTGGAAAATAGAGAGGACAAATCACTCAGTATCCTGTCGCCCTAACCCCACTCCCACACTGTTTGAATCCCCCTCATGCATTGCGTTATTTTACACATTTACCTCTGGGGTACACATAATTTTGTAGCTTGCTTTTTTTGAGTTCTCTTTATACCTAAGTTTATTCTCTCCTGTGTTACTACATAGCTATTCTTTTCTTTCTAATAATTACTGTTTTAAAGGGATGCGTGCTATTCTAGGGAGAGGCTGTAGCACAATCGACTTTGCCATTTCCCTGTTTCTGGACTTTTAAATCACAGCAGTTAACACAGTCTGGGGGTTACCAGGTCTAAGAATTTGAACCTTTTTATGGTTATTGATCCATTTTGATAAAATGAATGCCTCTGACAGCCTATTAGAGAAGGTGAAGATCACTAGAAGCCAGCGTTGCCTTGCGAAGAGCAAATCATACCTGGCTGAACTCATTTCCCCATCTGTTAAGGGTACCAGAGACCAGAGGGACTCTGAATATTTTGTTATTCCAGCTTGTGACAGTGTCTGGTCTGATTTTGTGGACAAAATGGATGTGAATACAGATACAGTCTTAGATGGCTAAATGACCATTCTCCAATGGTATTGATCAAAAAATTGATATTCACATACAGGGAGGTCTCCAGGGCCCTGCCTGGTTCAACATTTCTATCGCCAACATGGATGAAGACGCAGAAGGCTTTCGTGTCACAGTTGTGGATGAAGCAACTCTAAGGGGGATGAATAATACACTGAGTTAAAAGACTTATGACTTGAATAGATCGAGAAGTTAGAAGGATGGACTCTAACTCAGCAGGATGAAATGTTACATAAGGCGTTCAGTTCGAAAAATCAACTGCACATGGACAGGATAGAGAAGCCCTGCCTTACTTAATAGCTATTCATGTGAAACAGACCCAGAGACTACAGTTGACCTCAAGCTCAATATGAATCATCTGTGTAGTGTGGCTGCCAAAGAGGCTAATATAATCTTGGGCCACGTTAAGCGAAGTCTAATATTTAGTCCAGGGGAGGGGGTGTTCCCACCAGGCTCTGATTAATCAGACCACACTGGGAACATCGGGTCTAGTTCTCCAAGTCTGTTTCTCACTGGAATGTTGGCTAATTAATTCCTTTACAAAGCATTTATTGAGTGCCTACTATATGTCCAGCACTGTGCTAGATGCTAGGATACCCAGATAAATGAGACATGCTCCCAGCCTGTACAGAGCTCAATCTGGTAGAAATAAAGACAGTGCTGTATTTCACATAAGTAAACCAAACCCACTGTCATCAAGTTGATTCTGACTCACAGCAACTCTATAGGACAGAGTAGAACTTCCCCATAGGGTTCCCAAGGCTGTAAATCTTTACGGAAGCAAACGTCCACATCTTTCTCCCACAGAGCTGCTGATGGGTTCGAACCGCTGACCTTTCGGTTAGCAGCTGAGTGCTTTAAGAACTGTACAACCAGGGCTCCATGTATTTCACATAGCAGTTAATAATTTATAAAGAAATACTTACAAGCAAAATATATTCTGCCAGCTGAGCTTAGGATCCTTTAAATGTCCCCAGACATCACATAGACTACCACCACCCCACTACAGACACACACAAGAATAACAATAACAACAACTATAGTTCTCTTCATTTGAGGTAGAAAGTTGATCCAGGCTCCCTCACCTCCACCTGCCCTCCGAAGACCATCTCACGTGGTTTTGTACCTTGATTCCCTTCATCCAGCCCTATCTGACCCAACTATTAAGCTTCAGGAGCCCTGATGGTGCAATGGTTAAGAATTCAGCTGCTAACCAAAAGGCTGGCAGTTCAAATCCACCAGCCGCTCCTTGGAAACCCTATAGAGAAGTTCTACTCTGTCCTATAGGGTCACTGTGAGTCATAATGAACTCAGTGGCAATGGGCTTGTTTTTTTTTGGTTTATTAAGCTTCAGATTCTTCTCAACCTGGTTTGAGCTGGAGAACTCTCAGAATTCCAGTGTGTGTTTGCTGTGGTGATGTGGTAAATTGGCCCTCAGCAGCAATCCTTTTAGAGTGCCTTCCCACATTGTAGACGCTGGAAAGCTAGCAACTGCATTTCCCACACTCGCCTAAAGCTATGATTCTGGATGCAGGTTAGGTTTTGTCAGCTGGATGTAGGATTTGGAAGGTGAGATTGCAGCTTGCTTTGGGCAAGCAATGTTCCAGTGACCTTTTCTATCAGCCAGGATGGGCTACACTATGCTGTGGTAACAAACCATACCCACATCCCAGGGGTGCCTGGGGGTTCTGCTCCCTGACTTCCCGCCTTGGGGACTCAGGCTGGTAGAGCAGCCATCATATGGAGTCATTGTAACAGAGGAAAAGAGAGATTACTGCAAATTACAGAATGTCACTTAAATCTTCCACTAGGAAGTGATGCATATTTCACTGAGTCACACAGTCATTGAGCTCCAAGGGAGCAGGGAAGGCTAATCCTACCATGTGCCTGGGAAAGAACTGCAAATATTTGGTGACCAGCCCTAATGACCACTACAGCAGTCACCAGCTTCCTGGGCCTTGAGGAGCGGTTTTGGGGTGGTGGTCCCAATCCCACAGCAGCCTCCTGCTTCCTCACCATCCTGGTTGTGGCAGAGGTGCAAGATCCTCTGGCTGTGTCAAGAAAGGGTTTCCCAGGTCAGCCTTGATCCCCCTCCTTCAGCCCTTCCAATGATTTTGTAATCCCCTAATTAGCGTGTTAAATCCCTTGCAGTTTAACACGATTTCGGTGTCTTCTATTTCCTGGAACTGAACCCTGCCCTGGCCTTCAGGACTACCATTTCAGCCCCACCCTTTTTTAGCCCTCAGCACAATCCTATGAGGTAGATGGGACAGACAGCGTCAGTTTCTTTTTTATTGAGGAAAAATCGATGCCCAAGGAATTTAAACAACTTATCCAACTTCACAGAATCAGAATGTGGCAGAGCTGGGTCACAAACAGTTTCTCCTAACGGCTTCTCACTGCACCAAGCCACATGTTCAAGCCACATTCACAGAAGCACATCACAGGGAGAGGGCCAGGGAGATGTGGACACAAGGTCTCATAAGGAACAGCGGAGGAAGACTGAAGACAATGGGGAGGGTCGACAAAAGAGTGGACTTAAAATATTTAAAGGGGCACTGAAGAAGATTGCTTTCTCCAAAAAAATAAGAAGCAGCCTGTTATTCTGGTTCCACATGTTGTTCCTGACCACTGTCATTCCCGCATCAGGAAACAGCATCTACTTCCCCTCCCCTTGAACCTGAGCAGGCCTTTGTGACAAAAGTGATGGTGTATGTTTTTGAAGCTGGGCCATCAAAGCTGATACATAGCTTTTACCTGGCTGTCCTGGAATTCTCACTTTGGGAAGCCAGCTGCCGTGTTGTAAGGAAGTCCAGCACATGCAAAGGCCATGTGTAAGTTTTCCAGTTAACAGCCTCAGCTAAGGTCCCAGCCAACAGCCAGCGTCAACCTTCAAATGTATAAGTGAACAGACTTTAAGATAATTCCAGCCCCTAGCCTTTGACCCAACCCAGCTAATCCAACCCATTGGAGCAGAGAAGACCCCTCTCTCCTGAGTCCTGCCCAAATTTCAGATTTGCAGGCAAAATAAATGTCATTTTTGTTTTAAGCCATTAAATTTGGGTGCAGTTTGTTACACAGCAATAGATAACCAGAACAGGCATCCACATTCAAGAGGAAGTCCACTTATTCTACATAGCTGTTTATTCACCGGGTGAAGAATTTCCAGGAGCTGCTGCCTGGCATTGTTGGATCCTGGAAGTCAAGAGGTAACTAAGACATTGTCCCTCATCTCAAGAAGGCTTGTGGTCTGGTTGGGGCGATATATGGGTAATGAAACAATTACAGTCTGCTGATTGCTAAAAATTGCTACAGGTAAAACACAAAAACAAGTCCAACTAGCTCTGATCGGGCAAGTCAAAAAAGATTCACAAGTAACATCTTGTGCCAGTCTCAGGGTGAACAAGAGTTCTGTGTAGAGGGAGTGAGGAAGGCATTCTAGTAGAGTGAACAGCAAGTGCAAGGGCATGGAAGCGTGACTGAGTATGCCCAAAGAACAGAGACGCTCTCTTCTCACTATACTCCAGCAGACTGTTGAGAATGCACTGCATGGGGAGAGATCGGAATCAGGGAAAACCAGCAGCAGATGGTTAAGTCCATCCTGGTGGGGGCAAGGCATAGAAGTGACTTTGGAAGGAGAATCAAGGTAGTCAGTGACATTTGGATGAGGGAAGTGAAGAAGGAAGCAGGATGACTCTAGTATTTCTGTCAAAAGAAACTGTCATTTGCTAAGACAAGGAACTCTGGAGGACGAATGATTTGGGAGAGAGTTCGTTTGTTTATTTTTGGATTTGTTGAATATGAAGTATATATTAGAGTGATTTCATTACAGGAGACAGAATATCAAACTGGAAGCAGCTTCAAATAGAGACATATGTTATCTAACGTAGTGGGTTCCAAGGTTAATTCACTGGTACCATCACATAAATGACCCAGAATTTTTCCATACATTTGGTCTGCCATCCATAGCTCATTGGTTTCGTCCCGGGGTTGTCCTCTCATGGTCACAAAGTGGCTGCTGGAGGTCCAGGCACCATCTCTAGATGCTAATTTCTGGCCAAAGAGAGCATTTCTAACCATGAGCCTCTTATAATAGAGATGAAAAGCTTTCCCAGAAGCCTCTAGTTCTTTTAGTCAGCATGAGGTCACAGTGCAGGGACCCTGGGTCCAAAGGACCCGCTCTTCTCCTGGCATTACTTTTTTTGTGATATATGTCCTAGGTGCAAGGGATTGTTGCAAGGACCAAATGTGATGGGACTTAGCCCACTATGGGACACATACTAGGTATACTAGTTAATTTCACTTCCCTTTCCATGAATGAGACATAAAGAGGTGGGAGGAAAAGACGCTGACCTGTAGGAGGTCTCATTGGTGGCACAAAGTGAGGTGGGATGTGTCACATCCTTTACATTCCCTGAGAATCAGCTGAACTTGGGGCTGGAGCCTCCCTCCATTCTGGTTTTTCAACTGATGGGTTTTAAAAGAGGGGAGGAGGTAAAGTCTGTCCTTCCTGCTTTGGCAGGGCTCCCCAAACCTCTTCTTCTCCGTCTGAAAAACAGGTGAGCTTCAGGAGGTCTTTCTAATTGGTGGCCACTTTGCTCCTTTGCCCTCCTACCTTCAGGATGGAAGTCCGTGGCTCGTGGCTGTCCCAGGCTTACAGCTCATTCTGGAAATCCTTCCTGAGAGGTGAGGGAGAGGTCCAGGGAAGATCTGCCAGCACCGGTCCTCTTACCTGCTTGTGCTCAGGAAATCTTTGCTCTGAGTCTGCTGCTGTTTCCACATGTCCAGGTGTGGGTGCAGAGACAGGAGAGGAAGGAGACAGCCGGGGCCCTGATCGCTCCATTGCAGGAGGGGGTGGAGGAAGGGCTCTGGGTGCTTGCAGGGTCTGCTGACCTTTCGAGGGTGGTCTGCAAGCAGGATGGCAGTGAGGGGTCCTGGGGCTAGGCTGAGAGGGAGAAGCTACCCACAGGTCTCAGGGCAGGCCCACAGCCCACCTCCACATGCCCCAGGGGCATCTGAGTGACTTGGGTTCAAGTTCCTTCCACAGCTCTTTCTTTTTGTGTGGCCTGGACAAGTTGTTATGACTTCTTTTTCTCATCTGTGAAAGGGAGAACGCACTTGTCTCACAGGGCCATCAAGTGGAAGGACTGTGTATGGTGCCTGGCACGCGGTAGGTGTCACAGTGATAGATAAAATCTGTGGTCTGATGGGCCATCCAGCTGGGAAGGGCACCCCAAGCTGGTGTCTAGGGGTAGGGGTGGCTAATGAACCAGCTCTGCCCAGGGCGAGGACCACGGGGCTGGATTCCCAGTGAGTGGGCAGGCGGGGCAGGAGATGGGACCTCTTGCTGCTTTGGCACTGGGCATCCCTTCTTCGCATTTCACTTGGCCTTGGGAACCGGCTGCTGCTTGCGGGCCTCCCTCCCCAGCTGTTCCTCATGCTCCAGATAAGTTGTTTCCGCCTTTTGAGCGCCTCCTCCTCCCCCAGGCGTCTTCCTGTTGCAACACCTCGACAGGGCAGTAAACACCGGCCTTATCTGTCTCCACCACGTCCCTGGCTCCCAGCCGGCCACAGGCTCACCCTCCTCCAGCCCAGCCCTGGCCAGATGTGCCCGTGGCTCCCACAGCTGTTTGCTTGACCCCTGAGTCAAAGCTCCTCTGTGAAGGGATACCCCTACCCCCTCAACCCCCACAGCAGGCCCCTCCTCCGCCTTCCTATAAGGGCAGGAATTTAGAGTTCGTGGCTGCCTTTTAATTGGTGTTTTCTCTCCCACCCTCCACTTCTTAGCAGCCTGTAGACTCCTGTCTTTAGCAGCATTATGTTCAGCAAGATGCTCACTGTGTCTTCACTGTGCCCCCAAACCTGCTTCCTAGACTGTTAGGGCCTATCTCCCCCACCAGGTACCCAGGCCCTCCAAGTCCTCTAGACCCTTCCTGACTAGTAGACGACAGTCTGAGAAGCCGTATGAGTGCTCCAAACTCAATACCTTCCTCTCCCAGACTCCATGTTTCTTTTAAGGGCTCCATGTGGCCTCATCTTCCCAAGGCGGTTACCTCCACTCCCTCCTGCCCTGGCTCTGGCCCCACCCAAGCTCCCTGGAGGACCGAAGCCCCCATTATCATCCCCTCAGGGAGAAGAGGGCTTCTGTTCTCTTCTGACTTCCCTAAGCTGCTGGTGCTCGAATAGGGTATTAAACAAACAGGGCCCCTTTCTGGTCCCTGTAGGAGTTTGGAGATGTTGATACAGCCCTTCTGGGCTTCCACATTCTCACCTTAGCATCAGGCCTTGGCTCCATGGCTGCCTCAGCTTCCCTGGTAGACAGCAAGTATGTTCATACCTGTCTGCTCAGATGACCTAGATAGGACATTGATGGATACTCTCAGATATAATCTCAGTATCTCTCTCTCTCTCACACACACACACACCAATGTGCTAGGAGAAAAAGAAGGGAAGCGTTACACTCTATCTCCTCTAATAGTGGCATTTTCCACAATCTTTTGTGTGTGTGTGAGATAAAAATATATTTGCCAATTTAACAATTTTTACATATATAATTTGGTGACATTGATCATGTTCATCATGTTGTACAACCATTACCACGATCCATTTCCAAGTTATTCCACCACCATCAATAGAAACTTCAAGAATCTTTTAAGATAACAATTTGACACAATGGCCGTTAATACCATGGTGGAAAGATCACCAGGGGAAATGGTGTAAAAAGGAAGATCCTTCTGCTCAGATTGCAGTGAAAATCTGAGTTGTCAGCCTGAGCATGGAGGAGAGGTGGTCATAGAGTGAGGCCCTTTCTCTGGGCACTTTCTCCCAGCAGTCAAGGGCTTATCCCTCCCCAGACCCACACCCTGAGTCTGAGGTCCAGGCCTAGTTGGGCTGCTGTTCCCACACCCAGCCTTTCTAGAGCTCAACTTTTCTTACCAGCAATCCTTCTAATCTCATTGAAAACCTTTCTCTCTAGCTCTGGAGATCTTTCTACAACTCATAGTCTTTTCATTCCCTGCAGGTCTGAGGCCCTGAACTGATTGCTCAGGATCGAGAAGCTGATAAGAGAAAAAGGACAGTTAGAGAAAGGGACTTAGAAGTCATTTTTGTTATCCTTTTTTTTTCTTTTGTATTGTACTTCAGGTGAAGGCTTACAGAACAAATAGTTTCTCATGAAACAGTAGTACACATGTTGTTTTATGACATTGGTTAACAACCCCACAACAT
>NW_004443940.1:10839658-10870194 GCF_000243295.1 Trichechus manatus latirostris
TTTGGATGCCTACTGGAACCATCCTGTCCTGTTTTTGTAAATGTTTTGATATTGTTTGCTGTCTTTGGGGCATTCAGTAGTTATTTTTCTCGTTTATTGATTGTAGACTTGTTCGTTTTGTCCCTTTTTAAAAAAAAATTTGCCTATGTCTAAGCAGGCGGACTGTGTGCTCTTTGTTGTCTGCTCATCTGTGGGCACAACACCTTTCGCCTCCTTCTCCAATTGGCAGGGTCAGTCACTCAGATATGGTATGGCAGGGCAGGTCCAGCTGAAGAGGAGTCACTGGGACGGGCCATCTGTGACACCCACCACAGCCACCAGGGCCGGTCGGTAATCAGTGCAGGGCAGGTTCCAGCAGGCCGTGCCTCTGCTGCTTGGTGGTGTGATGCCAAGCGCATGGTGCAGATAGGCAGGATGTAGTGGGGAGATTGTTATGTGTGGAGCTAAGATGGATACGGGAGAGAGGATAGAGGAACAGGGGCCAAAAACATACAAACAAACAAAAAAGAATGCTAGGGGAACTTGCTATTGGAGTGGAGAGATGAGAGACTATGAAATGGAGGAAAACAGAAAGGGGAAGAGGAAGAAAAGAAAAGAAAAGAAAAGAATGAATAAATAAAAATTGGAAGGGTTAAAGAACTGCAAAGTTCCCAGGGATCCCACTGGTGCAGCTATGAGGTCCGGGGATGTCACTGTCAGGTGCTGCAGCACAGCCCGGCCAGAAGGCGCAGAGGTATACAACACCAGGTATTCAGGGAACAGAAAGAGAAGGAAGATATAGAGAGACAAGAAACTGAGTAATGAAGACAGACAAAAAGGGAAAAAGAGGGAAAAGAGAACAAAACAAATTAAAAAAAAAAGGAACAAGAAAAGCCCCCCAAAAGACAGAAAAAAAATAGGAAAAAAAAAAAAACAACAACAACGAAAAAAGAAATGCTCTCAGGGATCCCTCTGCACGACTGTGCAAGCCGAGGGCGTAGTCTCCTTGCCACACAGCACCGTTTGGCCAGAAAGGGCTCCCAACTCAAGAAAAGGAAAAGAAAACAAACAAACAATTCAGAACAAACAAACGAACAAAATCCCTGGGATCCCACCACCATGGAAGCCCAGACTGGGAAGCATCTCCATTCTCGAACGGAGCTCCACAGCCCCTCAGGAAGAAGCAAAGATGGTGCACAGAGCCAGGTATTTGAGCAAAAGGAGGGGGAGGTGGTGAGAGGTAAGGAAGAAATCAAAAGAAGCAGAAAAAAAAGCAACACCAGCAGCCAACAAATGGCACTCAGAGAGCCAGCTAGTGCGGGGTGGTGGAATCCAAGCAGCCTGTGTTTCTCGGACAAGAGACTGTGTCTGTGGGAAGCAGAGGGGGCCGAGTGTGGGTGAAGAAGTGTAGGGAGTGGGAAAGCATATATCACAAATTACCGGAGCGCTGCAGCCCTTCAGGAAGAAGCAAAGATGGCACACGGTGCCAGGTATTTGAGCGAAAGGAGGGGGAGGTGGTGAGAGGTAAGGAAGAAATCAAAAGAAGCAGAAAAAAGCAACACCGGCAGCCAACAAATGGCACTCAGAGAGACGGCCCATTCGGGTGTGTGGAATCCAAGCAGCCAGTGTTCCCGAACAAGAGACTGTGGCCGCGGGAAGCAGAGGAGGCCGAGTGGGGGTGAAGAAGGGTGGGGAGTGGGAAAGCGTATATCGAAAATTACTGGTTGTTTTGTCTCCTGCTGGAAGCTCTGTGAAGCTGCTTTCTCGTACCCCCTGTTTGCTGGTCTCCGATAGGAGTCCAAGATGGTGGATTCACGCTGCGTTAGCTGGTAGGGGACCTCTGCATGAATCTCTCCTCGCTCTCCATTTTCTGTCAGTTTTCTCACTCCATTTGGTGCTTGGCTGGGTTCTTTATCTCTTCGTTTGATGTTTTAGGGTTTCAGGATTGTTGTTTTCTCTGTTCGGCTTAGTTTTTTGGATCTTTGCTGTGGAGGGAAGGTGTGGTGCTTCTGCCTAGAGTGCCATTTTGCCGGAAGTCCCTGTCACCCTTTTTTTTTAAAAAAAAATAAAAGATATAACTGAGGCCCAGAGATAGTAGCTGGTAATGACAGTAGCTAGGATTTACTAAGTATTTCCTATGTGCCTGACATTGAGCTGAGCATTTCATATGTATTACCTCATTTCATCTTCACAATAATTCCCTGAGAAAAGTACTATTGTTGTCCCTATTTCACAGACAAGAAAGATGAATTTTGGTGGGGTTAGATGACGTATTCCAGGATACCCACTAGTAAGTGTTAGAAGCAAGATTCCAAGCTAGGTTTGTCTAACTTCAAAGTCCAATAGTTTAAACCACTCACTGTACTGCCTCCAGTGTAAAAAAGGAGTATGAGAAGCAATTTTTCAAAAATCACCCAACAAACTTGGGGTGCAGGTGGCCCCAGAACCCAGGTTGTCATCACTTGCTGCCCATCCTTAGGAGCCAGGTCCTTGGTGAGCAGTTGCTAAGGCCTGAAGGTCTGAAGGCTTCATGTTATCTCTAGCTCTGGTCCCTCTCCTCTCAGACCCTGCTCAATCCTGAACTGGGAGAATGTCTGAGCTGGGAGGGACCTGAGAGTTCACCTTGCTGAACTCCGCACTGTGACTTGCTCAAGGTCATGACTGAGCTGAGGGCAGAGACTACCTACCAGACTAACCCCTTTCCACTCTGGCTCCATTCTCTGACCTCTGCCCTGATGGGCCAGGCCTTCCCAAGGCTATATTAGCTCCAAGAGTATTTTGGTGGTCAAAACTTGGTGGCAAACCGTAACTAGGGAAGTATCTGAAGTTTGAACTATGACTTGACAATATAGAATAGCATTATATTTCCTGTTAGTTTCCCAAGGAGGAGTTTGTACCTTAATAGATGAATATTGCTGTGTTTATTAACACACAGTCTGAGATTTCAGAAAAAAGTAGTTGCTCCTGAGACACATGGAAAGCAATTACTATGCTGCTTATGTATAAA
Source organism: Trichechus manatus latirostris (assembly GCF_000243295.1). Taxonomy (NCBI): domain Eukaryota; kingdom Metazoa; phylum Chordata; class Mammalia; order Sirenia; family Trichechidae; genus Trichechus; species Trichechus manatus. The sequence goes on from NW_004443940.1 coordinate 10,842,645, forward strand.
CACCTCCTGGGATTTGTTTCTTTGGTTCAAAGAACTTGCGGTCATGGTTTCATGAGTTATTTCAGTCAATTGGCCTAATATTGTTGTTAGTGTTTCTGTTCTACCTCCTAGTTCTTTGTATAGTGCCTGGGGTCTTAAAAGATTGTGAGCAGTCATCTGAGGTGCAACAATTGGTCTCTATTCATCTGGAACAGCAGAGAAAAAGGGAGAGCCAGGAATCAGAGAAAAGACTAAACTATATGTCTGAGCACCTCCATTAACAACTATCTCTTTTGCCATGAGACCAGAAGAAACCAGATGGTGCCCAGCTACCATTATTGAAGGTTTTTGATCAAAGTTTCTATAGCAGAATCATGATCAAAAGGAGGGAATGATGAAAGAGTTTTAATTTTCCTGGAATCCAGATTTCTAGCTTTCATGAAAGTTGGGGTAACCCACAAAGGCCATTGCTGTTAGGTGTCCTTTTCAACCTGGAGCCTTGAAAAAACTGATTCCTAAATGCCACCTTTGAGTCAAACAATGGACTGTTTTGCTTTGGGTGTTATGCTCTTTGAAGAATTCAGTTTCAGGAAACAGACTCCAAGGGTCAAATTGGGAGCTATGTTTAGGATAAATTAGTAATTATTTTAATTGTTCCTCAAGACAGTTTTTATGAAAATCCTTCCTGACCACAAATTTGATTATCAGTTCTGTTCCCACCCTTTTTTCCATGGCAATGCCAGTAAGATTTGGTATAAGAATTTTGGAAGTTCTTCTCATCTTCGGAACATTCCTGACACTCTAGCTGAAATGTTACCCTGATTCGCAAATCCTATATTCAATAAACTCAATTTCTAAAACAGAAAAAATTAAAAATAAAGACTTGGTGGCAAGTCCCTGCAAGTCCTCTCTGAGGAGTTAAGATTAGCACAGGGACCTCAGCTATGACTCATAGAGGTGGCTGGGGTCAGGCCAATCTGGCTCCTGTTACTGCTCTCCTCTGATTCACCAGTGGAAAAAAAAGTTGTCCAAGACCTTTTTCCAGCTTCCAGCTTCCTCTCTCTGTTTCTAACTGACTGGGCTCTGCAGGGTGGGGATGGGGCCTTGCCCATTTCTCAGCCTTAGAGCCTGGATCACCAGGAGCAGCTGGGAAGTTGTTTAGGGTTTAGGGATCCCCTTCTTTGGGGTTCAATCTGAAGTTCCCCAAATCTCTTATCTTATCCATCCTCCCCAGTCTCCGCAACATACAGCCAAAGGGCTTATGCTCATCTTTTTTGTTTCAGAGGGAAAGCCCCAGGTCAGGATGCTGCCTGGGTAGTCAGGCTCTGCCTACCCTTGCAGTGACTCCTCAGACTTCACTGACCCTTCTGAGGTCTGCTGGCCCCACTGCTAGTATAAAGGGTACACCATTTGTGTGTGCCTCATGTCACAGTCACAATGGTAAAGCCATAGAACGGGTCAACACCTCATGAGTTAGCTGTAGGGGTGAAGGAGGCTGAGGCCCATGCCTGGATGTCTCACAGGGACTCCAGGGTCCTGCTTTCAGAAATTCCAGCTCAGGGCCAGCAGAACTCAATTTCCCCATCTGTAAGATGGGAATTTGGATGGGTGCCTGTAAGCGTCTCAATGCTGCATGCCAGATTTTCCAGGGCTACTTTTCAAGTACATTGCCTCCTAGACCGCACTTGCTCTTGTCAGACACAGTGCCCTGGCTTGGCTCCGAAATAGGTATTCATTATATTCCTAAGATCCATTCCCAGCCTGCTTCCTGGAGGCACCTGTGAAGGGGCAGCAAAGGCCACCAGTGCATCCCTGGTCATTGCTGACCTTGCACTAGGGCAGGAGGGAAGAAGCGGGGTGGGGGGGAGGGATGATTTCCCATGAAGTTCTATGATTTCTGTCAACAATCAGCAACCAAGCACCCTGGCCCCGCCCATGACATAAAGGCTTCTGCCTTAACCATGTGTGATGGTTAAGGTTGTGTGTCAACTTGGCTGGGCCATGATTCTCAGTGGTTTGGCAGTTGTATGATGTTGTGATCACGTCCATAATGAGATTTGATATAATGTGATCACATCCATGAGGGGATCTGCTGTGAGTAGTCAATCAGTTGAAAGGGAGTTTCCTTGAGCATGTGGCCTCCATTGAATATAAGTGGACATCCTGGCAAGGCTCATGGGCTTTTGCTCATTCTGGATCCTGGAGCTGGCTCCTGTTCATCTGACCTCCAGTTCTTGGGACTTTCGCTAGGAGCTTACCTGCGATTTTGTCTGCTGATCTTGAGATTTGTCATCTTCGCAGCCTGTGAGCAAGACCCCTGCTCTCTGACCTGCCAATCTTTGGTTCACCAGCCCCCGTGGCTATGTGAATCAGAAGCCTCTATTCTGACCGACAGACTTGGGACATTCCAGCCTCTACAACTGCTACATAAATATGAAGAAGAAAACACCAAGAGAAGAAAATACAAATATGAATCTGTTTGAGAAGTCCTTTGAATAAGAACGGTAATCTCATACCACCAAGAAAGCAGTGCTGGGAGCAGAACACATCCTTTGGGCCCAGGGTTCCCGTGCGGAGAAAACCCTAGACCAGGGTAAGATTGATGACAAGGACCTTCCTCCAGAGCCAACAGAGACAGAAAGCCTTCCCCTGGAGCTGGCACCCTGAATTCAGACTTCTAGCTCCTAGACTGTGAGAGAATAAATTTCTCTTTGTTAAAGTTATCCACTTGTGGTATTTCTGTTATAGCAGCACTATATAACTAAGACACCATGACACTCCCTTTGTGTTCTCTCCTTTTCTTAATTAAGAAATATGGCTGGATTGGTCCCTGACAGAGCTGTGACTCATGAATAAAATAACCCTCTTTGGAAGGACCTGGGGACCAGGATATGCTGCTCTGTGGGCTTCAGTGGAGCTGCCATGTGAAGGGAATGGTGTTCTCCCCTCTTAGAACTGAAGAAGAAGTGACTAGGACCATCAGGGAGTAGGCCTCTCCTCCATGCTGGGCCTCCAGTGAGGTGGGGTGGGTGGGGCGACTGGAGTGGGCCTGGCAGGTAGAGTCCATCAGCCTGCCCATGGCCTGGCTTAGGGCAAAGCCAGAGGGAGGCTGGTGAGAGCTGAGAGCTACCTCTGTAGCCACAGTCCCTCGGGCCACCTGCGCTGGAGTCTAAAGATTTGTTAAAACAGCCAGCCCTGGATAAAAAGAGGGACAGTGCCCCTTTAGGATGCTGCCACTCTAATAGACACAGCAGACACCAGTTAAAAAATCAACAAAGGATATGAACAGACTTTTCAGGTGGGATAGGGTCCCAATCACACTGGCTGGACTGTGGCCATTGCTCAAGCTGAGCGGGAAGTTGGTCAGGCCAGCTGGTAGGGAACAAGAAGCTGTGCCACTCCTTCGGAGTGGAAGATCCTTTAGATTATGCCAGGGGTAGGGAGGGAATGTCCTTTAGAAGGAAGGACTGTAAGGGAACCATGTATACAGAGGGAAAGAAGGTGCTATGGTGGCAAATCTATTCAACTGGGCACTCCTCAAACATGGAGCTGTGTTATGTTGGTCTTTTTACCCCCAGTGACTGAATGCTGAGGATACCGAATTGTTGGGTGCTGGCAGGGTGCAACCTTGGTGGGTGGCTGCACCCTACAAAAGCCAGGCTGAGCCAGTGTTAAGGCGGCCATGTGCTTGGGAAGCTGTGACCACACACCGGGTGGGCCCGAGCTAGGGCAGGAGTTTGCCTCTCTGGCTCACCCCAGGCCTGCAGGGCAGGTCTGGCTGTGCCTCCCAAGGCCACCCGGTGTGTAAAGAGCACAGCTGTCCTGCCCAGAAGAGTCCAGTGTGTTCTGTATCTTCCCCACTTCATTCCTGCTGCCCCCAGGGACCGGTGAGGCCAGCTCAGGTCATTCCAGCTGACATCTCTCAGCAAACAACACCCCATCCCACCCCCACTTCCCTGGCCTTGTTTACACTATAGCCTTCGATCCAGAATGCAGGGTCAAGGCTTGAGAGGGACCTCATAACACTGCCTAGAAGGAAGTCCACACCGTAGCCCCTTCCCAGAGCCAAAGAGTCTCTCTCTTACAGTGAAGGGGATGGCAGGTGGGGGTTAGAGGGTGTCTCTATAAGCCCATACATCTTTAATTCTGCTTTTGATGGGCTAGTACCAGGGTGAGCACAGGGAGACTGAACCAGAGGTGGTCTGGTCTACAGTTGAGATGGCAGAGGCCTTTTTCACATCTGAAGGAAATCTCTGGGACCACTGTTGCCTGCCAATGCCAATCTCTGTAACCCCTCCATAGTAGAGGCTTCCCACCCATCCATCCATCCATTCATCCACCCACCCACCCACCCACCCATCCATCCATCCATCCATCAATCCATCCATCCATCCATTAACTCTTACTGCATTCTATTGCTCACCCCTCCCTTTTCCTACTCTGGCTCCAGCCACAATGAACTTAGTACTTTCTGTTCCATGAAACTTCTCGACTTTGACACAGCTGTTTCCTACACTTGGGACACTGGTCTTCCACCCCAACCCCTTTTGCCTGGCTACCCTCTACTCGCCCATCCAGGTTCAGCTCAGATATTACTCCTTCTAGGAAGCCTTCATGGACTGCCCTGCTCTAACAAGTTTGTGGCAGGTGATTTTCCTCTGTGCTCCTACAGCTCCCCTGATTTCTCCTATTATAGCATTTATCACACTGGGTTATCATTACCGAGAAGAATAAATGAACTGTGTATTGCTTGCCTGCTACATTGTGAACCCTAGCTGGGGTACTCAGGACAGAGTTTGCTGGGAGAGGCAAGTACCTAAACTACTCTCAGAACACAGTGGCCTCGTTCACCCCTGTGGTTGACATGTCTTTGACTTTTGTTTCAGTTTTATCTCCATCACCATCACCTTTTTTTAAATATCTTTATTGAGGTATAATTCATGTACAATAAACTGTACATATTTAAGGAACACAATTTGATAGTTTCTGACATATGTATATACCCATGAAACCATCATCACTATCAAGATAATGAACATCTCCGTCAGCCCAGAATTTCCTTATGCTTCTTGGTAATCCCTTCTTCCTGACCCTGCCCCACTCCCCATCCCCAGGCAACCACTGATTTGTTTTCTGTCACTATAGACGAGTTTGTATTTTCTAAACTTTTATTTAAAGGGAATCATACAGTACGAAATCCTTTTTGCCTGGTCTGTCACTCAGCATAATTATTTTGAGATTCATTCAATTTGTTGCATAAATCAGTAGTTCATTCCTTTTTATTTATGTAGGACATACCAGAATGTGTTTATCCATTCACCTGTCCATGGATATTTGGGTCATTTCCAGTTAGAGGCTATTACAAAGAAAGCTCAGTATTTGTGTATAAGTCTTTGCACAGGTCTTTGGGTGGGCGCGTGCTTTCATTTCTCTTATCACCACCTTCATGCACTGACTCCTCCGGTGTGCGGGAGGGGAGCCTGGTTTAGGACAACAAACTGAAAGGTAAAGGGGGAGGAGCAAGGCAAGGACAATGCAACCTGACTGGGCTGAGGCCTTGCTACAGGTTACCAGGGGCCGCTAGAGGATGGGTCAGGCTTCCTGAGTGGTGCCTGCTTTCATACAACACCTACACCCCACAGAGGCTCCTGACTGGTCGTCACCAGAGTCCCTGTCCCTGTACCTGGCTGCATATGGAAAAAAATTTTTGAGGCTTATTAATTCAACTGTTTAGAATGGAGTAGTGACCAGCACCATTCTATTCCCTTTGGGGCAGAGGCTAGAGAAACTGCTTCCCTCGCCGTATTATACCCCTTCATTCCTAAGTGTGCAAGCATGCACACACACACACACACACACACACACACACACACACACAGGGTAAAGTCCTCTGCAGGTCACCAGAAGCAGAGGGGCTAGGAGCTGTGGGGCTGAGGACCTAGAAGGTAGGAGGTCCCTCAGGTCCCCAAAGTGGGCTTCCTGGCTGGGAAGGTGGCCTTTCTACCTTCACCTGGGACGGAGCTGCTCTGGCCCGACCTCAGGTGACCATAGGACCACTGGCTGAGGGGGCAGCTGAAACACTGAGTTTGAAAAATCCACTAGTATCAGAGCTGCTTTTAATCCCTTATCCTTACCCTCTCCCTCTTCCCTTGGACCTCAGGTCCAGCTGCCTTTCAGGCCCCCAGACCTCCCACACCAGCCCTTCCTGCATGCTCCTAGGACTTAAGCCCCTCAAATGGCCAAGTAAGCCTTCAACCCCTCCCTCCTCCCAGTTTGCCCTGCCACAAGCCACCCCCCTTTCCCCTCAGGGCCTCTTCATCTTCAAAAGAGCCATTTCTGTCCTTGGGCCCCATTCCTAAGGACTTTCTCACTTTCCTCCCCTCCAAGAAGTTTCCTTTGATGGCTCGAGTTACTCCCTCAACCCGATTTACCAACCTTAGCCCTTTTACACAAGCCTTGTGTCCTGAGGTGACCCCCTTGCAGAGCCTCAAGGAGAGAAAACAAGCTTGTCAGTATCTCCAAGGCTAACCCTGTTTGCCCTTCTCCACCTGCAGCCTGAACTGTGCTGGTCACTGGGGTAAGAGGACTTATCTTCTGTTGCTGGTGGGCTCTGCTACTCCATCAGAACCAGGGACACAGAATTAGCAGGGCCTGGTGAGGAGAGAAGAGAAGCAGGAATGAGCATTCCCTTGTCTTTCAGAAACTAGGAAAGAGCCAAGGACCTTGACCTCCCATTGGGTGCTCATCAAGCCAAATCCAGTCAGCACATTTTCAACACTGTTCACCCATGTATCACATGTGGGTATTGGTAGCTATGGGCCAGAGAAAGACCAATGAGACACCACAGTTGCCTTCTGGGGCTTTGCAGGTCAGTTAGAGGAGAAAATCAGCTGTGAGGGCACTGCGAAAAGACTGTCAGGACATACAGAGTGCAAGAACTGGATCTGTCTGATTCCAAACACATTGTACACAGTCTGCGAGCCCAGCAAAGGAAGAGGGCCCTGAGGTCTTGGGGGCCTGGGAGCACTTCATAGATGAGACAAGGCTGGAGGTGGCCTAGAAGAATGGGCAGGTTGGACCTGGTGAGTGGTGTGAAGGGCACTTCTAGTGAAAGATCTGGCTCCCACAAAAATCACCCTGCATGCCTCTTGCTCATCAGTACCCTCAGTCTCAGCCTTCTCTCTTCCTTCAGCTTGATCCACTCAGGGCTGTCCGCATCCTTCCTCCAGCCCCTCCCCCACAAGGTCTTCTCTAGGGCATCAGGGATCAGTGTGGAGTCATGTCAGGGCAGAAAACACTGGGCACCAACATTTTCCCTTTCCCTTTTGGGCATCAGATCTTTACTGGGAAATGATCATCCACCCATGCTCTTGCTGCAGCCTGTGTTCCACCTCTTGACCTCTCACATTATCCAATCACCTGCAGTCCCCAAGACCCTTTGGGAAGAACAGGCGAAGATGTGCCAATGTGGAAATATTATTGCCTTCTGCTATAAATACCCCAGGCCCAGTGGCAGAGGTGGGGGTTGCTGAACATAGCATCTATTCGTGACTCTTGACTGTCAAGTTTTTTTTTTGTGTGTGTGTATCAGAATCACCTTGGGAGCTTATTAAAAATACACATCCTAGGCCCTGCCCTGAACAAACTGAGTCAGAATACCAAGGACATGATGCAGGGAAATATGTTTATATTTTTAACATTCCCTTGTTGATTCTGACGCCCTTCCCACAGCCCCAGTTTCCCCTTGAGTTGAAACCAAAGGGGATGAGGAAAGAGGAGAGTTTCACAGATCTGGCCATAATCAGCCCTTCTCCATCCAGTCAGGAGCAGCTTGGAGACTGAAGCCTCATCTGGCCAGGCCAGAGATATGAAGGTTTCACGGTTTCATCTTCCTCACTATCAGACTTCAGGGCCATCAGATCCACCCTGCAAGGGGCTCCATAAAAATAGGCTTTCTCCCCTCTCTGGTTCATGGTCTTGTCTCCACTCGTTTCTCACTCACACCTTGAAATGCTTCTAAATCCCACAGCTTCAGACCCTATAATTGATGTCCCTGCGTCTAGTTTAACTGGAACCATTTCTGAATACAGCTTTTGTTTCCCTTTTTGACTATGATTTATATTCTCACTCCAGCTATTAAGGGTTACATTGCCTTTCTTCCCCTACTCCCTGCTCCCCTTCTCCCTGGACTCTTTTTCCTTAGGGAAACCCTCCTGTAGGTTGTGATGGGTTTGAACCATCTACCACCTCCAGCATCATTGCTACCCCTATCACTGTGGTCATCCTCACTCCAATCACAACCACCATCAATTCCATCCTCATCACACTATCAGCCTAGTTTTCATCACCAACATCAACACTGCTACTATCACCATCACTGTCACTGCCAACATCAACAATACCATTACCACTACCACCACTGCCAAGGTTCTCACCACCATCCTCGCCATGATCCCATCACTGCCACCACTATCAGGTATCACCACTATCTTAATTACTAACACCACAATAGCTATGGGGTCTGCCATCAATGCCTTTATAAAATCTACATGGGCATGGTCTGACATCCCTATCCTGACCTTCAAGTTGAGCCTGACTCAGATTCTTGGTTGATGTCTCCAACTTTTATGACTATTGTTTTCTCAGAATTGGCACAAGTTTCTGTCTACTGAGGGTGATGGTCCTCAGGGGCCCCACACAGCTGGGGAAGGAATATCCTCAGGGACCCCGCACTGAAGGAGTGATTGATACATTGATTAGCTACAGTGATGGAGACCACTTGAGGGAAATATCCCTTCAGAGAGTCCTCAGACTGATGGAGGCGATATGGTATTTCCTCAGGGATTCCCAGCTTGCTGAGGGAAACATTCCCTCAGGAAGTTCCCTCCCCATATTGATGGGAAAGAGAAACTTTCAGAGAGCCACATTCTGACTAAGAATTTCTTTAAATAAGCCTTTGATAAATGAGTGAAGGTCAGCCCCTCATGGCAATCAGAGACAGCTGACAGTTGCCAGAGTACCCTGAGGAAGGGGTCAGGGAGAGATGGGAGATGCTTCACTGTGGCTATCATTTGAGAAAGCAGAGTTAAAACACATATCAATATCATACTAAAAAGTGCCAGGAAATGCAGTGGATGGGCCTCGGGCCTCCTGCAGCTACCAGATGGGGTGACCATGATGGGGAGGACTCCTGGAGAAGGTGGCTTTGAGCTAAGTGGACCCTTTGCTGCTCTCTGTCACAAGGCTCTAGCTTCCCAGTGACAACCCAGCCAATCTCCAGCCTGGGAGTGGCTGGCGGGTGTGTGCCAGGCTCACATTGTTTCCACTGCCACTCCCTATTTCCAGGTTGTGTCCACCCTGCCTGGCACCGGCCCCTCCCTCGCAGCCCCAAGTGCAGACACTGGGCCCAGAGACACTCAGGGCCAGGAATGTGTGGAGAGGTGCCCTTGGCCAAACTCAGTGGAGAGTCCTCTGCCCCCATAGGGAGGTCGGGTGTCTTCCTTTCTGCCCTCTCACCCACGAGGAAGGCCACCCTTGTGTCTGATCATGAGCAGGACCCTGATCAGGAGACACCATCACTCTGGGACTGTCAGTTCCTATCTCAGTATTATTATATTTTTACATTATTATTACATTTTTACATTATTATTGCATTTAATTGTTTCTGGCTATTCTTTCTGGTCTCTCAAGGTTTTATTCTGCCTTGCCAGGCTTCCCCTTCAAAGTCTCACTAGAAGCTCATCCCTTTCAAGAAATCATCCTTTGTTTATCATTATTATTATTATTATTTTCCTTAGAAAACAGAGCTCCAACCTTCCTGGATGCATTTCTTATGTGAGCTTATAGTCACTCTGCTTACCAGCTACAGAATAACTCCAAACCTGATCTCAAACAGAGCCTTGACCTTGACCTCATATTGAATCTAACTCTGACCATAGACTGACTCTAACGCTAACCAAAGAGAGACCCTAACCCTGGCTCAAACTCAACCCCCAATCCTATCTTCTGGCTTTCAGAGAAAAGCCATTGGTTGCTAAGGGAAACCAAGTAAGAAATTATGGTGGCCTCAGTCCCTCTGTTTTCACATACAATAACTGCTTCCATGAAGTATGCATGTGTGTTTCCTTTATTCTATTTAGAATCCCTTTCAGCACAACTGCATCCCATCTTCTCCAGGGAACAGAAAAAAGAGGAAATGGCTCTCGGGTTACAGGGGAGGAATTCTTTGCTAAGCTTGCAGTTCCAGAGGAGGACCACGGCCGCCTAGTGGGGCCCGGATGTCACTGCATCGGCTGCGTATCTCCCTTCTCCTATACTCAAGAATGGGCTGAGAATTTGAGTGGTGATGTAAGTGGAACGCAGTCACTGGGATTGTCAGACCTTTGGAGCTTCTGTTTATCACCTCAGACGGTAACCAGAAGAAATGGAACCCTGTTCAATGAAGATTCATCACCCCCAGCCCAGCCCTTTGTTTCCACAGCCTTCTTCCCTGCCCTCCCTCCATGTCATCTCACTCACCCTCATTTGCTTTCTTCTCATTCTCCTTCTCTCTTGTTTTCAGTTTTTCTATGCCTTTTTCACATCCTCTCTCTCTCTCTCTCTTTCTCATCTAATTTCTCTGTCTTCCTCTTTCAACCTGTCCCCATTTCTTTTCTCAGCAAAGCTTTAGGGACTCCATACTCATTTGTGAAGTTTGAAGTTTAGTCTCAGCTCATATTATAGGTCTTCTCAAAGTGTTACAAGTGTAAGTCTTGCTTCTTTAACCAGGAATCTGAGTTGTGCCTGTTCTTGTCTCCTCCACAGCAGAGCCTGACCCACTGAAAGATCTAAAACTACCAGAGTAACAGAGGCCTTGAAGATTCAATGCCCTCATTTAACGAAGGAAGAAAATGGAGACACCCTCCAAAAGGAAAGATATTTCCCTAAGTAGACCAGCCTGTTAGTGATGGAGCTAGAAGCCTGACCAGTTTCTACCTCTACCAGCACTGTGCCTTTTCCTCTCTAAGGAAAGTCTCTTGTCCAACCATACTTACTAGTTTCCACTGGACTTAATTTAGTCCCTATGGACTGGCCAATGACGTGGAAATATAATATCAGATAATCCCTAGACACATGAAAACATGCCTAGAACTATGGGTCAGTTTCCTATTACAGGAAAGAGAGGATGAAACCTAGTGAGCAGAGTCAGAAACAAACAGCAGGATGCTGAGACTTGGCCCAAACTTACTGAGATTTGACCCTCCTGGACAGTTAACTAGATGGATGGACAGATGGACAGACCAATTAAGTTCTGAGTGAATAGTGATGAAAGCACAGAAATGTCTCACATCCTTACCACCCACCCATATCATCCTGAGATTCTCACTGAAATGATCAAAATATTAGAAATGTGGAAAAAGGAAACATTCAGTATCATTAAAGTAGGAAAGGGTACCATTCACAACCAGAAAATCAAGAGGGTTCTGTAAGATTACAGATTTGAAGGGCAGCAGCAAAACCAATCTGCTGTGACCCTTCCTGAGGAGCAGCAGCCTCCTCGGGAAGTAAGCAGGAGAGAACCCGCAGACCCTATCACCACTCCTTGATTTGAGGGACAAGGGTTAAAGGAGAGGGTGAACTGGGAGGAGATGAGGAACAAACCAAGTGAACTCCTTCCACATGTCAGAGCAGCACATGCGTGAGAGGTACTAGGAGGCTCCAGGTCTTGAGTAGCAGCAACATCCCACAGAAAGCCTGCAAAGAAGTGGAGTTTGCCCTGGTTGAGTGGGCAATGACCCGTGGAAGAAGGCTGGGCCCCGCTGTGGTCTAACTTGGTATGAAAGCCAGACCTAGCAGGAAAACTGAAGCAGGAAACAGCTTCCCCAAACCCTGAGCCAGCATCCTGGAGACACAGTCTATATGTATGTGTGTGTGTATGTATAATATGCCTACAATATGCATACGTACATACATACATATACATAAATACAGTCTATATGTATGTATATATGTATATATATACACACATACACATATATGCATATATGTATATGTGTGGGTGTATATACATACAGAGAGAGAGAGAGCAAGATTATCCAGCCAATGAAGAAAGAACTCAAGAAATGGGAGGGTGGTGTAGTATAGAAGCACTGGCAGTGAGCACTGAAGTCAGTTAAATATAGACTTGGATCTAAGTAATTGTGGTTAATGTGCTTTTTTAAAAAATGACTGAATCTGTCAAAAATTGAACAGAAGATACCTAGGAGTTAGGTGGCTGTTTCTATGTGCAACTTCTATTCTGGATTCATTAGTTCTTTGAGTATAAAGAATTGATCTAAGTCATTAAGGTGATTCTTTGATGCAGGTGGTGTTTGTGTGGGTGTATTCATATGTAAAAATTCCTTAAGCTGTACACTTAAGATCTGTGTGTTCTACTGGGTGAAAATTGTACCCTAATTTTTAAAAAATGAAAAGAAATAAAAACCAAAAAAAGTCCACTTACATCAAATGCGTTGGAACTTCTACTACTGGGAAGAAATATAATTACATGAGTGCTCTTTAGGGCCACCACTTGTCCAGATGATGCCTTTGTGTAAATAGGGCTCTTCAAAAAACTTAGTAATAAATATATAAAGCTTTGACAGCTATGATAAAATATCTCCTCAGCTATGTTGCATTTGTGCATTACACAACCTCCACAACCCTATGGTTTAGCCCTGGCTGTTCTGCCTCCCTCAATCCCTTCCCCCACAGTCTCTGCCTCCAATTCTAGACTTAGTCTCTGCCTCCATCTAGAGTTGGAGAAGATGGCTACTGAGCTGTTTTCTTGCCGGGTTGGCAGAGCTCATCAACACTTGCCCATTCTTTATTTTCAAACTTAATTTCTGGAGTAATATGGTAGATTTCTCTGCACAGGAGAAGTTTGCCATAAGGTTCACCCAGAAACGAGTGGGTGACTCCCACCTCTTAAGTATCCTGGGAAGTTCCTTGTTGTTTCCTAAATCTACCCCATATATGCTGGGGCTTGCTTGGGGCTAGGGGCTAGGTCTACAGTTGGTCACGCCTGTCCTGTTTGTGCCCAAACACTCTAACATGGGAAGAAAATTAAAGGGCATCATCTCCACAGAACCCCTGGGCTTGTTCTGAGAAGCCTGCTGACAAGAAAGGTGGTGCAGCCCACTCCCCGCACACTGTGTGAAACCAGAGCCCCATCTGTCCTCGTGCTACTTGTCCTCGCCTTAGAGTTCTATCTATCCTCTAAGGGCAGCCAAAGCCGCCACCTTCTCTTTCTTTTCCTGAATTAATGACACTAATTGCAAGAATTGGAGTGGCATCTTTATTCACATGAACTATAAGTTCTTCTAATGTTTGCTTCCCTTTAACAGGTCTAAATCTGCTAATTCTTACCATAGAATGAATGGATGGATAGATAGATGATGGCTAGATGGATAGATGGATGGATGGATGGATGAATGAATAGATGGATGGATGCATGCATGAATGGATACATGGAAGGATGGATAGATGAATGAATAGATGGATCAATTCTCTTTCGAGAAATAAATAGGATTAACAAATTTTAATGAATTTCTATTGTAAAGAAGTACGTGACACAAGAATCTGTGTGCACCTTTCCCTGAAAGTGAATTTTATAGATGGTAACAAATAAAATGTGTAAGACTGAAAAAATTCTTGTAAAAATTACTGTTTCCAATTCTGCTAGTTTGTTAAAGGTTGCTATTGAAGAAAAAAGAGGGACACATCCCTTATCCTCAAATAAGATAATAGAGTTTTGATTGACATTCCCCAGGGCCAATAGTTTCAGCTCCAAGAGAAGTTATAAAAAGGGTCAGAGCAACTCCCCCCTCTGAAACATATGACTAGTTGTGTGCAAAGTCTTCTGTGTCCATCTTTGTTGCTGTTATTAGCTGCCACCGAGGGAATTCTGACTTGTGGCACCCCCAAGTGTGCAGAGTAGAATTGCTTCATAGGGTTTTCAATGTTGTCACCTTTTGGAAGCAGATCACCAAGCCTGTCTTCTGAGGTGCCTCTGGTTGGGTTTGAACTACAACCTTTCAGCTAGTAGTCAAGTGTTTAACAATTTGTGCCACCCAGGGACTCCTGTGTCCATCTGATGCCCCCCAAAATGGTGGTGGTGGGGAGATAGACTTTATTTGAAAAAGGAAGGAAGGGAAGAAGGAGGGGGAAGAGAGGAGGGAGACAAGCATACAAGCAGGCGGCTTGGTAATATCTAAATGCTATGTAAGAGAGTAACCAATGACTCATCTTTAGGCTCTTTGGTATCCTGAAATTTCCTTCTGAGTGCTTATCTTAAATGGTAGTTCTCAACTGGGGGTGATTTAATCTCTAGGGGACATTTGCAACTACCTGGAGACGTTTTTGGTTGTCACGACTGGGGAGGAGGTGCTACTGGGTAGAGGCCAGAGTTGCTAGTAAAGACCCTACAGTGCACAGGACAACCCCCTTGCCCCCCTGAGAATTACTCAGCCCCAAAACGTCAATCAGCTGAGGCTGAACAACCTCGCTTTAAAAGAAGCAGAATTAGGCCTAACTCAGAGAAGGGGGTCACCTCTGATAAAAACAAGCACCAAAAACATGTTGGAAATCTTCCTGACTCTCTCTGGCAGCAACTTGCTCCAGGTGTCTCTAATTTTACAAACTCTCTCCCTCAACACCTGACTGTGTGGCTTATAACAACATCTCTCTTGTCCCAACATCTGTGTGGGGGCCTTTTCTCCATCTTGCTGGTTGTGGTCAGAAACCTTAAGGGCATTCCGGCACCTTCCCACATCACCACATGCCCATTCGAGGGCTGGCAGGCCTTGTGCCTGCCACAGATGGAGAGGCATTTGTGGCTTTGGGACCGTTTATGTCCCTTCTGTCTGACCTAGCAAACTTTCAGTTGGAGCCCTCTGCCTCTGAAGCAAGCATCCTAAGTTATAACCACATCGCAAAGTCCTCCCTTCCTCTCTTGGCTGGGCAATCTGACACATGGCCCTGGCTTCTTCAGGGCCAACTTATCCATTAGACATGGGAGGCACAGGGCGGAGGGCTCATGATTATTTTAGGGACTCATAAAAATGTTTTAATTTTAACTACTTTTAAAATCAGAAGATATGAATATGATAATGAAATTATTATGTGAATTATATTAATCTTCATACCAATGAAGTTGTAAAATATAATTTTTAATATTTTTATGGAGGTAGAGGCCCATGAAGGCAAAAGTGCCCAGGTCCATGAAAGTCATAACAGACTCTGGGTTTCTGGAAGCACATAACCTCAGCCTGAGCTCCATAGCCTGTCCTGTGCATAGCCAAGGGCAGGGAAGTGTGTCAGCAGGTGAATCAGGGTCATGGATCAGAAATAACTAAAGGAAATCTGGCAGCGATCTCTCTTCCCCTTCCAGGAAAGACTAATTTTTAAAGAAATTGTTTATCTATCAAGGCCTGCTGTTTTCACTGGGGAAATCTCTTACACTTAGTGTAGAGAGTTGACATAACCCTGCCTGACCTTGGTTCTCTGTCTGAGGCATCTGATATTGGACGGAGTCACCCTTACAGGTTGTAAATCAAGCTAAAGAACTGCTACAACTTTCCTCCAACTGTGAGGTGGATTCCAGGGCTCTCAGCAGTTCACACTGGGCTCGTCTCTTCTTTGGGCATCACGTGTCTAAGTGTTTGGCTTTTGCAGTGAGGATGCACTCCTGAGTCCCCACCTTGGATGATGATACAATTTATGTCACATCTGGGTACTTCCCTTAGGTTAAAATCAGAACAAACTTCCAAAGTATACCCTAGACAGGAGCTGTTTTCACATACAGCCTCTCTTCTTGCCCCGCAACTTGAAGCTAACTTGGGAAAAAACAAAGGCAGCATAGTGCAAACAGCAAAGGAGAGCTACAAAGAACATGGAACAGAGAGAGGCCCCAAAGGGAATTATAAACAACAGGAAAGGAGTATTATCTCTCTATGACGACAACAATATGCTAGTAATACAATTATATGCCAATTATAAAAGACACACATATAACCAAGTTTCACAGAAGACTTAGAAGAAAAAGGATTTATAGCAGTATGCCCATCAAATGAGGAAAAACAAACAGAAAGCAGAAGTCACAATAATATAAAACAAAACAATTTGACTGGACAAAGGGTCACTTGATAATGCTAAAGGATACATCTGCTTCAATACTAATAAACCTTTGTGCACCTATTAACACAGTGTTGAGCTTTATAGAACAAAATCTGCTAAACACACAAGGTGAAATTGACAGGAGCATAGCATTACGGGAGACATTAACAGCCCTGCCTCAGCATCTGGATAGGATAGTTAATGAAGTAGAATTATTGTTGTTAGATGATGTCAAGTCGGTTCCGACTCATAGCGACCCTATGTACAACAGATAAAAATACTGCCTGGTCCTGTACCATCTTCACAATTGTTGTTATGCTTAAGCCCATTGTTGCAGC
The DNA here is from genome assembly GCF_000243295.1 of Trichechus manatus latirostris. Lineage (NCBI taxonomy): Eukaryota > Metazoa > Chordata > Mammalia > Sirenia > Trichechidae > Trichechus > Trichechus manatus. Next base: position 10,859,096 of record NW_004443940.1, read on the forward strand.
CACTGTGTCAATCCATTTTGTTGACAGTCTTCCTCTTTTTCGCTGACCCTCTACTTTACCAAGCATAATGTCCTTCTCCAAGGACTAGTCCGTCCTGATAACATGTCCAAAGTATGTGAAATGAAGTCTTGCCATCTAAGGAACATTCTGGCTGTACTTCTTCTAAGATAGACCTGTGCATTCTTCTGGAAGTCCACGGTATATTCAAAATTCTTTGCCAACACCATAATTCAAAGACATCAGTTCTTCTTCTGTATTCTTTATTCATTGTCCAGCTTTCACATGCATATGAGGCCATTGAAAATACCATGGCTTGGGTCAGGCGCACCTTAGTCCTTAAAGTGACATCTTCACTTTTAAACACTTTAAAGAGATCTTTTGCAGCAGATTTCCCCAGTGCAATGCATCCTTTGATTTTTTGACTGCTGCTTCCATGGGTGTTGATTGTGGATCCAAGTAAAATGAAATCCTTGACAACTTCAATCTTTTCTCCATTTATCATGATGTTGCTTATTGGTCCAGTTGTGAGGATTTTTGTTTTCTTTATGATGAGGTGTAATCCATACTGAAGGCTGTGGTCTTTGATCTTCATCAATAAGTGCTTTAAGTTCTCTTCACTTTCAGCAAGCAGGGTTGTGTCATCTGCATATCTCAGGCTGTTAATCAGTCTTCCTCTCATCCTGATGTTGTATTCTTCTTCATATACTACAGCTTCTCTGATTATTTGCTCACCATACAGATTGAATAAGTATGGTGAAAGGATACAACCCTGACACATAGCTTTCCTGATTTTAAACCATGCAGTATCCCCTTGTTCTGCAGCTTGGTCTATGTACAGGTTCCTCATGAGCACAATTGAGTGTTCTGGAATTCCCATTTTTCACAACTTTATCCATAACTTGTTATGATCCACATGGTGGAATGCCTTTGCGTACTCAATAAAACACAGGTAAACATCTTTGTGGTATTCTCTGCTTTCAGCCATGATCCATCTGACGTGATATTCAGCAATGATCCATCAGCAATGATATCCTTGTTCCACATCCTCTTCTGAATCTGGCTAGAATTTCTAACAATTCCCTGTCGATGTACTGCTGCAACTGTTTTTGAATTACCTTCAGCAAAATTTTACTTGAGTGTGATATTAATGATATTGTTTGATAATTTCTACATTCTGTTGGACTGCCTGTCTTTGGAATGGGCACAAATATGGATTTCTTTCAGCTGATTGGCCAGGTAGCTGTCTTCCAAATTTCTTGGCAAAGACAAGTGAGCACCTCCAGAGCTGCATCTGTTTATTGAAACATCTCACTTGGTATTCTGTCAATTCCTGGAGCCTTGTTTTTTGCCAGTGCCTTCAGTGCCACTTGGACTTCTTCGGTACCATCGGTTTTTGATCATGTACTACCTCTGGGAATGGTTGAAGTCAACCAATTCTTTTTTGGTGCAGTGACTCTGTATATTCCTTCCATCTGCTTTTGATGCTTCCTGTGTTATTCAATATTTTTCCCATAGAATCCTTCAATATTGCAACTTGAGGTTTGACTTTTCCCTTCAGTTCTTTCAGCTTGAGAAATGCCAAATACGTTCTTCCCTTTTGGTTTTCTAACTCTAGGTATTTGCACATTTCATTATAATACTTTACTTTACCTTCTCGAGCCATCCTTTGAAATCTTCTGTTCAGCTCTTTTACTTCATCATTTATTCCTTTCACTTTAGCTACTCTACGTCCAAGAGCAAGTTTCAGAGTCTCTTCTGACATCCATTTTGGTCTTTTCTTTCTTTCCTGTCTTTTTAATGACCTTTTGCTTTCTTTTCTTTTTGATAGATAGATAGATATAGATATATTTGTGCTTTAGGTGAAATTTACAGCTCAAGTTAATTTCTCATACAAAAATTTATACACATTTTGTTATGTGACGCTAATTGCAATCCCTATAATGTGACAGCACACTCCCCCTTTCCACCCTGGGCTTCCAGGGTCCATCCAACCAGCTACTGTCCCTTCCTGCCTTCTCATCCTGCCTCCGGACAGAAGTCGCCCATTTGGTCTCGTGTATACCTTTTGCTTTCTTCTTGTATGATGTCCTTCCACAACTTGTCTGATCTTCAGTAATTAGTGTTTAATGACTCAAATCTATTCTCGAGATGGTCCCTAAATTCAAGTGGAATATACACAAGGTTATACTTTGGCTCTCATGGACTTGTTCTAATTTCTTCAGCTTCAACTTGAACTTGCATATGAGCATTTGATGGTCTCTTCCACAGTTGGCCCCTGGCCTTGTTCTGACAGATGATACTGAGTATTATCCATCGTCTCTTTGCATAGATTTGATTCCTGTATATTTCATCTGGCAAGGTCCACGTGTATAGTTGCCATTTATGTTGGTGAAAAAAGTATTTGCGATGAAGTCATTGGTCTTGCAAAATTCTATCATGAGGTGTCTGGCGTCGTTTCCATCACCAAGGCCATATTTTCCAGCTACCAATCCTTCTTCTTTGTTTCCAACCTTCGCATTTCAATCATTAGTAACTATCAATGCATCTTGATTGTATGTTTGATCAATTTTAAGCTGTAGAAATTGGTAAAACTCTTCAATTTCCTCATCTTTGGAGTTAGTGGTTGGTGCATAAATTTGAATAATAGTCATATTAACTAGTCTTCGTTGTAGGTGTATGGATATTATCCTATCATTGACAGCATTGTACTTCAGGATAAATCTTGAAAATTTTTTTTAATGGTAAATGCAATGCCGTTCCTCTTCAATCTGTCATTCCTGGCATAGTATACCATAAGATTGTTCAATTCAGAATGACCAATACCAGTCCATTTCAGCTCACTAACGCCTGGGATATCAATGTGTATGTGTTCCATTTCATTTTTGAAGACTTCCAATTTTCCTAGATTTAAATTTTGTACTTTCCATGTTCCTATTATTAGTGGATGTTTGCAGCTGTTTCTTCTCATTTTGAGTCATGCCACATCAGCAAATGAAGGTCTCGAAAACTTGACTCCATCCATGTCATCAAGGTCAACTCATTTTGAGGAGGTACCTCTTCCCCAGTCATATTTTAAGTGCCTTCCAACCCGAGGGGCTCATCTTCTGGCACTATGTCAGACAAAGTAGAATTAATATGCTTATTAATCCTCACCTCCTACAGAGAACACACCTCCTGGTTTGGTACAGAAGGGAGGAAGTTAGTGCAGCCGGAGGAGTGGCTTGGGCAAAGGCTTGAGATCTGGAATCAGTACAATACTCATTGAACACACCCTGAATAGAATTGAAGTTGTCTGTGCTTTCACCTGGCTGGGAAGGTCAAATCCAGTCCATTCTTGTTATTCGCAGTAGTTAAATTCTACAAAGTTACTGCAAACACTCAGCTTGCGAATGCTGAGACATTGCTCCTAGGGGAAATACAAGGTTAGGTTTCTGTGAGCCTTTGGTCATATTTTTGTCAACTGATCAATACATAACCTTGTTTTATGTGTTTTTCTGCTTAAAGAAACCTTATTTAATATATATTGTTGATTCATTAATATTGAACTCAAGGCCAACAGCACTATTACTCATGCCTGAATGATGTTTATCTAACATGTATTAAGGCACTTCACAGCCCTCTTGTACTTAGGAACACTAGACAGCACTTCAGCACTACACTTGGGGGCCAGTTTAAAAGTGAAATCACCAGCAAAAAGCATAACAATGCGAAAAACGTGGCATTAAATAGACCATGAAGAGGACACGTGTTTACAGTGTAAGAGCTAAAACAAGAAGGCGGAGCATCACCTTGTTCCACCTCAGATGGGAATGTGCACTTCAGGCAACTCAAATTTTTCTCTGCTCTGTGTACATCTGAGAATGATCAAGAAAGTGCCATGAGTATTGATTTTGAGGTTACAAATAAATTTTATGGAGTAGGCAAATTCACAAGTGCAGAATCTGCGAATAATGAGGATGGGCTGGTTTTGTATTCTGTTGTTTCAGGGTAAAGCCACACTCTCACTACCCACAGGGCTTCATCTCACCTACACAAAGGCATCTACAAAGAACAGTGTCCCTAACAGCTCTACATTCTCATCTTCTTTCAAGTATCTTTTCCACCTTTCATATCACATAGTGCTTTTAGATACTATTACTGTTCAAGGCATACTTTTGAAAACATAAAATTTTTCTCGGCACACTTGTTGGGATTAAGGTATTCAAAACATCTAGTGACCATGATGGTAGCTGAGGGTGGAGCTGTAGGTGTGTCTCTGGCCCAGAGAGAGCTCAGATCCTCTCTGTAAGGCCACTATACACCCAGAACCTCCTTACTTCAGAGCCGGGGCTTCCCTTGTTATTCATGTCTTCTCAGGTCCTTATGAGGAACCAAGAAGGCACAAAACTTCCCTATCAGATGGTAGTCCCCTGGAGTAGGGACTGTGTCTCTATTGCCTGAGGCTCACTGAGGAGTCGTGTAGTCTATATTCTCTCATACTCATTGGCATAGTTCCACCCACAGCTCCCTGACATTTTGGAGAAAAGGACTTAGCATTGCAGCTCCCAGACCAGGAAAGCAGGAACATTAGTTTCATGGAATGTTAGAGATCATCTAGGCCAGAATTTCCCAACCACCATCCACAGACAGACATGGGGCCAGAGCACATTTTTAACTGGTCTGCACAATTTTTCCTCCCCACATTTCTTACCTCCTAAACCTTATAAACTGAAACACATCCAAGTGGCTCCCAACATCCACAGACATAGCCAGGGAGTCTGTGGCAATTGTGGGCCATTATTGCTTTGGTATTGAGCCCAAATCCTCTCCTCTTCCTCCAGCATGTCAAGAAGCCTGTGGAGGCCCATCCTTCTCCTCCCCTGCCTACAGTCCCCAGTCCAAGTCAAGATTTGCCTCACCTTCAGGATTTTTCACAAGCTGTTTCCTCTGGCTGATATACCCTTTCTTTCCCCTTATCTGCCTGGGAAAGTCCTACTAGCCAGTCAAGACTCAGCCCAGGCATAACCTCTTTTGGGAACCTTCTTCTAACCAGTTTCCCTTCTCAGAGGCTAGATTGAGTGACCCTGTTCCATGATCCTATCGTATGCTACCCATCCCTCTCACTACACATACACTCACATACATACACGCGCACAGCTGCTGCAATTGTGCAAATGTGTTTTCTCCATCTTCCCCACCAGACTGCAGACTTCTTGAGGGCAGCAACTGAGACTGCTCCATAGCTATGTTCTCAGGGTCTGGAATGGTGACCAGTACATGTTCTTTGAACAAATGAGTGGATAGATGGATGGATGGATGTTTGAAAAGAGATCTGGACCTTAGTATCTGTGATATGGTTATATCTCAAATTGGCTAGGCCGTGATTCTCAGTGGTTTATAGATATTATATAATCATCCTCCATTTTATGATTTGATTTGAGCAGTCAATCAGTTAAAAGGGGAATTTCTTTGGGAGTGTGGCTGCATCCAATATATATGGATATTCTGGCAAAGCTTGCTATCTCGATCCTGCACCTGACCCATGATCCTCTGTCCTCTGATTCTTGGCACCTGAGCCAGCAGCCTGCGGCCTGACCCAGAGATTTTGGGTTCATCAGCCACTACAACCACATGAATCAGGAGAAGCCTCCAACCTGACGCCAGATTCATGGATTTGGGCTTTGTCAGCCTCCACAACTGAGTGAGCCATTTCCTTGACATAAATCTCTCCGTATTAATATTTACACTTCACTAGTTTTGCTCCTCTAAAGAACCCAGCCAAGACATTTGGTGCTGGGAGTGGTTCTAGAGGAACAAAATCGTAAGAATGAGTTTTCTGAATTGGTTTTCAAGTCTGGTTAGTCTTAAAGGCACTGATGACTCTGCCGCCAGTAGTAAAGAGGGCACTGCTAATCCATGCCATGAGGTGGCAATAGAAATGCACAAAATATCACCACCACTGGATCAAATATTCGTGAGAGAAAAGGCTCTGGGTGATTACATATTTGATACTTTTCCACAATTCTGTCAGAATTAGAAGTATAAGGAAGCTGGTTGGTTGATCTTACTTTACCTAGACAAAGTGGTGAAAGAAAGGGATGAGCTCAAATCTTCAAAATCACAACTCAAGTACTGCATACAAGACCTGAAAGTTGTCACTTGTGCTCTGAAAGAAATCCTTATTTCTTGAAATAACAGAGCTGAAATTGCCAAAACCAAATCCAGAGTCTTATCTTAAGAGTGGATGAATTATAACATCAGTTGAATTTCCAACCTCAAATGGTGTCTGAAGTTAAAGTGAGGGCATTGATTGGGAAGAAATGGGATCCTGAAACTCGGGATGGTACATATGGGCAGATAATCAGGAAGCTGGTGACATTGAGCCCCTAAATTTCATTGAATCGCTCCTGCCAAGAGAACCAGCCCTCTTACTTCCTTCTGAAGAGATTACTCCATCTTTCTTTGCTAAGCCACCCCATACCATCCACCCCCCATCTGATGAGATTAACCCAGCTATACCTGAAGAGTCTTTGTCTGAGATATCGCCTGAGGTAGCTCCGGGGGTTGCCTGGGGCATCGCCTGAAGCAGATGCTTTAGAAGACATTGCTGAATGGCCCCAGGACCCACCCCCACCACCTATATTTGCTTCTAGACTTAAGTCCCAGTGAGTCCCAAAAGGTGAAGTACAAAGTGTGACCCAAGAGGAAGTAAGCTATACTACAAGAGAACTACTTGACTTTTCTAATATGTACAGACAGAAACCTGGGGAATATGTGTGGGAATGGCTATTAAAGCTGTGGGATAATGGTGCAAGGAACATAAAGTTGGATTCGTCTGAGTTTATTGATATGGGCCCACTTAGCACAGATTCTTCCTTCAGTGATTCAGCTCAGGAGGTTAGGAAAGGATCTAATAGTTTATTTGGCTGGGTACTGCAGCATAGATTACATGGTGGCCTACACTAAATCAAGTTGAAGTACCAGACCTGTCTTGGTATACTGTATACTGTACAGGAAGGTATCCAAATGCTTAGGGAAATTGGCATGTTAGAGTGAATTTATCAGGTTAAACCCCCCAGACCCACACATGGAGTGTCCAGAGGACACACCTTTTACCACATGGTGAGGAACAAATTTGTGAAGGGAGCCCAAGCTGTGATTTTATGTAAGTCAGATTTGACAGTGGGAACTGCCCTAACTGAATTAAGACACCTAACTACAATGGGGCTGATAGGACTTCATGGTCGTATGGGCCAAGTGGCAGCACTTAATTGGCAAAGACAAGGTAAGTGTGGTTGTCTTAATGGAGAGCAGAGTCAAAGCAGAACTATCAGAATAGTCTGACTCGTATGGACTTATGGTTTTGGCTACTTAGGCATGGTGTCCCCAGGAGTAAAATAGATGGGAAATCTACTAAATATTTGCTTGATCTGTACAAGCAGAAGAATTCTAGGTCAAGTGAATAGCAGTATAACTCAAATCACCAGAATAGAGAATCATGGCCCCTCGACCAATTCCCAGACTTGAGCCACTTTGCAGACGCACAACCTCTTGAATGAAGGGGAGGCCGAGTCCTCTTGAGGAAGAACCCCGCTACCCTGCCAAAAATTTATACTGTTAATCTTTCTCCCAGCTTTTCCCAAAGGAATCTATGGCCTTTTATGAGAGTGACTGTTTACTGGGGAAAAGGAAATAATCAGACTTTTTGGGGATTACTGGACACTGGCTCTGAACGGACACTAATTCCAGGAGACCCTAAACATCACTGTGGCACACTAGTTACAGTAGGGGTGCATGGAGGTCAGGTTATCAATGAAGTCTTAGCTCAAATTCATCTCACGGTGGGTCCCCAAACCTGTCCTGTAGTGATTTCCTCAGTTCCAAAATACATGATTGGAATAGACATACTCAGCAACCATCAGAACCCCAACACTGGAACCCTGACATGTGGAGTAAGAGCTAACATGGTAGAAAAAAACAAATGGAAGCCATTAGAACTTCCCCTACCCAGGAAAATAGCAAACCAAAAGCAATACCGCATTCCTGGAGGGACTGCAGAGATTAGTGCCACCATCACAGACTTGAAAGATGCAGGAGTGGTGATTATCACCACTTTCCCATTCAACTCACCTCTTTGGCCTATGCGAAAAGCAGATGGATCCTGGAGAATAACTGTGGATATTTTTTTTTTTTTTCTCCTGTCCCTTCCTGCCTTCTCATCCTGCCTCTGGACAGGAGCTGCCCATTTGCTCTTGTGTATCTGCTTGAACTAAGACTCACACTCTTCACAAGTATTATTTTATGTTTTATAGTCCAGTCTAATCTTTGTCTGAAGTGCAGTGGTTTTAGTTCTGGGTTAACATAGTACCCAGGGGCCATGGCTTCAGGGATTCCTCCAGTCTCAGTCAGACCATTAAGTCTGGTGTTTTTATGTGAATTTGAGTTCTGTTCCACCCTTCTCTCCCGCTCCATCAGGGACTGTCTGTTGTGTTCTCTGTCAGGGCAGTCATTGATGGTAGCCAGGCACAATCTAGTTCTTCTGGTCTCAGGCTGATGGGGTCTCTGGTTTATGTGGCCCTTTTGTCTCTTGGGCTAATATTTTCCTTGTGTCTTTGGTGTGCTTCATTCTCCTTTGCTCCAAGTGGGTTGGGACAAATTGATGTATCTTGGATGGGCACTCGCAAGCTTTTAAGACCCCAGAAGCCACTCACCAAAGTGGGATGCAGAACATTTTCTTAATAAACTTTGTTATGCCAATCGACCTAGATGTACCCTGAAATCATGGTCCCCAGACCCCAGGCCCAGCCACTCTGTCCCTCAAAGTATTTGACTGTGTTCAGGAAACTTCTTAGCTTTTGGTTTAGTCCAGTTGTGCTGACGTCCCCTGTAGTGTGTGTTGTCCTTCCCTTCACCCAAGATGATTCTTGTCTACTGTCTAGTTAGTAAATTCCCCTCTCCCTCCCTCTCCACCCTCATAACCAATAAAGAATGTTTTCTTCTGTGTTTAAACCTTTTCTTGAGTTCTTATAATAGTGGTCTCATACAATATTGTCCTTTTGGGACTGACTAATTTCACTCCGCGTAATGCCCTCCAGAGTCATCCATGTCGTGAGATGTTTCATGGGTTCTTCATTGTTCTTTATCATTGCGTAGTATTCCACTGTGTGTATGTACCATAATTTGTTTATCCATTCGTCCATTGATTGGCACTTAGATTGTTTCCATCTTTGGTTTGCTATTGTGAACAGTATTGCAATGAACATGGGTGTGCATATATCTATTCATATGATGGCTCTTATTTCTCTAGGATATATTCCAAGGAGCAGGATAGCTGGATCGTATGGTACTTCTATTTCTAGCTTTTTAAGGAAGTGCCAAATCAATTTCCAAAGTGGTTGTACCATTTTACATTCCCACCAGCAGTGCATAAGTGTTCCCGTCTCTCCACAACCTCTCCAATATTTATTATTTTGTGTTTTTTTGGATTAGTGCCAGCCTTTTTGTGGTGAAATGGTATCTCATTGTAGTTTTGATTTACATCTTTCTAATGGCTAATATCGTGAGCATTTCCTCATGTATCTGTTAGCTGCCTGAATGTCTTCTTCGGTGAAGTGTCTGTTCATATCCTTTGCCCATTTTTTAGGGTTGTCTTTTTGTTGTTGAGGTTTTGCAGTATCTTCTAGATTTTAGAGATTAGACCTTTGTCGGATATGTTGTAGCCAACATTTTTTTCCCAGTCTATAGGTTGTCTTTTTACTCTTTTGGTGAGGTCTTTTGATGAGCATGTTTGATTTTTAGAAGCTCCCAGTTATCTAGTTTCTCTTCTGGTGTTTGTGCATTGTTTGTTATGGTTTGTATTCTGTTTATGGCATGTATTAGGGCTTCTAGCATTGTCTTTATTTTTTCTTCCATGATCTTTATCATTTTAGATTTTATATTTGGGTATTTGATCCATTTTGAGTTAGTTTTTGTACGTCGTGTGAGGTATGGGTCTTTTTTCACTTTTTTGCAAAAGCATATCTAGTTATGCCAGCACTATTTGTTAAAGAGACTGCCTTTTCCTTGGACCTTTGTCAAATATCAGCTGCTCATAGGTGGATGAATTTATGTCTGGATTCTCAATTCTGTTCCATAGGTCTATGTATCTGTTTTTGTACCAGTACCAGGCTGTTTTGACTACCATAGCGGTATAGTAGGTTTTAAAATCATGTACTATGAGACCTCCCACTTTGTTCTTCTTCTTGAGTAATGCTTTACTTATTTGGGGCCTCTTCCCTTTCCATATGAAGTTGGTGATTTATTTCTCCATCTCACTAAAAAACGCTGGTGGAATTTGGATTGGGATTGCATTGTAGCTGTAAATTACTTTGAGTAGAATTGACATTTTCACAATGTTGAGTCCACCTATCCATGAGCGATGTATGTTTTTCCCCTTATGCAGATCTTTTTTGGTTTCTTGCAGTAGTGTCTTGTAGTTTTCATTGTATAGATCTTTTACATCTCTGGTTAGATTTATTCCTAAGTATTTTATCTTCTTGGGGGCTATTTTAAATGATATTGATTTGTTGATTTCCTCTTTGAGGTTCTCTTTGTTGGTGTAAAGGAATCTGCCTGATTTTTGTATGTGTATCTTGTATCCTGAAACTTTGCTGAAATCTTCTATTAGTTCCAGTAGTTTTCTTGTGGATTCTTCGGGGTTTTCTGTGGATAAGATCATATCATCTGCAAATAGAGATACTTTGATTTCTTCCCTACCAATTTGGAAGCCCCTTATTTCTTTTTCTAGCCTAACTGCTCTGGCTAGAACCTCTAGCACGATGTTGAATAAGAGTGGTGATAAAGGGCATCCTTGTCTGGTTCTCAAGGGGAATGCTTTCAAAGTCTCTCCATTTAGGATGATGTTGGCTGTTGGCTTAGTATAAATGCCCTAAATTATATTGAGGAATTTCTCTCCTATTCCTACTTTGCTGAGAGTTTTTATCATGAATGGGTGTTGGACTTTGTCAAATGCCTTTTCTGCATTGATTGATAAGATCATGTGGTTCTTGTCTTTGGTTTCATTTATGTGATGGATTACATTGACTGTTTTTCTAATGTTGAACCATCCCTGCATACCTGGT
>NW_004443940.1:10872762-10939293 GCF_000243295.1 Trichechus manatus latirostris
GTCAAGTGCTTTATCTTCAGTCTCGCTAATTCTGACTTCCATTGCCTCAATTCTGCTCCTATGACTTTCTACTGAGGTATCTAATTCTGAAATTTTATTGTTAATCTTCTGGATTTCTGGTTGCTGTCTCTCTGTGGATTCTTGCAGCCTGTTAAATTTGTCATTATGCTCTTCTCTGATCTTTTTAATTTCCTCTGTTGGGTGTTCTGTATTTTGCTTAATTTCCTTCTTAATTTCTTGAAGAGTTCTGTATATTAATCTTTTGTCTTCTGCCCCTGGTAATTCCAAGAAATTTTCCTCCTCTGGAAAATTTCTAGATTCTTTATTTTGGGAGCTTGCTGAAGCCATCATGGATTGTCTGTTTACGTGATCTGATATTGACTGTTGTCTCTGAGCCATCAATAAGTTATTCTATTTCTTTGCTTTATGTTTGCTTACTGTGTCCTAGCTTCTTGTTTTGTTTTGATATGCCCAAATAGGCTGCTCATATGAGCTAGTTTGATTATTGGCACCTTTGAAGTGCTAATGCTCTGTCACAAGGTGGTTAGATCTGTTACTAGGTATGTGAGCTCAGGAGTCCACTCACTCCTCCTGTATGGATTCAGCTCAGGTGCCCAGGTAGATAACCACCAAGTGTGTGGTGTAGGCTTTCACTTACAGTCCTAGACAGGCATGGGTGATTGGTGTAGGCACAGGCATCTGGCTGCAGCAGGGGGACACACTCTGAGCAAGGCAGGGGGCTGACGGCCACCCCAGAGTGTCCAGGAGGAAGGCGTGTTCCTGTTCTCTAGAGCACATAGGTGGGTGGGTTTTGCAGCCAGACTATGAGCACCTAATGCTGTTGGCTGTAAGGACTGGGGGGCACTTCTTACTCATGTGCCCTCTTGCAGGTGGCTATGTGGCTTGGGTAGAGCCACCAGTCCTTAGGCCCATGTTGTGTGTAGGTGAAGACCCTGCTTAATGGGCAGAGCAGTGTCAAATGTCAAGAAACTGCCACTTCACAGCTGAAACAGTTGAAGTTAGACTTCTGCTATACACCCTCTCGTACTAAGGTAACGAGGGCCTACGCTGTTGAGATGGGCCCACACAAGTCTATGCAGGGGGAAAGGCACTCAAAGTCTGCAGATCCCTTATCCCTGTGCCTAGGCAAAGGAGCTGTGCCTACCCTGGTTCCTGGCTTAGGGGAGATGGTGGTTTATTTTTTCCCCTTTGTTAATTTGTTCACTCTCCAAGGCAGGGCAAATGGCTCCCGGCGTGTGGCAGATCCTCCTTCCTGCCCAGGGGACTCAGCAATTGAGGAAGCTGGTCAGGACCCAGTGCAGAGCAGGGAGCAGGGAGGTAAATGGGAGAGAGGTTTTTCCCTAAGAGGGGTGTTTTTGATCCACACAGTAAGCTTTCATGAAGGGCTGCCTCTCACTGGTTCTGGGTGGCTGTGCAGAGTCTCTGGTGTTGGGTCTCTCCTGGAGCAGAAAACGTGCCTCTGGAGCACAGCCGCTTGCCTGCCTCACCGCTCACCCCCGAGCTGATCAGGCCTGAAGGGCTCAGGCTCTAGCCGGGTCAGGTCTGGCAACTCCTAACTGCTTCCAAACTGTCTCTCCCTCCCCCGCCACTCAGTCCTGTTCCTCAACTCTGCCTTTGATGTTCGGGGCCCCCAGATTGCCATATATAACTGAATCACTTGTTTTTTCACGTCTTTGTTGTAAGAGGGTCCACTGGAAGCATCTGACTATTCTGCCATCTTGTCCCTGCCTCTGACCTGGCCGCCTTATTGAGGTAAAAATTACATGCATAAAATTCACCCATTGTAAGTGTACTCAGTGATGTTTAGTAAATTCATAGAGTTGTGCACCCATCACCAGAATCCAGTTTTAGAACACTTCCATCACCCATCAACAGGTTTAGGAAGTTCCCCTTTCTTCCTAGTTTTTTGAGCATTTTTATTATAAATGGGAGCATCTTCTTTTGGGAAAGTAATGAGGTTCTTATTCATTTATACCTTGGGGTGGATTAATTTAATACACTTTTTAAAAATTCATCAAGCAAATATTTTCTGTTCTTTCTACCATATGCAGGTACAAAGATAGGTATTAAGAGCCTATCTCAAAGAGCTGAAGTTCAGTAGAGATAATATAATCATTACCCAGTAGAAATGATGCAATTTGGAAAGTATTTAGTGGGTTAATAGAGGTACAAAAGTACAGAGTGCTATGAAGTTTAGAGAGAGGAGAGCTCCTCTATCTAAAGGAGGAGGCCAGTGGAGTGTGAAGGCCCTGAGAGTGGGGAGCTGAGAATCAGAGTTCTGGGAGCAGGAAAGGAGGCTAGGGAGGATGATGTGGGTTGCGAAGCCCACTGGAACATTCTGATGAAGGTGCTCTCCTGAGCTCCTCCTATAGGCCAGTTCCATTCTGTGGGACTAGTCAGTCCAGACATTTTCCCTGCTTCCTCAAGGGGCTCAGATGCTTGTGGGCTCTTTGCCCAGCTCTGATGGACAATGGGACTCACTCAAGGTGAGGCATGGCAGAGAGCTTGCCGAAGCCCAAGCCAAGACAAGAGCTGCCTCTAGACATGGTCATAGGGGAGATGTGGGTCGGGCTCTTTTTGAGTATGACCTGACAAGACTCATTGCCATGGCCCCAGAATAGCCCCCAGCAAAGCCAGCTAATCCTCGTCTCCTTCTTCCTTTGGTTCTCACTCTCCTTCTAGGACTTGGTTCCATTTCATTTAATTTTTTTCCGCTATCCCTTGCCCCCACCCCTGCTCTCATTTCCTCTTTCCACAGTGCACGGGAATTTCAGCTGGAACAGCCCAAAGTGTGTGGTGGGCCTGGGGGGCATCCAGAGGTCACTGTAGCCGGGAGGGCCCCAGGCGGGGGCTGAGCAATGTGTCACTGCCAAGGCTTGGCAGGGACTGCAGCCCTGGGGGGTTGGGAGCAAGGGAGTGCCTGGGAGGTGGGAGGTAGAGGGCAGCTAGAGAGGGCTGGAGCCTGCCAGAGCAGAAGACCTGAGATAGGGGGAGGGGGAAGGCCATCTGAACTTGGAAAGGAAACACTTGCTGGCCACATTCTCGCAGGGTCTTTGGTGGGTCTCCTGGCTTGGGAGCTACCACCTCAGCCAAGAATTCTTCTTTCCTTTTTTTTTTTTATTAAATTAAATAATAAAGGGACTGTGTCTATCTCTATTTCCATGTAGCCAAGTCTGAGACTCGGCTGATCCTGGAAGCCAACCAGGTACGTGGAAAGAGGAAAAAGCAATAGCCAAAGAAAATGAAATGATGCCTTGAAGGCCAGATAGAGACCGTGGCCAGGGAGCTGCAGGAGGCCCTGGATGAAGGGGCTGAGAAAGGGGGGTTTGTCTGGCCTCAGAGCAGAGGGGTAACGGTAAGTTGGGGGTGGGTGACTGTGGGCTTGTAGACAGAAGTTAGATCCAGAGCATGAGCAGCCAGAGTATAGACAACCCTTCATGGATGGAGCTTCCAAAGGTTTCTTGTGGGGTCCACAGGTAGCAGGAAGATCTCCAACCTGGATGGAGGGCAGGAGGGAAAGAGTGCTGGAGCAGCCTGGTCGGAGGAGGGAATCATTCAGTACTTGAACCTGACTCCCAATCTTGAATCCCTGACTCTGCTCAGTCTGGCCTAAAGCTCACTTTAACCCCTAGCTCCTTTCCCTAACCTTCCCTCACACCTGTCTCCCTGTGACTGACTGAGTCCTCTCTTAAGAACATTAGGCCTGGGTCCCAAGAAGGGAAATATGGTGGTGGGATGGAGGAAGGAGCAGTGGCTTTGCCCTGCTGACTCTTTCTGAGAAGATACACATCTTACAACATCTATGCCTTTAACTATCTCTCATCTATCACTTCTCCCATGCTCACTGCTTCCAGCTTGAGATGCCACAAAGGCTAAGCTTGTTGTATGTGTTCCGCCCACTCAGACTCAGTCTCCACATCACAGCCAGAGTCATCTTTCTCCCTTTAAATATCACTCCCTGCCTCACATTAAAACCCATCAATGTTTTTCCCCACTTTCAGGTTCGAGTCCAAGTTCCCACATATGGCCTGGAAGATCCTGCCTGACCAGCTCCCTCCTACTATTCCAACACATGTCTTGACACCCCAACCTTGCACTCTTTCTTGTACCCACTTGGCAGCACTCAGAACTCGCCAAGTGTTCTACGTCCTCCCTGCCCCCACAACTGGCTACTTCCTCTGCCAGGATAGTACCCTCTACTGCGCATGTGGTAACGTGTCTCATCCCAGCACCAAGGACAGCGCCTGGCATGGAGAGAAGGTACCCAATAAATAATGATGAATTAATGAGTCCTTCAGACTCTGTCCTCCTTCCCTTCCCTCAGGCTGGGTTAGGCACCTGCAGCTGGGCTAGGCTTCTCTAGCTCTTATCACTACATTAAAATATAGCCTGACCACTTGTGTACATGATCATATTTTAGTATCTTCATTGATATACTTTTTTACCCCAATATTTCTCCCCCCACCCATAGCTTTCTCCCACTCAGGTTAGATTGTGAGGCATCCAAGCCTCAGGGGAGGATCTTTTCAGTAGAAAGGCAGAAATAGACCTCAGAGAGTTCAAAGCATAGACCTGGAAGAGATGGAAAAGTGAGGAGTCTAGATACGATGCCCCAGATTAGAGGAAGAAGAAGGGGCATGTGGGGAGAGGAGTGAGGCCTGGGCAGGAAGGAGGGCACTACACCCAGAAGAACTGTGTGTCTAGGAGTGGAACCAGTATCCAAAAATGCCCAGCCTCTCTAGTAAGCTTCATTCATGACCAACACCAGGCAGCTGTGTAGGAGTCAAGTTGGTGCAACCACAAACTCCCTGATCTCCATTGAGTGGGCCCCCTAGGATGGCCTCCCTGATATCTGGACAACACCTGCTACAGGCAGCAGCCAGAATGCTGCCCATGGACCATCGAGAGAAAGGGAAGCATCTCTCTGTGCCCCATGTCCACTCAATCCCCATCCAACTCATCTGCGGTGGACCCCTATCACCATTGCAAGATCCCAGGGATGTGGGGCTCTGAAGGGAAAGGTGGGAATGGGATGATGGGGAAGGAAGATGAGTGTGGCAGAACAGAGCCCACTCAAGATGTCCTTCCATGCAAGACAGTAGCAACGAATGCACATCCTGTTATACTCATCTCGCTTCCACACAAGACCAGGAGCCCTGGGCCAGCTGCAACCCCAGCTCCTAGCATACTCCCTGGGACATTGCAAGTTCTCAATGACAGCTGTTCTCCCTCCCCCTCCACTGACTAACAGAACTTTAGGTTTGTTCAAGGAAGCAATGTAATTCATTAAAAATATTCAGCTTCCTAGAATCCCTTGCAGCTAAGATGGCATTAGGAAAGTGTTCTAAATAATAAACTATAAGTGGGACTATAAAATGCAAAATACATAGTGGGTGGGGCTTCTGAGAAAGCTTGTTAAAGGGACAGACTCAGCTGGCACACTCCTTTTCAACTTTTGTCCTTCACCTTTCATCCTTCAACTTTTACCTCTCTTCCTGCTTGAAACATGAATGTGATGTTCACATGTACAGGAACCAGCTTGCCACGATGAGCACAAATTTCATACACTATGAACAGCAGAGCAAAATGCTTGAAAGAGCATGGGTCTCTAATAGCATTATGGAAGCACTATGTCAATCCCTGGACTTCTTAACTTTGAACTTCTTGGTAGTGAGTGTATCAGTTAGCAATTGCCTCAACAGCACTGCATAACAAACCATCCCCAAACTCACTGGTTTAAAACATCAATGAACCTCATTCATGCATCTGAGAGTCAGCTGGTCTTGAATCCAAGCTGCAGATTATGTCTAGGTCTGCTCTATGTGGCTGTCCTCCTCCTAAGACTAGCACCCACCCTGGGCATGTTTTTTCCTTGGTGGCAGCAGAGTCACAAGAGGGCAAGTTCAACTGTGTAAACACATTTCAAGTCTCTGCCTGCATCATATCTGCTAACATCCCATTAGCCTAAGCAAGTCACATAGTTTTGACTGAGAGTTGGGGAAGTATACACCTCTAATGAGAGGAGCCAAAAATTCATATGGCAAAGGGCATGAATATAAGGAGAAGTAAAGAATTAGGGCAAATCACTACAAACTGTTTGCTGAATAAATAAATAATGAGCGCCTGGTATATGCCAGGCACCATTTTAGGTGATTTGCATTTGTCAATCACCTCATTTAATCTTTGCAACAACTGATAAGAATCAGATTTAATTACATTCACTTTGCAAATTAAAAAAAAAGTTGGCTCAAATAAGTAACACATCAGTTGTGAAAGGCTGGGGCTGGGACTCAGCCTTAGTTCTGAGCACTCTGAGGCCAATCCTCATCCACTACATTATGTGCCCCGCCTCCTTAATTCTTTCCTAGGGCTTTCTGGGAAAGAGTAGGTGCCTGGTGTGGGAAAGCAGCATTGGATAGAATGTCAGCTTGGTGTCTTGTTAGTGTATATCTGGATTGGGAGCCAAGTAGATTCCAAGGCATGGGTGGAACTTGGGCAAAGAAAGGCTCTGAGAATACAGGCTGTGTCAGTTGCAAGCAACAGAAAGTCTGACTGATTTAAAAAGAAAAGGAATTTAGAGAAAGGCTATTTGATGTCTCCCAGAATTGTCTAGAAGGGTGGAAAGACAGGGTCAGAAAACAGGTGGGAGCAGGGAAGGCTGAAAAGCCAGAGCACAGCCAACGGCATCCATAGAAGGGGTCCGAAGACCCACTAGCCCTGCACACTGGACATCGGAGCTGGTACTGCCACTGCTGGTGCCCCTCAAACTGGATGCTGCTTCTGCAGCCACCACTAGAGTTCATTCTTCCCTGTCCTGGATTTGACGTACAGGCAGGGTGTCTCCATTTGGCCCAGCACCAGTCAGATGCTCATGTCCCAACTGCAAGGAAGACTGAAAGTGAGTATCTGACTTTGAATCCATAGTGGGAGATGCGAACTGTCTTGCACACACACACACAAAAAAAAAAACTCATTGTGACCAATTGATTTCAACTCATAGTGACCCTATAGGACAGAGTAGAACTGCCCCATAAGGTTTCCAAGGAGTGGCTGGTGGATTCCAACTGCTGACCTTTTGGTTAGCAGCGGAGCTCTTAACCACTGTGCTTACACCAAGACCCATTCACTTAGAGAGCCCCCAGACACAGAAAGGGGTTCAGAGTCTGGGAAACAAACACACAAAAATATTATGTCCCTCTACAGACTCAGCCACCAATCAGCAGCTAGTGTGGTTAGTCAGCGTAAGAATGAAAGGGAGGCCTGCCCCCCACCCCTTGAATCCCATCCCCCATTCATACTCCTCTGCAGGACGTGGGCAGTGGTGAGGCAGGGAGATAGGTAGGGAACTGGAAACTGAGGTTCTAGCCCTCCAGGTTCTCAGCCATGTCCTGCGGGAGTCCTTTGATGCTCAGCAGGAGGGCAAATGGTTAAAGGAGCTTCAGGCGCCCTTGGCCTCTAAAAGCTCAGGGCTGGCGATGCTGGACTGCCGCTAGTCTTTGGGAGGGCATCTCGCCCTGACGCCCCCAGCCAGGCACATCTGGTACCCCGAGTTCCGGGGGCCAGAGTGTGGACGCTTTGCCCTGTCGGTCTGCAGATCCAGGCCCTGGGCTGCCGTCTGCTCTCCCAACCACCGACTGAGCAGCCCAGCAGCCATAGCCGCGGCTCCCCCTCCCCGCTGGCGTCCCCAGCACAGAAGCCCTGTCAAGGATCGCTGCAAAGCACCACGTGGAGATCTAATCTGGGGCGGGGGCGCCGAGCTGAGGCGGGGTGGAAGGGGTCGACGAGAGGAGGAAATTAATGATTATATAATGGGTTCCAAATGTAGCGGCTCCGAGCGAAATCCCCAGCCGCAAGCCGGCGGGCTGCACGCTCTCGGCCCGGCTCCAGAAGCCCTGAGGAGGCCGGAGCAGGCGGCTGAGATGCTGGTGGCGGCGGGCGAGCGGTCAAACGGTCCCGGCCCGGACGAGGGGTCAACGGGGTGACTGTGGGGCCCTGGTGATTCCTGATGACAGGTGGGAGCCCTGCCACTTGGAGCGCGTCCTCTGGCGGGGGCCCTTGCGCGGGACCCGGCAGGCCTGCGGGCCGGCGTGGAGGAGGTCTTGCCTGGTAGCGGGCAGCTGGGGCTGCAGTCCCTCTTGACCTCCATACCTGGCACCCCCACCCCCATTCCATCTCATCCCTTCATCGCCCTGGCTACCCTGCTCTCATCTCTTCCTAGAAAAAAGCCCCCGAATGGATTGAGGGGAGGGGACTGCTACCAGGAGCCAGACCATCACTGCTACCTAAATATTCCCCTTTGGTTGTACCCCCTATCCTATGTCATACTAGAATGCTTTGTCCCTTGTGTACGGGGAGACAGTCCCCACACTAAAACTTTGATCTTGACTACAGCAATTTCTGTCACCTCACTGCTCCTCAGTTTCCCTCTGAATAGGCTGCTTGGGGAGCCAGGATGGTTTTGCATGTTTGTCTCCCTGACCAATCCATAAACCCCTCTCAGGCATGGGTGTGTGTGCAGCACCCCTGGGGTCTATATGTTGTTCTACTGGACAAGACTACCTTGAGCCCTTGACATACCTCCTGCCCTTGGTAGGAAAGCCCAGGTCTGGGAAGCTGGGGACAAGCATCTTGGCCCGTCACTCTTATCCTCCTCCTCTGGAACCCTGCTCTGAGTCTGAAATTTTCCACACTGAGCCTTTGGCTGCACACTCTGGAACTTTTGCAATTTCCTGACTTGAAAACTGCTCCCACCCCGACACCCTCCACCACATCCCTATAAGTCTTGTGGAGGTGGTCATCTCAGCAGGGGCTCGGAGCCCAGTGGTTGCGAGCACAAGCCCAGGTCTTCAACCTTTACATTGAAAAGTGCACTGTTTGGGATGAGCTGGAAGCTCCCATGCCATCCCTATGCCACTGTCTGCCAGTCTCACCCAGGGCCTCCCAGGAGGATGATGGGCTTCAAGGCCCAGGAGAGTGGGGACAGGAGGGGCAGCAAAGAAATCAATCTCCAGATAAATTGGACTGAATGATGGGAATAGAATTTCTGTGTGCAAGTCCAACTATACAGAACAGAGTTAACCTAGAGTTTAGGGTCATTGCCACCCTCAGTTACCAGATGGGAATGCTGAGGGATGTCTGGGCCCAAGAAGGTGACACATAAAGAGCCTGGGACCAGGCCAGCTCTTGGAAAACACTGGAAGCCAAGTAGCCCAGCTCTGCTCCCAGGAGTGCCTATATTGCTGAAGCTGTCACAGGAGGCCTTGCCTGCTTCAAAATGCTGCTGCTTGTGGCTGGGAAGAGCTGCCAAGCAGATGGTCACCCTGCAGGAGCCTTCAGGTAAGAGTCGAGAGGGAGAAGTTTTTATAAGTTTTGCTCAACAGTCTGGGCCCTGCCGTTTTCCCACCTTTGCAGCTCTCTAGATTGTTTCCTGTGCTGTGTTGGGGCTGGTAGCCAGGAGCCCGGCCCAGGCCAGCCCTGGACCTTGTCTCATACCCTAAAGAGCTTTGTGGCACCAATCTTGGGTCACTTTTATTGACTTCCATTCTTTACTACTCTGGGAATGCAAGCCAAATAAACACCAGGCCGAATGAGCTCGAGGCCTTCCTCTCCCTGTGTCCCCCACACCGCCCCATCCAAGATCCACACACCATCCGGGATTGTGCATGCAGAAGAATTTTAATAAAAACAAGCAATTCAGAAGGCCTGGCGGGGCAGGCAGGCTGGCCATGTGGACTCGGTGCTATTCCTGGGCTGCGAGGCCAGGAGGCGCTCCTAGAAGCAGGAGCTCCCAAGATAAACATGGAGCAACAAGAAGGCTTTGTCTTCTCCCTTTGATGATGGAGTGTCCAGGCTAGGACTTGGCCACACAGGAGGAGAGGGGAGAGCTTAGGAGAGAGGGGGTAAGAGGGGTTCAGAGCTGATGGGGGTGGGGCATACGGGCTCTAGTCCCTTAGGAAGGTCCCTGAGGGCAGGTGGTTAGGTTAGATGTAGGCAAGCTTAAGGGGAGTACATTTGAGTTGACTTTGCCACCTGTCTGGCCTCAGGTTTTCACCTCACTCAGCAACTCCCCCACCAGGTCTATCAAGGACTTGCTGTTCCCAACAAGAAAATCGGTCACTCAGCATCCCAAGCACAAATGGGGTAAAAACAAAAATCAAAACAAAACAATGAAAACTTCTAATCCCTTGGATCTGTGGAGATGGATTTTTCAAAAAGGAGTTTAATTAAAGACAGAAAAAAGACCAGCATAAACCAAGAAATCACACACACATGTAAAAAGCGACGTTGCGACCTGGAGTCCTGGCCTAAGAGAAGGGAAGACTGGGCACAGGATTCTGGGCTTTCAGAAGCTGGGCCTGTGAGGGCAACGTTGTCTACAGGAGCTTCGGAAGGTCCTGGGGGGGTCCTCAGCCCTTTACAGGGTGTGAGCCAGGCACTCCCATGGCCCCAGCTTAGTGGTACCCAAAAACCACCCAGATCCAATGTCAGGACCCTGGTTTCCCACCTCAGAACACAGCCTCTCACTGCAGGGCGGTGAGGGTAGACCTCCCTAGTACTAACCAAAGCCCAGGTAATAATCTCCACCCATTCTGGAGAAGTATCTGACCTTTCTCACAGATGGATATGTCTTTTTTTTTTTTTTTTTTTAGCAAAAATGCATATATTTTTGAGATTCCAAATTTTAACAAAATTTTCTTTGTCTAAATCGATCCAGTGCACTGCAGTCAGCAAATCCACCCCACCCCCCACCTTATGCAGCCAGCAGGAGCCACATCACAGCTTTGGTCCAGAAATGCTCTCCAAAGTCCTTTTTGCTCCCCTTTCTGATCTGATCCCAGTCTTTTCAGATTTCGATATTGTGATTTGTCTTGTCCAAAGCCCTTGCCTCATTCTTCAACCTTCACTCAGCTCAGGCTGGTGGCTTCTCTTTGGGACCAGGATGAATATTCCCCTGGCCACAAGCTGCCGGTTGCCCTGGGGAAAAGCCTGACCTTCTTCAGCCTGACCCTCTGGGCACAGCCCCTCCCAGGCAGCCCTTTTCTAGGTTTACCAAGGCTTGTAAGTGAGATTTAATTAATTAATTAATGTGAATGGTGAACTTCTATTCTGCCTTCACACTCTTGGGAAGCCTTTCTCAAATGCTTAGGCAGAAGGACTTACTCCGTATTAGCCTTTTCTTCATAAGCCTTATTACACACATGTGGCAATGTGCAATAATGGTTTAGCATTGTTAAACTCAGCACATAGTAAGTGCTCAATAATTGTCTATGGAATTAGTGATTGTGATGTAACAGTTTTCTCAACCTGGATTTTGATCCTCTTTCCACATTCTTCATCTGTGACTCTCACATCTAAGCTTAGGTGTCCTCTCTTTCCTTTCCTCATCGTGATCATTCAAGATTTCCCTGGTGGCATTCTCTTAGGACTCTGGGGCTGTAAGGAACTCTGCCCCCTCAAAGGCTGTGAGCTTCTCAAGGGCGGGGACCTAACATTTTTATCTCAGTGTCCCCTGTCATGGCATGGTTTGCCTGGCATTCACTAAATAACTGTTGGATGAATGAATGCCTGGATTATCAAATGAATATTTTTCTCAGAGCTTAGGAAATCTCCATGGCTATATAGTGGTTATTATTCATCAGAATTCCTCTCAGTTTCGTTTTTCTAGTTAATTTCTTCTTGCTGATCAAAATCAAGTCCAAAAGAGTATTTCATTTCCTCTAGTTTCTTTGTAGACCTTCTGGAAGATGAGTCTCCTCTCCTCTATCCACTTTTCATCCCTTCCCCACAGAAGGCACATTATGGTCAGCTTGGTATCAGTCAGGGTAGGCCAGGTTATGATACATAACAAATATCTCTCAAATATCCGTGGCTTAACATAACAAAAGTCTGAGTGACACTCCATGGCAGGGTCTTCTGTGTGATATCTTATTGTTGTGCATCCATATCAACAGATGCTTCCACACCTGCCACAACAAGAGAAGAAAGAGAGGTGGAGAATTGAGCACAGTCCATTTTTTTTCACCCAGAAGTGGTGCACTTCACTTCTGCCTACATTTCATTGGTCAAAGAAAGTCACATGGCCACTTCTAATTTCTAGGGAGTGAAGTATCTTCCCAAGTACCTAGAAGGAAAGGAGAAACAGATATTGGGGAACAGTAGTGATCCCTACCACACCAGCATTCAGGTAAAATTTAGGCTGCAGAGGCTTTTAGAGGTTCAGTCTGCGGCTGAGGAGAGGAGATGAGAAAGAGAACAATGGGATCTGGACCCAGGACCTGAACTTCTCAGTCACTCTAACCACCACTCCAGTCACTTCCTATGATTTTTGCCAGGAACTTTGCCAGGATCCTTGCTTGAGTGACAACAGCTTCATCATCACCATCAAGGAAAACTTTGTCAAACTCTCTCAGACCAGCGGTTTTCAACTCATGTCTGTGGGATTGGGACCTGGGACCCCGGGGCTTGGGCTTCATTCCAAGGGAACCTCTCATATGGGCCTTTCCCCTGCTGAGGGGATGCTCCAGGCAAGAATGACTGGAAGGAGACAGTTTGTTGGGTTGGGTCCCCTGTCCTGCTCCACAATTGCTGTGGCCCTTCCCATCCTCTGTCTCCTATCCCTTCACCACCATACTGACTGTTTCTACACATAATGGTGCCTCTTCCTCTCTGGCTTTCTTGGACAAATCCTATGGTCTAAGTTTTTGAGGTGAAATATAGTGGTAGGGCTAGAAAAGCAGACTTGAGCCCTGATTTAAAAAAAAAAAAAGACTTCTGGGCAACATGGTGCTATAGTCAGAAGCACCACGCCATCCCTCTGCAGCAAAGATCGGAAAAACTAAGTCAAACAGAGTCACATGTCAATCCTGAAACCCTAAGCATCAAATGAAGAGATAAAGAACTCAGCCAAACACCGAATGGAATAAGAAACTGACCGAGAACAGAGAGCGAGAAGAGATACATGCAGAGGTCCCCTATCAGCTACCACAGCATGGATCCACCATCTTGGACTCCTATCGGAGATCAGCGAACAGAGGGTACAAGAAAGTAGCTTCATGGATCTTCCAGCAGGACACAGAACAACCAGTAACCAGCAATGTGCCCTTTCCCACACCCCACCCTTCTTCACCCCCACTTAGCCTCCTCTGCTTCCTGCAGCCACAGTCTCTTGGCCTGGAAGCACCAGCTTCACCCTGGTGTCACTTGGATTCCACCCGCCCACACTGGCCGGCTCCCTGAGTGCCTTTTGTCGGCTGTTTGTGTTGCTTTTTTCTACTTCTTTAGATTTCTTCTTTACCTCTCACCACCTCGCCCTCCTTTCTCTCAAATACCTGGCTCTGTGTGCCATCTCTGCTTCTTCCTGAAAGGCTGGGAAACACCGCTCAACTGTGAAACTGCTTCCTGGCCAGTGCCACCATGCTAGTGGGACTCCCGGGGCTTTTTTGTTTGTTTGCTGTGATCTGTTCTGTTTTGATTTGTTTGTTTTCTTTTTCTTTTTTTTAGCTTGAAAGTCCCTTTTAGCCAGGCAGTACCATGTGCTTGGAAGCTACTCCCTTACTCTGCTCAGACGCACAGGGGACTCCCTAGGGGTATTTCTTTTTTCTTGTTTTTTTGGTTTTGGTTTTTTTGGTTGTTGTTGTTTCTTTCTTATATTTTCTTCTCTCTCTTATTCCCTTTTTGTCTTTCTTCATTTCCAGTTTCTTGATTTTAGTCATTTTTCTCTTTTACCCTTTTTCTTTGTTTTTCATTTTTGTTTTTCCCCATTTCTCAGTCTCTTATCTCTCCACTTCACTAGCAAGCTCCCTTAGCACTCTTTTTCATTTGTTTGTTTTTGGCTCCTATTCCTCTCTCCTCTCTCTCCTCTTTCCCATACCCATCTTAGCTCCACACATCACAATCTACCCCCTCCTTCCTGCCTACCTGCATTGTGCACTGAACATCACACTCCCAAGCAGCACAGGCACAGCTTACTGGAACTTGCCCTGCACTGATTCCTGGTCCACACTATCAGTCCTGGTACATGCCACAAACAACCCATCCCAGCAACTCGCCTTCAGGGGGACCTGACCTGCTGTACCATACCTGAGTGACTGACCCTGCCCATTAGAGAAGGAGGTGAAAAGTATTGTGCCCACAGATGAGCAAAAAACAAAGAAAGCCCAGCCCGCCTGCTCAGACAGAATTAAATAAAACAAAATATCGGGACAAAACAAACAAATCTACAATAAATAAATGAAGAAAATAACACTGAATGCCCCGAAGACAGCAGACAATATCAAAACATTTACAAAAACAGGACAGAATGGTTCCAGTAGGTGTCCAAAATAAAACACCAGATGACTTTCCAGTAGAAGAAAAGGCACTAGACCTAACTGATAGGGAATTTAAATCTCTAATATTCAGAATTATCCAAGAGTTGAAGCAAAAAGCCAACAAAAATGAGGAAGAAATAGACAAACTCATGGAAAAGGCAGACAAATTCATGGAAAATACAGACAAAAGTGGAGGAATTCAAGAAAATAATACAGGAACAAAATGTTAAAATAAATTCACAACTAGAAATCAGACAAAAACAACAATTAGAAATCCGAAAGATAAACAACAACATTTCAGAAATGGACAGTGTCATAGAAGAGCTGAGGAGCAGGTTTGAAACAATGGAAGATAGAATAAGTGAAATTGAAGAAAAACACTTGGATACAACTCTGAGGAAAAATCAGAAAAAAGATCAAAGAAAAATAAAAAAAACCCTGAGAATTATGTGGGATACAATCAAAAGCAAAAATCTTCGAGTGATTGGAGTTCCAGAACAGGGGGAGAAAACAGAAAACACAGAGAGGATCATTGAAGAATTGCTGTCAGAAAACTTCTCCAATATCATGAATGATAAAAAGCTGACCATCCAAGAAGCTCAACAATCCCCGTATAGGATACACCCCAAAAGAAAATCACCAAGGCGTATCATAATTACACTCGCTAAAACCAAAGACAAACAAAAAGTCCTGAGAGCAGCTCAAGCAAAACAAAAAGTCACATACAGAGGAGAAACAATAAGACTAAGCTTGGATTATTCAGCAGAAACCATGCAGGCGAGAAGGCAATGGGATGATATATATAAAACCTTGAAAGAAAAAAATTGCCAGCCAAGAATAATATATCCTGCAAAACTCTTGTTCAACTATGATGGTGAAATTAGGTTATTTCCAGATAAACAGAAATTAAGGGACTATGTAAAAACCAAATCAAATTTACAAGACTTATTAAAGGGAGTCCTTCAATCTGAGAACAAACAGAATCAGACCTCAGGCTGAATATAGGACACAGGATTGTACTAGCTAGGTACCAACCTAGGAAATGAACTCTTAAGGACTATGCAAAATCAAAAGAATTACAACAGGGAACCAGAGAGGTTAATCTGTAAACAACAACAGCATCAGAACAATAAAAGAGGGAATAAACGGTGTAGGTATAGAACCTTCTAATGGAGAGGAAGGCAAGGCGATACCAAGTAATAATAGACTGGTTCAAACCTAGGAAGATAAGGGTAAATTTCAAGGTAACCACAAAGAAAGTTAACAAACCTACTCATCAAAGTAAAGAAGAAAAACATACAGTCTCAGTAAAAACAAAACCTACGAAAACAAAAGAAATGAAACAAAAAATCCACAAACAAAAGGAACTCAGCACAGGAGAGTAAGAGGAACAAAAAAAAAAAAAGCACCACAAAATGCAATCCCACTCCTAGGAATATATCCTGGAGAAATAAGAGCTGTCACACAAATAGACATATGCACACTCATACTCATTGCAGCACTGTTCACAATGGCAAAAAGATGGGAACAACCTAGATACCCATCAACGGATGAATGGATAAACAAACTATGGTACATACACACAATGGAGTATTATGCAACGATAAAGAACAGTGATGAATCTGTGAAGCATCTCATAACATAGATGAAACTGGAGGACGTTACCCTGAGTGAAATAAGTCAATCACAAAAGACAAATATTGTATGAGACCTCTACTGTAAAAACTTATGTAAAAGTTAACACACAAAAAGAAACAATCTTTGTTGGTTACAAAGGATGGGAAGTGTGTGGGGGGAACTAAATAGACAATAGATAAGTGGTAACTTTGGTGAAGGGTAAGACAGTACACAATACTGGGGAAGCCAGCACAGCTTGTATAAGGAAAGGTCATGGAAGCTCCATACACACTTCCAAACTCCCTGAGGGACTGAATTGCTGGGCAGAGGGCTGTGGGGACCATGGTCTTGGGGAACATCTAGCTCAATTGGCATAACACGGTTTATAAAGACAATGTTCTATGTTCTACCTTAGTGAGTAGCGTCTGTGAGCAGTCATCTAAGATACTCCAATGGTCTCACCCCTTCGGGAGCAAGGGAGAATGAAGAGAACAAGACACAAGGAAAAGATTAGTCTAAAGGACTAATGGACCACAGCTACCAAGGCCTCCACCAGACTGAGGTCCAGTACAGCTAGATGGTGCCTGGCTACCACCACAGACTGCTCTGACCAGGATCACAATAGCGGGTCCTGGACAGAGCTGGAAAAAGATATAGAATAAAATTCTAACTCACAAAAAAAAGACCAGATTTACTGGGCTGACAGACTGGAGAGTCCCTGACAATATGGCCCCCGGACACCCTTTTAGCTCAGTGGTGAAGTCACTCCTGAAGTTCACCGTTCAGCTGGAGATTGGACAGCCCCATAAAACAAAATGGGACTAATAAAGCTCAGCAGTCCAGGGAGATGGACTAGAAGGCAGTAGGGGACAGGAAAGCTAGTGATAGGGAACCCAAAGCTGAGAAGGGACAGTGTTGACATGTCGTGCAATTGTTAACCATTGTCATAGGGCAATATGTGTACTAACAGTTTAATGAGAAACTATTTGTTCTGAAAACCTTCATCTAAGGTACAAAAAAAAAAAAAGAATTATCTATGTGAGATCAAATTGACAACAGCAACTCAAAAGATTTGATAGGAAGCCAAGGGGGTAGTGAGTTGAAGATAATGGTGATGGAATAATTTGGAAAAGGATAGTGAGAATAGCAGCACAACTGGAAGAATGTAATTGATGTCGCTGAATTGTACATATAGAAACTTTTGCAATAGTGTAAGTCTGGCTATGTATATTTTCACCAAAAAACAAAAAAGGTCCTCCAAGGTTGAGAAGGGAGACTGCTGACATGTCGCGGAGTTGTTAACCAAAGTCTTCAAACAATATGTGTACTGTTTAATGAGAAACTATTTGTTCTCTAAACATTCATCTAAATAACAATTTAAAAAAATTAAAAAGAAGGAGGAGAAAATTAAGCCCCCCAGTCAAGGCAAGACTGTCTAAAAATCACAATATGACATTTGCCCAAAGGTCCCTTAAGAATCCCACATTGGTTATTTGAACCAGCTGTCCCTTGATTTTCTCCTCATCAGTCCTGCCTCCTGGCTTCTCTGCTGTCCCTCATCTCTCTCTTAGGGTACCCATCAGGCTCCTTCCAGCCACTCTTCAGGGACTGAGTCCTAGGAACAAACTCACTTGAAGTCCATTATCCTAATGCCTCAGATAAAACTGGAGAGTGGAGGGTCTACTTCTTTGACCTGCTGCCTGTGGTCCTTCATCATCACTCCCACTAAGGACATGTAACCTCGTGGAGCTCCTCTCTCATCCATGATCTGGGATGCAAGAAATGGGAGTCTCACTTCTTGGCTGTAAATGCCATAAGCTCCGACTCTCCAATTTGCTCTCACACTCAGAACAGTCTTCTGAGCTTCAGACAGCCTAGCAGACTTCTCTACTTGAATGTGCCACAGACGCTTCTATTTCACTATGTCCAGAACTGAGCTCTTGGTCTTGCCCCTACAACTGTTCCTTTCTCAGTGTCCCTCATTCCTGTAACAGACACCTCTGCTTCATGCCAGAAACCTGTAAGTCATCCTTGACTTCCCCTCCCTGACCTCCCCCATCCACTCCATTTTCAACTCTTAGTGACTCTACCTCCCAAATGTATGCAGAATCTACTGAATTCACTTTTCTCCATCTCCATTGCCACCATCTAGTCTAAGCCACCATCATCTCTTGTCTGCACTGCAATTCTAATCTGTTCTCCATAGAGCAGAATCTATATTCTTAAAATAGAGATTGGATCACATTACCACTCTGCTTAAAATCATTCTGTAGGTTTCCATCTGTCCTCAGGATAAAGTTCAAACTCTTTTACATGGCCCTCAAGGCTTTACATGATCTGGTTCCACTTTCCTGTCTCTCCGATCTCACTCAAACCATGTCAGCCAATCTTCATTTATTTTTAACAAGACAAGTTCTTTCCTATCTCAGGGACTTTGCCCTTGCTGTTCTCTTACCTGGAATGTTTTTTCCTGCTTTCATCCCCTGGTTCACATATTTTCATCCTTTAAGTCTCAAACAAAATGTCATCTCACCAAAGGCCCTCCCTGATCTTCACTCTAAATTGGATCCTCTTGCTATTCCCTCCCACCACTCATCTGTCAGTTTGTAGTACTGTGGTGGCTTGTGTGTTGCTGTGATGCTGGAAGCTATGCCACCGGTATCTCAACTACCAGCAGGGTTACCCATGGTGGACAGATTTCAGTGGAGCTTGCAGACTAAGACAGACTGGGAAGAAGGACCTGATGGTCTACTTCTGAGAAAAATGGCCAGTAAATCTTTACGGAAAACAGCAGAACACAGTCTGATATATTGCTGGAAGATGAGCCCCTCAGGTTGGAAGGCACTCAAAATAGAACTGGGGAAGAGCTGCCTCCTCAAATTAGAGCCGAACTCAATGACATGGATGAAGTAAAGCTTTCCAGACCTTCATTTGCTGATGTGACACAACTTAAAATATCAATTAGTAATCAGAACATGGAATGTACAAAGTATGAATCAAGAAAAATTGGAAGTCATCAAAAATTAGATGGAACACCTAAAGATGGATATCCCAGGCATTAATGAGCTGCAATACACTAGTATTGGCAATTTGGAATCAGACAAGCATATGGTCTACTATGCCTGGATTAACAAATTGAAGAGGAATGGCATCACATTCATCATCAAAAAGAACAATTCAAGATCTATCCTGAGTACAATACTGTCAGTGATAGGATAATATCCATATGCCTATAAGGAAGACCAGTTAGTACGACTACTATTCAAATTTACACACCAACCACTAATGCCAAAGATGAAGAAATTGAAGATTTTTATGAACTTCTGCAGTCTGAAATTGATCAAATATGCAATTAAGAAGCATTGATAATTACTAGTAATTGGAATGCAAAAGTTGGAAATAAAGACGTAGGATAGGTATTTGGAAAATATGGTCTTGGTGATAGAAACAACTCTGGAGATCGCATGATAGAATTTTGCAAGACAAACTACTTATTCATTGCAAATAACTTTTTCCAACAACATAAATGACGACTATACACATGGATCTCATGTGTGGAATACACAGGAATCAAATCAACTACATCTGTGGAAAGAGACAATAGAGACACTCAATACCATCAATCAGAACAAGGCCAGGGGCAGACTGCAGAACAGACCATCAATTGCTAATATGCAAGTTCAAGTTGAAAAGAAAATTAAAACAAGTTCACAAGAGCCGAAGTACAACTTTGAGTATACCCCTCCTGAATTCAGAGACCATCTCAAGAACAGATTTGATGCATTGAACACTAATGACTGAAGACCAGACAAATTGTGGGATGACATCAAGAATATCATACATGAAAAAAGCAAAAGATTATTTAACAGAAAATAAAGAAAAGAGCAAAATGGGTGTCAAAAGAGACTTTGAAACCTGCTCTCCAACGTAGAGCAGCTAAAGCAAATGGAGGAAATGATGAAGTAAAAGAGCTGAACAGAAGATTTCAAAGGGTAGCTCAAGAAGACAAAGTAAAGTATTATAATGAAATGTGCAAAGGCCTGGAGTTAGAAAACCAAAAGGGAAGAACACTCTCGGCATTTCTCAAGCTGAAAGAACTGAAGAAAAAATTTAAGCCTTGAGCTGCAATATTGAAGGATTCTATGGGCAAAAAGCTGAATGACGCAGGAAGCATCAAAAGCAGATGGAAGGAATAAACAGAGTCACTGTACCAAAAAGAATTAGTCGACTTTCAACCATTTCAGGAGGTAGCATATGATCAAGAACCGATGGTACTGAAGGAAGAAGTCCAAGCTGCACTGAAGGCATTAGTGAAAAAGAAGCCTCCAGAAATTGACAGAATACCAACAGAAATGTTTCCACAAATAGATACAATATTGGAAGTGCTCACTCGTCTATGCCAAGCAATTTGGAAGACAGCTACCTGGCCAACAGGCTACCTGGCCAAGAGATCTATATTTGTGTCCATTCCAAAGAAAGGTGATCCAACAGAATGTGGAGATTATCAAATAATATCATTAATATCACATGCAGGTAAAATTTTGCTGAAGATAATTCAAAAATGGTTGCAGCAGTACATCAACAGGGAACTGCCAGAAATTCAAGCTGGATTTATAGGAGGAAGTGGAATGAGGGATATCATTGCTGATGTCAGATGGATCTTGGCTGAAAGCAGAGAATACAAAAAAGATGTTTACCTGTGTTTTATTGACTATACAAAGGTGTTTGACTGTGTGGATCATAGCAAATTATGGATAACATTGTGAAGAATGGGAATTCCAGAACACTTAACTGTGCTCATGTGGAGCCTGTACATAGATCAAGAGGCAGTCATTTGAACAGAACAAAGGGATGCTACGTGGTTTAAAATCAGGAAAGGTGTGAGTCAGGGTTGTATCCTTTCACCAGACTTATTCAATCTATATGCTGGGCAAATAATCTGAGAAAGTGGCCTATATGAAGAAGAATGCAGCATCAGGATGAGAGGAAGACTGATTAACAACCTGTGATATGCAGATGACATAACCTTGCTTGCTGAAAGCAAAGAGGACTCGAAGCACTTACTGATGAAGATTAAAGACTACAGCCTTCAGTACGGATTACTCCTTAACATAAAGAAAACAAAAATCCATGCAAGTGAACCAATAAGCAACATCATGATAAATGGAGAAAAGATTGAAGTTGTCAAGGTGTTCATTTTACTTGTATCCACAAACAATGCCCATGGAAGCAGCGGTCAAGAAATCAAATGACGTAGTGCATTGGTCAAATCTGCTGCAAAAGACCTCTTTTAAGTGTTAAAAAGCAAAGATGTCACCTTGAATACTAAGGTGCAACTGACCCAAGCCATACTATTTTCAGTTGCCTCATATACATTGCAAAGCTGGACAATGAGTAAGGAAGACCAAAGAAGAATTGATGCATTTGAATTATGGTGTTGGCAAAGAATATTGAATATACCATGGACTGCCAGAAGAATGAACAAATCTGTCTGGGAAGAAGTACAGCCAGAATGCTCCTTTGAAGTGAGGATAGTAAGACTTCATCTCACTTACTTTGTATAGATGCTAGGAGGAACAACTACCTGGTAAAGTAGAGGGTCAGCGAAAAAGAGGGAGACCCTCAACGAGATGGATTGACACAGTGGCTGCAACAATGGGCTCAAACGTAACAACAATGGTGAGGGTGAGGATGGCGCAGGACAGACAGTGTTTTGTTCTGTTTTACATGGGGTTGCTGTGAGTTGGAACTGACTTGACAGCAGCTAACAACAACAAGCTCTTCCCTCACATATCACCTGGCCCCTGTCTTTCCTACATTCCTGAAATATGAACTGATCAGTTTGTAGGTGAGATTGTTTATTGCTTGGCTCTCTCACTCAACTGTAAGCTCCAACAGGAAGGGACCAGGTCTGATTAAGCTGCAACTATAAACCCAGTGCCTCAAACAGTGCTTGGCACATCATAAGCGCTCAGTAAATATTTGGTTAGTAAATAAATGAATCACTGCCATTACAAATGGACAAACAGGATCAGATTGGTGAGGTGATCTCCATAGTGTGTGAATGACAAAGTTAAGATTAGAACTCAGTTCTTCGGAAAGGCTCCTGTTCTCTCCCCCTAATACTACTAAATCATTCATTTCACCACTGCTGTCATCACTAGAAAGGGACTGGTTTCCAAGGATGATGGGAACATTGATGGGGAAGGGGTCGCTGAGAGAAGCTCACTATCTAACAAAGCCATTACACCTTCCTGATGTCCCAGCCTTCCCGAGCTCCTCCTTGCACCCCATCACTGTCAATGAGCCCTTGTGGAAGGGCTTCCTCACATGGCATGCCACTACCTCTTCACTACCCCCAAACTTTCGCATCCCTTGGGATCCCATGGAAGGCTCACCTACTCCAGAAACTTCTTCAGCTGCTGAGGTCCATAAGACTCTCTCCTAGGGCTAAGCTGTTCTCTAGTCCCTTAACGAATGTAGGTTTCTCCCTCCCCTAAAGACTGTGGGTTTCCAAGGGCTGATGGCTATCCCTTTGTGCCTCCTGGGATGATTCCTGTGTGTTCTGAACACTGTCTGGATGTCAGGGATATCATAGGAACATGACACCATCTTTCCTTCATGGAACTTAGATTCTAGTGGGGGCAGACAGTAGATAAGTGAACAAGTAAATAAATAATGAAATTTCCAGAGGTGGTAAGTGTGTTGCAGATTGTCTGCTTTAGACCTTGTGTCCCTGTGAGGAGGTGGTATCAGAGCAGAGAAGAAGGATGGAAGGCAACCAGAATGGCCTGGGCCAAGGACATGGGAGGAGAGATTAGCCTTTGTCAGGAGAAGGGGGTCCTCTGCCTCTGACCCCAGGGAAGTCGGCAGGGAGCTAAAGGGGAGGTGCCAAGGGAGGAAGAGAAGACACTTGACGGTAGAGAAGTCTTCTTCCCTTGTTTCTGCCCTGAGTGGCATAGCAGAGATGGCCAGTAATGCCTTGTTAATTGATTTTTAATAATGCCCTTTCTTGATCTAGCCTGAATCCATGCAGCTCCTACACAGTTTAAATCCCTGGGCTTGATAGGCAGAGTTGCAGGGACAATTCTTCAAAAACCCAACACACTTCCTTTCTCCCACACTACTCCCTGCCCCCTCTCTCTAACATTGCTTATCTTTATAGAGCTGCAATGTTATCTTTAAACTTCTTGCAGAAATCCCCTTTCCTCCCCTGGGCAGGCTGGGTCCTTGTCTCTGGAGAGGGTAGGAAGTCATCCTAGCGTCCTGACCTTGCTCCTGCCCCGTTGGTAAATTCTGACACGACCCCCGCCTGCCGCAGAGCCAGAGCCTCGGGCAGTTCTGGCTGAAGTATCTGTGGATGAGTTTGGGGTATTTATCAGAAGGAGTGTGCTGCTTGTACAAATCCCAGCCAGCAGGAGGGTGGAGGTCATCGCTGAGGGCCTGCAACACTCAGAATCCTTCCCAACCCCACCAGGATCCCCAACTCATCCTGGAGGGACAAAGCGGGAAAGACCACCGTGAGTCAGGGACAGCTCAATGGTGAAGACTGGAGCAATGCCAGAGCAGAAATTTGGAAAGTGCCTGATCTACTGAGGAGGCTGGGCCCTCCTGTCTAGGCCCTGGAGGGGCTCTGGGCTCACAGGAGCAGACTAGATTCACCAAGAATAGGTGTTAATGGGCGGACAGGTGTCCAGGGCATGGGACTCTGGGTGGTACTGGCCTGGAGAAACTTTGTGAGGCCACAGCAGTGACAGGGGCCTAGCAGGGGCAGAAGGTGAGGTTGTTGTGCTCAGGTTGTAGAGGTGTTCTTCACGGTTCTGGTTTATTGCTTGCTCTTTTCAGGGTAAAATTTCCCCTTCTTCTCCGTCTTTGGTTCTTGTCCTCACCAGCCTCAGCTTGGGTTCCTGTCACTGACCTCCATCCACACTTCCATGCCACGGAGGACTCTGCTTTTTCCTTCCTCTGGGTGTTCTGCTCACATAGCTTCAATTACCTCTCTCCCTTGAAGCCTGAGGTGAGAGTCCAGCATCCTTCTTCTGACATGCATATCCACAACAAGTAGGCTCTAGCTTATTTCTCTTCTGTCGTCTCCAAAGCCTTTTCATTAAACCACCACTTCCTCACCCTCCTTGATGGGCAGGGGCTCAACCAGAGCTGGAGACAGAGATAAAGCACTGTCTGGCCCTCGAGAAGCTGGCAGTCTGGTGAAGCACTTGATGTGGGTAAACAACACTACAAAGCAAAGCTGACTGTGAGTGTGCTGGGAGGCACACAGACCCATTTTAGTTTGAGTCGCCCAGAAGCAGATCCTGAGACAAGGATTTGAAAGAAGTAGTTTATCTGAGAGGTGTTCCCAGGAAACACCAGTACTGGATGGGGACAGGAGACAAGGAACAGAGGGCAGTCAGTGGGTACTCTGACAAGCCAGCTACCATAGTAGGCAACTAGAGTTTAGTTCTGCTGTGGAATCTCTGATGGCCAACACGAGACACTTGCTCAATTACTCTACCCAAGGCAAGGGAGCTGAGTATTTACTGGTTGAGTTCTGTTTCCAGGGAGTGTTAGTACCTTCATACTTCTAGCCTTCTGTGCAGGAGACAAACCTACCAGTGAGCAGATAAACCCCTTGGGAAAGTAAACGTGGATGCCAGAATGCACTAAAGTAGAAAGGGCAAGAGGATGTAGACACCGATCACATCTGTTACAGTGTACCAAGGGATTTGTTTAAAGAATTTGGAGATCAGGAATAGTTTCATAAAGGAGTTCAATTTTAGGTGGTCCTTGAAAGTTGGGTAAGATTTTGAAAACCAGAGATAGGGATAGGAGAGAACAAGGAGAAGCATCCAAGGAAAGGGGAATAACAAGAGGAAGGTTATGGAAGTGAGAGCACAGGAATAGTAGAATCTTGAAATGAGTAGTGGGCTGAGAAATTTTAAGTGATGCATAATCCATGGAAAATATGGGAAGACCACAGCTTTATCCACAGATGGGAAATAATGGAATGTTGTCTATGATGGTACCAAGGTAGGTTTTAGGAGGAAGATAATGAGTAGGAGTTGGGGTACATTGAATTTGAGGTCTCTGTGAGTCATCCAGATAAGGACCTCTGGTAGGTGGATGGACATAAGGGTCTGGAGCTCGGGGGAGAGGCCTGGGCTGGAGATGGAGATTTGAGACTCACTTGCTTAAAAGTGGTTATCAAAAAGGAGAAAAAGAGAAGAGATTCAAGGAGGAGATGAGGAAAAGTGGAGAAATACCTACACTTACAAGATGGAAAGCAGGAAGAGATGAAAATCAAAGAAGCAGAAGAGGAATTAGCAGAATTCATGAAGGCAAAAGAGGAAGTGTTCTAACAAGGAGTTAAAGAACAACAGAAAATCCTACGAGTCAAGGTGGATGAGGACCATAAACATAGCAGTTAGGAGGACCATTGAAGACCAGAAACCAGAGCAGATGTGGTCTTGTGGTACAATGAGAGGGGAAGCCTGCTATTAAAGAGCTTGAATAAGGTCACAGTTCACCAGTCTTTCAAGAACCTTTGTCTTGAGATTAAGCTGAGAATTAGGGAATTAGCTGGGGGTGGGGGTGGGGGAGCACAGATGATGGAAGGCATTTTTTAAAGATGGAAGGAGGCAGCATTTTAAAAAATATATACAGGGAGAGAGAGCTTGGGCTGTGGCATCTATCAAACTTGGGATTAAGACCTATCTCTGCCACTTACTAGCTGTGTGACCTTGGACAAGTTACTTAACCTCTCTGAGCCTTCATTTCCTCATACATAAAAATGAGTATAATAATAACTTCCTGTTGTGTGATAGCAATAGTGTTGGACCACGTCTAACTTCAGGGAGAATGAGAATCAGCATCAGCATCAGCCCAAAGCTGATTCCTGTGAGGTAGAGGTCAGATATATCTCCACTCTCCAACTATTTTACCAATTCTGACACCAGCCATCCTCCCCAGAGCACTCTCTATTTCTCTGCTGGGTTCAATAATTCATTGCAATGGCCACACACAGAACTCACAGACCATACTCACAGTTATATGGGTTATTAGGGAGGTAACATGAAATCAGAATTAACTTCGTTGGAACAGGAACAAGATTAATGTCAGGAAGCACACAGGCAAGGTCTGGAAGTCTCCCCCAAAGTGAAGAGTATATCCCTCCCTTCTTTAGAACAGCTCTCTCTCTCACTTGGCCAGCCATGCAGGCCTCCTCTCAGCCCCCTCAAGACAGGCCACCTCTTGGCCCCTGCTCTGCTTGGGCAAGTGTTACAGCTCTTTTAATTCCACCAACAAGTGCCCAGAAGCACCTCACTCCACTAGCAAACCTCCTGCTCTAAGACCCTCAGCTCTCTTGCTCCATGGGTTGTGTAACCCCCTTGCTCCATGGGCCAGGAAGCCCACCATGCTGTCTTGCACCAGTCTCTTGGTTCTGCTGCCACCCTTTCAGTGTTACAGCTTTCTCTGTCTCCTGGGTCTAGGAGGTTCTCAGTGCAGGGAGCCCAGGTCCAAAGGACACGCTCTGCTCTAGGCTCTTCTTGATGGTAGTGAAGTCCCATCAACCTCTGTGGGATGGCTGCTTGTATAGGCAAATGGCTCAATCCTTTTGGGTGGATTTTATGTACCCTATTTGCATAGTAACAATCCTCTCACTGGACTAAAATGGCCAATCCTCTCACAAGTGGCTCCATCTATTTGCATAATAATTGACATTTTCTGTCAACAGGGACTGGCTTTTTCCCTGCGCAACTATAACAAGGGCAGGTGTAACAACTCTTCAGAGCCCAGGGGAGAAATCTCCCCCGCTGTTTTCTTTATATCTCTTTTTCACAGAACCAAAGCAAAAGGCCACATAAAGAAACTCATTACACCACACTTCCTTTAGACTTGTCCTGAGAATTAAATGGAATAATGCTTGTACATATTCAGCAGAGTGTCTAAGCTGTCTTTTAGAAAATTAAGTTTCAGTCTGTTCGTCTATTTTTCCATCATGTGAAAGAGGTTGGTTAGGATTTCACCAAGATAAGAGGTTATGTTTTGAATGGTTTCATAATGTATGTGTTTATCAAACTCAGAAACCCAGAAGCTTGGATTTTAATGCCCATGTGGAAACAGGAGATAAGACATAGGCCTATGAAAATTAGTGAGTTGGAATTTGCCCTACTGCATAATGCCGTAATCTTGGGGCTATACCCTTAGTATAAGACAGAGTAGAATAGTATTCAACTACCTATTGTCTCTGTCTCTGTTAGTCTGGAAGCTTCGTAGAAACCTGTCCACCATGGGTGACCCTGCTGGTATTTGACATACTGGTGGCATAGCTTCCAGTATCACACCAACATGCAAGCCACCACAGTATGACAAACTGACTGACAAGTGTTGGTTTAATAAACCCATTGCCATCGAGTTGATTCCGACTCATAGCGACCCTATAGGACAGGGTAGAACTGTCCCATAGGGTTTCCAAGGCTGTAAATTTTTACAAAAGTAAACTGCCACATCTTTCTCCCATGGAGCAGCTGGTGGGTTTGAACTGCCGACCTGTTGGTTAGCAGCTGAGCGCTTAACCACTGCACCACCAGGGCTCCTATATAAACAACATCATAATAAATGGAGGAAATATTGAAGTTGTCAAGGATTTCATTTTACTTGGATCCACAATCAATGTCCAAGGAAGCAGCAGTCAAGAAATCAAACAACGTATTACATTGGGCAAATCCGTTGCAAAAAACCTCTTTTAAAGTGCTAAAAAGCAAAGATGTCACCTTGAGTACTGAGGTGCAACTGACCCAAGCCATGGCATTTTCAATTGCCTCATATGCATGTGAAAGCTGGACAATGAATAGGAAGACCTAAGAAGAATTGATGGCTTTGAATTATGGTGTTGGCAAAAAATATTGAATATATCATAGACTGCCAGAAGAATGAACAAACCTGTCTTGGAAGAAGTAAAGCCAGAATGCTCCTTAGAAGCGAGGATGGCGAGACTTCGTCTCACATACTTTAGACATGTTATCAGAAGGGACCAGTCCCTGGCAAAGGACATCATGCTTGGTAAAGTAGAGGGTCAGTGAAAAAGAGGAAGACCCTCAACAAGATAAATTGACATAGTAACTGTAATGATGGTCTCAAACATAGCAATGATTGTGAGGATGGCGCAGGACCAGACAGTGTTTTGTTCTGTTGTACCTGGGGTCACTATGAGTTGACAGCACCTAATAACAACATTTTATCTGTCTATGATCTAGGTGTGGAAAAAGTATCCTTTGAGAATTTTTAATCACTAGCCTACCATCATGCAGTTTGGGCTTGATGTTTACACTTCTATTGGATCCTCAAGGAAAGAAGTTCTATCCCAGTGTTATCCCTGAGGTGTTGTCCCTGCTTGGCAGAAACAAACACAAAACCCTGGAAGAACAAATGTTCAACCCAGAAAGCACTAGATTCCCATAAATAAAGACCCTCTGAAGATGAAACTCAGAAGGAAAAAAAAAAAAATCTGCCATGAGTAAGAGTTAGAAAACAAAATAAGCAGTTCAGACAATAGAACTATTGATAGACAAAACAAAAATTCTCTCAAAAAAAATTAGATGAATTTGTAAAAGAACCAAGTGGAACTTCCAGAAAGAAAAAATATAGACATAAAAATTAAAAACAATGGATGAATTAAACAGCATATTAAACACATCTAAAGAGAGAATTAGTAAACAAGAAGATAGTTCTAAGAATATTACCCAAATTGCAGGACATAAAAATAAAAAATGAGAAATGTAAATGAGATTTTAAGAATGCGGAGGGTAAAATGAGAAACTACAACATGTTTCTAACAGGAGTTTCTGAAAAGGAGAACAGAGAATAGGGGAGAGGCAATATTTGAAGAGATAATGGGTAGGTACTTTCCATGTTCTTGATAAAAGACATGACCCTACATATTCAAGAAATAAGAATCCCAAACAGGAGAAGAAGAAATCCACACCTAGACACATTAAAGTGAATGTGAAGAATCTCAAAGACAAATAGAGGATATTAAAAATAACCAGAGGAAAAAAGATATGTTGCTCACAAAGGAACAACATTTCAACTGATAAAAAATTTTTCATCAACAAAAGCAGATGACAGATTGGATCACCTTCAAAGTACTGAGGTAAAGTAAATGTCAGTTATGGTTTCATGCCCAGCTGAACTATGTAATTCAAGAGTGAGAAATAAATAATGATATTTTCATAAAGACATAAGGAGTATACTACTCAGAGTCTACCACAAAAAAAAAAAATACTGAAAGATTCTTTTCAGGAAGAAAAAGATTGAATCCATAAGCTAGTAGTGGAATGCAAGAAGCTATAGTGGGCAAAGAAATTGGTCAACATGTAGGTAAATCAAAACAAATATTAATTCTATGAAACAATAATTATTGCGGTGATTAACTTTGGGGTATTACACAAGTGAGAATTAAAATACTGGAAAATAACATGTAAGAGTTAAGAGGTGCTTAGGCCTGCAATATGTAAAAACAGAGTAGATATATTGAGTAACTTTAGACTTGGTTAAGTATTTGTGTAAAAATGTAAGTCTCCATTAAAAAAGAAACAAAATGTGTATCTTCCAAATAAGTTAAGGAATAATATGGAATATCAAACTCCCCAGTAACCCAAAAGAAGACAGGAACAAAGAAAAAAATAAACCTAAAAAAGTGGAGAAAATGAAAAGTTCTAAAGAAGATAAAAGAACAAATCCAAATGAATTAATAATCACAATAAATGTAAATGAACAAAACTTGCCAGCTGAAAAAGAGAAGTTCTCATCACTTTATATTAGATTTTTAAAAATGCAACTAATCTGTTTTCTAAAAGACACACTGTAAACATGAGGACACAGAAACGTTGAAAGCAAAAAGATTAGAAAGGTATACTAGGCAAATATTAACTGAAACAAAACCGGTATAGCTAATATTTTCCCACCTTGATCTAGATATACTTTTCTTAGTATAGGTTTTTTGTTTTTGTTTTCTTTTTATCAATCCCCTCATTCTTGTGACTCAAATCAGTTATAGGTAATTGAAATTCGGTTTTTTTTTCTTTTTTATATGTAGTAATTAAGCCATGTTTTCCTAATGTTGTTCTTATAAATTTGGCTTTTTAATCTTTATTGAGATATATTTTACATGCAGTTAAATACTCAGATCTTAATTGTACAGTACACTTGAGAAAATCACACTTCAGTCATTATACAGAATATTTTCTTCACTCCATAAAGCTCTTTCACACCACTTTCCAGGTAGTCTTCCCCATCCCACCCTAGAAGCAACCACTGTTAGGATTTCTATAATCTTAGTTTTGTCTGTTCTTCAACTTTATATAAATTTAATGGTACAGTTTGTACTCTTTTGTGTCTGGATTACTTTATTCAACATAATATTTTCTGAAATCCATTCATGTTGTTGCATGTATCAGTAGTTCATTCTTTTTTTATTGCTGAGTGGTATTCCACCATATCATATCACAATTTATTTACATACTCATCTGTTGACGGACATTTGAGGTTTTTTTTCACTTGGGAGGAGTTATGAATAAGCTGCTGTAAATTGTGAAAAATCATGTACAAGTCATTTTGTGGATCTATGTTTTCATTTTTTTGGCTAAATATCTAGAAGTGGAATTGCTGGTCATACATTACTCATGTGTTTATAAGAAGCTGCCAAACAATTCTCATAATGATTGCACGATTTTACTCCTCCACCAGCAATGAATGAGAGTTCTAGTTTCTCCATATCCTCACTAAGATTTGGTAATGTTAGTCTTTCTAATTTTAGCCATTCTAGTAGGGGTGAAATACTGTCTTGTGGCTTTAATTTGAACGTATTTGATGGTTAATGGTGTTGAGCATCTTTTCGTTTGCTTATTGATCATTTGAACTCCTTCTTTTGTGAAATGTATGTTCAAATCTTTTGCCCATTTTTAATGGGTCATTTGTCCTTTTATTATTGATTTGTAGGATTTTTTTTTTTTCTATTCTGGATATGAGTCCTTTGTCAGATAGATAGATGATAGAGAGATAGATAGATACTGATGATAGTGAGACACACAAAGTATTTTCTTCTAGTTTGTGACTTGCCTTTTTATTTTCTTAACAACATCTTTTGGTAAGCAAAAGTTTTTAATTTTGATGAGAAGTCCCAATTATCATGTTTTTTCTTTTATAGTTAGTGCCTTTTATACACTATCTAAGAAATCTTTCCCTAAGGTCATAAAAATATTCTACCATGATTTCTTCTAGAATATGTATAGTTTTATCTTTTAAATCTAGGTATATAATCCATCTCTAATTAACTTTTCTGTTAGAGGTCAATGCTGATATTTTTTTCCACATTTCAGCACCATTTACTGTAAAAACTTTTATTTTCTCATTGAATTGTGTTGGCACCTTGGAAGAAGTACCAGTGCACCCAACTAAAAGCTAAATTTTCCATACTCCCTTGAAAGTAGACGTGGCCAAATGAATAAGATCTAGCCAATAAGAAATAAGTAGAAGTATCATGTGGAACTTCCAAGAAAACCCCTTAAAAGAGAAGAGTCATCTATTTATCTTTTCTTCCATGTTCTTTCCTGATATCTAAAATGAGGATGAAATGACTGGAGTTCAGCTTTTATATTGGAACATGAAGTGACTTTGAGGATGAAGGACAGTGCAATGGGCAGAAAGATTCAAGGGATTTGAATTTCTGATGACTTTGTGCACCTCCTCTACCAACACTGGGCCGGTTACTGTTAGTTTCTCTCAGGAGGGAAAATAAGCCCTTTTTTTGTTTAAGTCATTGAAGCTGGACTCTGAAAGGAACAGTCAAATCTAATCTTAACTGGTATAATTGTTTAATTCTATTTTTCATCATTATACCATAAAATACAATATGAAAGGGACAATTTCTATCTTATTCACTCCTGTATTTTGGAACTTGATGTAGTGCTTGTACAAATTGGACACATACTGGTTGAGAAGAAAGTAGATAAAGGAGGTAAGGTGGAAGAAAAGGAAGGAAGAGAGGGAGGGAGGGAGGAAAGAAGAGGGTCAATTAATAAATCAATGTTAGCCTGAAGAAGGATTTTAGTGTTTAGTCTGTACTAGTCCCTGACTTCCTCAACATTTTGATCAATAGTTTGGATGAGAAGACTGACTAGGTACTAATTAATTTGGCAGATGCTAAACTAGTAACAGGAAAAACTAATACATTAGGTGATAGAATCAGGAGCCAAAAATATCTTGACTGGCTGTGTTAGGTGGAATAATGCCCCTCAAAAGATGTCCATGTCCTAATCCCCACAGCCTGTGAATGTGTTATCTTGCAAATGAACTTTGCAGACGTGATTACATTAAGGACCTTGAGATGGGGAGATTATCCTGGATTAACTAGCGGGCCCAGTGTAATCCCAAGAATTCTTAGAAGAATCAGAGAAGGAGATGTGATGGTGGAAGGAGAGCCAGAGAGAGATTTGAAGATGTTATGCTGCTGATCTTGAAGATGGAAAAGGAGACCTTGAGTCCAGGAATGCAGGTAGCCTCTAGAAGCTGGAAAAGACAAGGAAATGAGTTGTCCCCCAGAGCCTCCAGAAGGAAGGCAGCTCTGCCTACATCTTGATTTTATTCAGTGAAACTCACTTCAGACTTAATAGATTTGTGTCGTTTTATGCCACTAAGTTTGTGATAATTTGTTACAGCAGCAATAGGAAGCTAATACACTGGCCTAATAAAATTAAGTATTTAAAATACAAGCTTAATGCAAAATTCTATACTGAGGTAAAAAAATCTAGATTGTCAGGATTGGGGAGACTATTTTAATGTGTAAAGGGCCTAAAACTTTAAATTGACTACAACATCAACAGGAAACAAACACACACACACACATAAAATGTGCAGTCTTAGAATGGAGAAAAAGAAATGCCTGGATCCTGCTGGGCTCCATACCATCATTGATACATGGGATTCAGTTGTGGGTTCAACACTGTAAAAAGGATGCTGACAAACAGAAGGGGCTTCTTGATGGTAAGGGATCTGGAAACTATGTTTAAAAAGGAAGGAACTGGGTATGACAATTTTACCAAAAGAAGAGAAATTCAGAGAAGATATGCATTTCCTTAAAGGATGTGACTTATTCTATGTTCCTAAGGGTAGAACTCAAGCCAGGGACCTCCAAGAATATCTATTTCAACTCACTTAAAGAAGAAATATTCAACACTCCAAGGGGTCCTGAAATAGGGTGGATTTCTTTGGGAGGAGATATCTTGGAATTTCTGCCCCTAAAAGTGCCTGAACATATCTTTTAAAATCCCTACTGACCTTCAGAGACTGTGTCCCTTGATTGGGAAGTGAGTATAGGATCATGGAAAGGAGAGAGATTGACTACTTTCTTATCCAGCCCCTCCTACTCCCACCCTACCCCAACTGCAGAAAGAAACCTGGACAGTTAGAATTCTGGCTCCATCTTGGAGAGCCCAAAATTCTGCAGATAAAGGAGAGGAATTCGAGTCCTTGCCAGGCTATTCACCCCGACTCCTAACTCAAACCTCCCTGCCCCCTCTCCACATCAGAACAACAATAAAACAAAAACAAAACCTGTTAAGTCAATAGTACTTCTCACAATCAGTGAAGTCTTAGAATTATGGAAATGCAGTATTTTATGCGCTCTTACGTCAGTTCTCAGAAAAAAAACTGAGGCACCATTCATCATAGAGCCCAGCTCCTCCTGATCATGAGGAATTAGGGAGGCCCTTCCCCCAGCTCCTCCCTTCCTGGGTACTCTGCACCTATC
Source organism: Trichechus manatus latirostris (assembly GCF_000243295.1). Lineage (NCBI taxonomy): Eukaryota > Metazoa > Chordata > Mammalia > Sirenia > Trichechidae > Trichechus > Trichechus manatus. Next base: position 10,906,516 of record NW_004443940.1, read on the forward strand.
CTCTTAGGAACCACTGTCTTGTGAGGGACGCATGAACCGTACCCTGGGGGAACTCCTTTCCCAAAATGAGACACAGCTCTTAACCTCAGGGATGAGGCTCTGTCTTCCTTTCACTGGGTCCTAGCCTTAACATCTGCATGGGGAGGGGTCAGGTGACGGACACAGATTGCTGAGAGGGTGGACAGCACGAGCAGGATCAGGCCTCTTTCGGGATCTGAGGAACAGAAGGCCTTTGGGTGCAGAGGGGTTCTGGGAGGGCAGGGGGACAAAGAAAGTATCTTTCCTGGAATGGATTTAAAGCCACAGATGAGTAGTTTCAGTCCCACATATGGCATCCTTCACTACTGCCAACATTAAGGGAATTTCCATTTTCCCTTTGCCCCTCACCTCACCCCCGCTCTGCCCAGTCCCCAGGACTGGTGGGAAGAAAACTGTGGAAATTCCCTTTTTAGGAACATGAGGGTGACCCAGGGAGCAGGGGGTGATAGAAACAAAAGGAATACTGAGAACTGAGAAGGACCCTTCGACTTCCCGCCCCACTTTTATCCTCAGCCAGGCATCTTCTGAAAGGAGGAGGTACTCACCAGCCCCATCTGCAGGTGCTGAATCTTCCTAAGACCTCCAGCCCACCCCCCTCCGGTCCCCCAGCCAGCCCATTTCTCTGGAGAGTCAGAAGACCCAGCCGACAGCTGCGTTGTGCAATCGGCAGCCCAGATGTAGCTGGGACTCTGGCTTGCAGCAGCTGCCTCTGTCATCACCCAGGGCCTATGACCTTCGTTTCACCCTTGAGCTGTACTCTAGCAACATTCCTATTCCCATCCCAGACAGTCCCCACCCCAGCCACCATCCTCTTCCAGCAGCTCCAGGGAACACTTGGTGGCTGAGAATCACAGGCCCAGCTCAGGCATGCCATGCTGTGCCACCAGTAGGAGACCTTATCTCCCCTGGACCACAGTAGGTATGAACCAAAGCTTGAGCCTTAAGTGATATACTAATTTTTCTCCTCATTCCTGAGGTCCTTGAGGCTAGCAATGAATTTACTGGCTCCCACAGAAACTGCATGAGATATAAAACCTCTTTTATTGCCCTTGGGCATTCTAAACAGGGCAAGGTCACATCCCATTCTGCAGCTACCATGACCACTATTTCACAAAACTTTGAGTGTAGTCAATCATCCAGGCAACACCATTGACTCTTTGGCCTCAGAATTGGCAGTTGATCAGACTTACAATAATCTCAGCCTGCTCTCTGCTTCATTCAGGAGAGTCTGACTCAGAGCAGATTCACTGTAATTGTTTGCTAAATGGAAAAGTGAGTTGAACGTCAAGACAGATGGAGAGAGTTTCCCAAGGTCACACAGCAAAGTAGTGGCAGGGACAGGGCCAAAGTCCAGATGTTGGGCCTTGCAATCCAGATTCCTTTTCTCTGCACCATACTCTGACTTCATAATGGTGATGGGATGATAGCAGTAGTGATGAGGGTGATGTTTGAGGCAATGATGAAGCTGATGATGGTGGTAACAGTGGTCATGATAGTGGTGGTAATGGTGATGGTCATAGTGATGGTGGCAGTGATGGTGGTAATGATTGTGATGGTGCTGATGATTGCAGTAATGGTGCTGGTAATAGTGGTTATATGATGAATAGTGATGAATGTGATTATGATGGAGGTGATGATGATGGTAATAATGGTGGTAATAGTAGTGATGATGGTGATGGTTGTGGAAATAGTGGTGATGATGGTGGTAATGGTGGTAATGATGTCTTGGTGTGATAATGAAGAATTCCCTTCTCTGAAGGAATTCTCTTTAGGAATACATAACTCATTCCAATAATTTTGGATCTAATTCTTTAACTTTGGAATGATTCAAAGTCTGAGTGAGTCCTTGCTCAAATATTCATTCAGCAGCAGAAACTTAGCCTGGTGCAGCAGCCATGAAAACATACAGCTCAGAACTCCTGCTGTGGTGAGCGTATTGACAGATGGCACTAGCTGCTGCCCTTCTGGATCCATCCAGCATTTGTGTGAGACCATGCTTCCCATGGGCCACTCCAGCCAATGATCAAGCACAGCAGGGGTACTAATGCTGGCCCATTCCTGGGGTTGAAGAACTCTTGAACCAAGTAACTTTGGCTCAGGGACTCCCCACAGCCTGGTGGAAACTTTCTTGGAACTGCATTACAGTTTCAGACACTTCCTCCCCAATCTTTCTCCCTTCTCTCTTTCACAAGGTTCATACCTGCACTGCTATGTAAAGGCTTTTTTTCACTTTCTCAAGCTCCCCCTCCTTTATCCTTCACAAGCATTTCTCCCAATAAATCTCTTTCATATCTACTCATGTTCTGTTATATGCTTTTCAGAAGACCCAAACTAATAAGCCTAGTGATCAAGCTGGGTAATACCATTCTGGTGAAAATATAAATAATAGATAAAACATTAAAAGAAATGAGAGTGATCTTCTTATCTGACTTATAAACTGTCTCTGAGGACAGTTTCAGACTGGGCTGTTTTATATGCTTTGAGAAATGAAAATTTGCCTTTGGATGACTAAATCCTTGTTAGGGACTTGAAATATAGAAGAGATATGGGAAGAAGGTTGGGGAACCACAGGAAAAAAAACCCTGAGACAGGAATAAGTTTAATACGTTCAAGGGATGGTGAGAATACCAAAATGGCTGGACTGGAGGAGAGAAATAGGGGAAGAGGAGAAGCTAAAGCTGAACAGGAAGAGGGAACTAGGTGAGGACTTTGAAGCCAGGGAAAGGACTTGAGATAAGATAAGAAAAGAGGTAACACAGAAGACTCTTAATAGGTGGGAAGTGGCAGTATAGAGTGGCAGGGTAAGAAGGTTTTGTAGGGGAAAAGCTGCTGGGGTCATCCAGCCAAACAATGAGGAGAATGGGGTGGTAGATATAGCATTGATGTAAAAGATGGATTGGGAAAAAAAATGTCTCAGTCTTGTTGTCTAACTGGACATGAGAGTTAAAGAGGAGGTGAGGTGCCTCAGAAAGTTCAAGTCTGAAGAGGAGACTGGTGATGCCTTGACAGAAACAAGATGGCTGAAAGGAGTTAGAATCTGGAAGAAAGATTATAAACTTGTGTTTGGTCGTATTTTTCCAGTAGTCATGTCCACTAGGGACTTGGAACTATAGGCCAAGAGCTCAGAAAAGAGGATTTAGATTGGGATGCAGGTTTAGGGGGCAAAGGAACAAATAAGCTCTTCTCCAAGAACGATTGAGGGTATACTACAGACACAGAAATGGAGAAAGCAGAGGTTTGGGAACTATTCACAGTGACGGTAGAGAAGGATGAAGAAGAACCAGCAGTGGAGAGGGAGTGAGCAGAGAGGTAAGAAGATAGGGAAGGCAGAATCCCCTGTAATGAGGGGTGAGCCAAACACTTGCAATCCCGAAGGCTACATGCTACACCCAATGTCCCTCCCCAGTCTTCCAGCCTGAGAGGTGCCCATGTTGGCCCTGAGGAGAGGTGGGGGCAGGCATGTGGGGCTGCCCACAAACCTCAGACAAACCCTCCTCTGGTGTGGTGCCAGAAGAGAGAGGTTCTCAGACTGCGGCTCTTGCCCTGGGGGAGGCATCCCACAAGCTGCTCCTGCGTTCCAATGGACACGTCGCTCTCCTGGGGTCAGTGCCGGGGCAGCAGCGCCTCCGTGTGAGGTGGTGGTGCTGGCATCTGCTCCCCTGGAACGGGGACTAGGAAAACATATGACCTCAGGCTGAAAGCTCTTAGAATCGTTGCTCAGAAGAGGGCGGAAAAGATGAGCTAAAAATACATGCAGACCCACATTCTCTACCTCTCTGGAAAAAATTCTAGGCAGAGTGTCCTACAAACGTGTCTGATGCAGGCCTCTGAGATCAGTTGTTTCCTCACCAGCCTCTTCATCACACTCTTCAGGCACACTCACCCTTCCTCCACCCAGCTCTGGTTCCTCCCATCCTCAGTGCGGGCTGGGCTCCTCGCCACCTCCTGGCCTGTGCCTACGTTCCTTCTTCCCTCCATCTCTTCTCCTCTTGGATTATCCCTCTGTCACCCATAACTCTTCTCACCTCCTCTGGGAAATCGTCCAGGCCACCTAGGCCTGGACTGATCTTCTACTCTTGAGCTCCTCTATTTTAAGAATCTGAACCACACCATCTACCATTAGGTGGGCTACCTTTTTTTTTCAAAAGGTTAAACTTATCTCTTCTAGCCATAATAGAATCTCCTCAACAGGATGAGGACCTTGTATTTTTTCCTTTTCTTCTATCTTCTAAAACACCTAGCCTAAAACTAGACACCTAGTAGGTGCTTAATAAGTGTTCCTTGTGATTCATTGAATAAAGAGAATGGCTTAGTTCATTTGAATATATTCAGCTTCTAAGGAATAGGGAAGAGAGAGTGGGAGTGGCACAGGGAGGGGATGTAGAATGATAGGAGATGGATGGGAGCCCTCATCTCACAGAGAGAGAGAGAGTGCGTGTGTGTGCACGCATGTATGTGAGTGTGTTTTCATGTGCCTGCCCTCGTGTACTGCATGCATGGGAGATTGTGTACTAAGCCAAAGGAAAGAGCTAGATAGTTTGGGATTCCTGATCAATTTCTGGGGTTCTCAAGATGGCCCTGGACACCATGAAGAGCCAGGGCCCCCATTCTGTGCTATGGAGATCAGGGGGCTCTGTTGCCAGGATTCCAAATCAGAGGCTTTGGTTCTGTTGCTGCTATTGTGACTAACTCTCTGAGTTTTGTCCTTTTGTGGTGGGGTGAGGACACATGAGTCAAGAGTGTGTCTGGTGGCTGATGGTGTCCTTACAATTATACCTTTGCTCTTCTCCCAGCACCGTCTCATTCCCACTGCCTCTGTCCAACCGATACACTCCTAATTTGAGAGCCCCTGAAACACAGAAATCTGTTCATTTCTCCAGAGCCTAGCCCAATATCTAGCCAACAGTAGGTTCCTAAAAGTTGTACGTGGATGGGAAGAAGGAAGAAAAAGAAAGAAGGAGGGTGAGAAAAGAAAATTCATTTTCAGATCTAAAACTTTGGGCAGAAGAATAGTAATGGGAAAATAAGGAATAAATATGTAGGCTTTCTGTATGTAGCACAATTTGGTGTAACTACAGTGCACAAATAGCACAGTGGCTCTCAAAAACATTAGCTTATCTCAGTTTTAACAAAGTGATTGAAGATTATAGTAAAAAAAAAAAAAAAAAGAATTAGACCTTCCCATATGCTGCAGAAGGGGACAAGATTCTGAGCCCCACAGTTCAGCTTTGACTCACAGACGGAGGAGGCCCACCCCAGCTTCTCTCCACTCAAGGGACACTTTGACAAGAAGGAACAATCTTGGCCTTCTCCCCATCTCCTTTCTGTCTGTCCCTCACAAGGACATTCTCTTGGCCAGGTTTCACAGTGGGTGGGTTTCCTCAGGCACCGCCTTCTCTCCTTCACTTCCCGGAAACTCTGCCTTCCCAGGCAGACCTGCCAGCGTCCTACCCACTCTCTCACTTCCTGTGCTGTAACATGGCTTCCAGAGGCAAAGGCAGCCGTACCCACAGCTTGCCTGTGCTGGGTGGATGAGGCATTCCTAGCCTACAGCTGGTTGGGGAAGTGGGCCTCAAAGACTGCCTCACGGGACTAGCCCATCAAGATGCTAGACGCTGGGGACTTGGGAATAGGACCCTTCCTTTGGATTCCCAGGCACAAGTGTCCTGTGCAGCCCAGCTTATCAGAGGGGCCCTGCTTTCTGGGAGACAATGGGCACTCATCCAGAGATTAGTAAACTAGTACTTTGTTTCCCTTTTGCTTTTATCCGTGTGTTTATGACTCCCTTGGCAGGAAACCTGCAAGGAAGGGAGGTGAGCAGTAGGATCTAGGCCTCAAATCTCCCTGGAACCCCTAACAAGAAGGCAGCCCAGTGGTAACTCAGCAAAGATGCTTAAGATGATATTCTCAAGGTCGTACTTTCCCCATATCCTGTCTGCCCCATAAAGTTCTGCCCAAGAGGCATGTGATAAGGTAGAAAGAAGAGACTGGGAGATAGGAGACAAGATTCCATCCCAGCTCTGGCCCTGAGGAAATCTTTCCTTCTCCATAGCTTTGATTTTCTCACCTGCAGAATGAGAAGATGGACCTAGAAGACCCCTGAGTACCTCTCAACTGCTCAAGTTAAGCAACTCTGTGAACTAAATTCAGTTTGCCACCTACAGCCTTGTGTGCTGGACAGAAGCCAGCATGATCCCAGACCTGAAGGAACTGAGGGTTGGTGTGGTGGAGTTAGGAGAGGAAACTCACACGTGTTAACCAACTGGAGAAAAATGCAAGAGTGAGTTTGATTGAATGCCTGAGTTAGTGGATCAGACCAGCAGTGCCTGGCTTGTGGGCTGGAACTCTTGCAAGGGATCTGTACATCCATATGCTCGACAAGCATCAACCGAAGGCTGAATAAATAATACAACTCGCACATATATGTGTGACTATTTTTCAGATCATCAATTGCTGCTGTCACGAATGAACCACAGATTCATTCAAAAGTGGTACTAAAAGCAGATCGCCTTTTGGTTACCATACATGTTCTTAAACAACAGATATTATAAATGCAACGACTGTTTGCAGGTGAAATGAAATAGTATCTGGGGTTTTCTTTAAAATATTCAGGGAAGAAAAGGCAGGCGGGTGGATGAAATTAGAATGAGAGAATATTCATCATTATTGAAGCTGGATAATGAATATATGGGGAGAGGTTATACTGTTGCCTCTACTTTTGTATGTTTGAAATTTTCCATAATAAAACTTTTTTTTTGTTAAGTAGAAATGCTGTTAATGTGTCATTCATGGAATCTTTTGACATAAAAAAAGAGGTTCTTTGTGGAGAGCTGCTCACAATACATTGCTGAGTGGGGAAAAAAAGTAGTTCTAAAGCCATATGTAAGTACGACTTCAATTTTCTTCTTTACAAAAGTGATGGAGTATCTGTGTGCATGTACGTGTGTACATGTATGTGCGTGTGTGTGTGTACATAGGCAAAGACCTTCTTTTCAGATACTTAGGAAGATGTGAATGGTAGCGACCTCTAGGCAAAGGGAATGGAGTGATTTTTATGTTCTTTATTTTGTTTATCTGTATTTCCAGTGAACGTATTCTGCTTTTGTTATAAGCCCAAAATATTATTTTTTGAAAGTTAGTAATAAATGTTAGAGTCAAAAAGGCTGTGAAGCCCTCGTCTGGTTCCTTGTATGCTGTGGGAATTCAGACTTCAGTGAGACCAGCATGGTGCTAGGTGCTGGGAAGCTGTCATGGTGGACAGTCTTCACTGGGTTTTGGGATAGGCAGGGTTTAGGAATTCCAAGGCGAGTGGGAGGGCATTCCAGGCAACACAAAAATAAGGACATCCTGTGTTGAGAGAGTGGCCTTCCCAGAGCAGGGGCTGAGCCCAGGGGCCAGGGGGCTGAGGAGGGCGTGGAGCAGGGATGGAGGGGCTGGGTGGGGCAAGGTCTTAAAGGGCCATGGGGTTCTGGGAAAAGAGGAGCCTGAATGTCTGGCTAAAAATTTTCCTGGGTATGTGTGTGAGTGTGCAAGCGCGTATTAACTGTGGCATTCAGAACAAGGGATAATTGGAAAAACATGACCAATGCTGAGCCGCATGCATTTGGGGACAAGCGGCTCCAGTTCTGGGGTTGTTTGTCATTCCTTATTTCAGGAAAGCAGGAAGACAAAAGATGAAGCGTCAAATGCAACAAAGACTCAGATGTCACCGAGGAGTCAACATGGGGCCGGGATGGCTGAGTATCAGCAGCCACCTCTCAGGGCTCCCACCCATGCCACAACAAGCCCACCGCTGGGCTCCCCACGCACAGCGCCAGCTGCCATTCAGAACCCAAGGCCCTCCGCTTGCCGGTCTTTGGCACGCTGGGAGAGGGAATGCTGGCACCTTCCCAAGGATTTGCCGGAAGGGAGCTGGAGGGGCAGCTGGATGGAGAGGAAGAGGGCGCATTACAGGCAAACTGGAGACAATCCGGGAAACTCCCAGAAACCCCAGCACAAACTGGGGAGAGATCCTGGATGATCCACGGAGGCCTACATGACCTCAAGAAGACCAGAGTCTGCTGGCTCCCAGAAGGTTTGATGGCACATGTCTCTGCACCTCTGTGTCTTTACTGGCAACCAAAGCAGAGGCATGGGAGGGAAGGGGTGCTCAGATCAGATCTGTAGGGAGGTGGGGACATTAGAGCATTTCAAGCCTAGGCTGGGTAGGTGCACTGCTGCTGGGATGACCAGCAAGTGCATGACCATTCGATGCTCTTTGAGCCAGGTGACAGAGAAAAGCTTGCTATCTGATAGAATTGGGCTTTTCTGAGTTCCTTTCACTCACTTATATCTAGGAGACTTTGGCTCTCCAACTAGTGTGTAGTATCTTGGCATTTTAGAACTGGATGCGGCATTACCAAACCTCGCTCTGATCTTTATGAGAACACTGCATATGGTGCCTGGCACTGAGTAGGTGCTCAACAAACATGAGTTCCCTTTTCTGTCCTCATCCTAGCCCAGTGCCTCTGACCCCCTAGCCTGGCTCACCTCCTATCAGACCTGGGTGGTAGCCATCACCAGGAATGCAATAACTTCCTCCTTGGTCATCTAGCCAAGTCCCTTTCCCTCTTCATGCTTAGCCAAATAAGGTTGGACTTCTTCAAAATGTTTACTAGGAAACTAAGAAACAAACAAAACAAAGCTGAAGGCTAGTGGCTTAAGTTGAGAGACTGTTGCAGAATCCCAGAATCCATCAGCAATCTCAGCTCAAAGAACCCAGCTCAAATCCCCAAGGATTTTTTTTTTAAGGACTACTTATTTCTTTGTCTCATTTTTATTTTGTATTCTAATCCTCATTCTCATTATTATCTTTTGCTAATATTTTTGCACATATACCAATGTGCCAAGTACTTTGCAATGTGATATACAGATATCACTTTATCAGGCTCAGAGGTGTTAATTTTTTTTTTTTTTTACTTTTTTTAATTGTGCTTTAGGTGAAAGTTTACAGAGCAAATCAGTTTCTTATAAAACAATTAATACACAAATTGTTTTGTGACATTGGTTGCCAACCTTGCAATGTATCAGTACTCTCCCCTTCTCCATCCCAGGTTCCCTGTTTCCATTCATCCAGTTTTCCTGTCCCTTCCTGCCTTCTCTTCTTTGCTTTTGGGCTGGTGTGCCCATTTAGTCTCATATACATGATTGAACTACATAGCATGTTCCTCACATGGGTTATTGTTTGTCCTACAGACCTGTCTAATCTTTGGCTGAAGGGTGAACCTCAGGAGTAAGTTCAGAACTGAGTTAAAAGGGTATTGGGGGGCCATACTCTCAGGTTTTCTCCAGTCTCTATCAGACCACCAAGTTCAGTTTTTGTTTTTTTTTTTTAATTTGAATTTTATTCTCCATTTTTCTCCCACGCTGTCTGGGACTCTGTATTGTGATCCCTGTCAGAGCAGTCGGTGGTGGTAGCCGGGCACCATCTAGTTGTTCTGGGCTCAGTCTGGTGGAGGTTGTGGTAGTTGTGGTCCATTAGTCCTTTGGACTAATCTTTCTTTTTTGTCTTTGGTTTTCTTCATTCTCCTTTGCTCCAGCCAGGATGGGACCAGTAGATTTATCTTAGATGGCCACTGGCAGGCTTTTAAGACCCCAGACTCTGCTCACCACAGTCCAATGTAGAACATTTTCTTTATAAACTATGTTATGCCAATTGAGCTAGATGTCTCCCGAGACCATGGTCCCCGGCCCTCAGCCCAGTAACTTGGTCCCTCAGGGATTTTGGATGTGTCTGTGAAGCTTCTATGACTTTGCCTTGTTCAAGTTGTATTGACTTCCCCAGTACTGTGTTGTCTTACCCTTCATGAAAGTTACCACTTATCTACTATTTAGTGTTTTTCCTTCCCCATCCCGCCCCTCCCTGGTAACCATCAAAGATTGTTTCTTTCTGTGTGTAAACCTTTTCATGAGTTTTTATAATAGTGACCTCATACAGTATTTGTCTTTTTGTGACTGACTTATTTCACTCAGCATAATGCCTTCCAGATTCATCCATGTTGTGAGACATTTCACAGATTCGTCATTGTTCTTTATCACTTTGTAGTATTCTATTGTGTGTATGTGCCATAGTTTGTTTATCCATACATGTGCTGACAGGCACTTAGGTTGTTTCCATTTTTTTGCTATTGTGAATAATGTTGCAGTGAACATGGGCATGCATATGTCTATCGCGTGATGGCTCTTATTTCTCTAGGATATATTCCTAGGAGTAGGATTGCTGGATTGTATGGTATTTCTATTTCCAGCTTTTTAAGGAAGAGCCGTATCATTTTCCAAAATAATTGTACCATTTTGTATTCCCACCAGCAGTGCATAAGAGTTCCAATCTCCCTGAAGCCTCTCCAGCATTTGTTATTTTCTGTTTTTTTCTTTTTTTTTCCATTAGCGCCAATAATGTCAGGGTGAGATGGTATCTCATTGTAGTTTTGATGTGCATTTCTGTAATAGCTAGTGATCGCAAGCCTTTCCTCATGTGTCAGTTAGCCGCCAGAATGTCTTTGGTGAATGAAGTGTCTGTTCATATCCTTTGCCCATTTTTTAATTGGATTATTTGTCTTTTTGTTGTAGAGGTGTTGGATTTTCCTATAGATTTGAGAGATGAGAACTTTGTCAGATATATTACAGCCAAAATTTTTTTCCCAGTCTGTAAGTTATCTTTTTACTCTTTTGGTGAAGTCTTTTGATGAGCATACGTGTCTAATTTTTAGAAGATCTCAGAGGGGTTAAATAATTTGTCCACAATCACTCCTCTGGAAAATGACAGGACTGGAAGTTGAAACCAGGCTCTTTGACCCCAAAACCTGTATACTGATCACCCTCTAGGATTCCTGGGTTGTGCAAATGGTTAACATATTCTGCTGCTAACTGAAAGATTAGCAGTTTGAGTCCACCCAGAGGCATATAGGATAAAAGACCTGGCAATGTACTTTGAAAAAAATCAGCCATTGAAAACCCTATGAAGCACAGTTCTACTGTGAAACGCATGAGGTCACCATCAGTCAGAGTGGACTCAACCACAACTGGTTAATCACTCTCTACCCTGCCTCTCTTTGACTGTGTATCCAGATCCCTCCTTGTAACAAAGGCATCTAAATTGGGGGATGCTAGTCAAGGGACACAAATGAACCTTGAGGTCCATTTCTGGCCCAGGTCAGCTTCACACAGAACCTCCTGACATTGGCTATGGGACATTTTTGCAACCTCAAGAAGACGAAAGAATGGAACCGCCTTGCATTTCCTTAACTTTTTTTCTTATGGACCTCAGGTGCACAAAGTTCCACTAATAGCAATCTTATTTTACGGCACGTGGTCATCATTGGTTCACACATGGCCCTCCTTTTTTTTATGAGTATATTTTTTTATTCCTAAAAAAATTAAAACTCATAGACCACCACCCAACACAAGAAATAGAACATTGCAAATAACTGACAACTACTTATGTTCCTTCTCTATCCTGTCCCCTGACTCTTCCACAGAGTAAACCACTATGCTGAATTTTGTGTTTATCATTCCCTTGCTTTTTTAAAAAAGCAATTTTATTGCCTATATATGTATGTTTAAACATAACGCTTTTTAATTTATTTATATTTAAACTTGGGGAATTATGTCTGAAGACCAGAACCTTCTTGGGTTTCTTTTTTTTTTTTTTCATTCAAAATCATGTTACCAAGATTCATACATGTTGTTATGGGTCCTTTCTCTTTGTCTTTTCTTTCATCCCATCATTAAAAACAAAGAAACAAACAAATTTACAAACACATTTGGTATACATCTTGAATCTGGTTTTCTTCTTAAAAGACACTTCTGATAGTGTCTTCGATGTGGGTTTTTTGTGCTTGGTCATCTGATCCCTTGTTTAACTCAGAATATTTTTATTATGCCCTGTAATTCAAATAAAATTTGGCTGGATATTAAAGTCTTAGTTCAAAGTTTTTCCTTCAAGACTTTAAAAATATTATTCTATTGTCTTTTTCCCTCTGGTGCTGCTGCTCAGAAGTCTTACGTCAATGATTCTTGTTCCATTGTAGTTGTTCATTTCTTTCTCTATGGAAGCTTTTAAAATATTCTCTCCATCTTTGATATTCTTTAATTTTACTATAATGTATCTAGGGGTAGTTTTCCCTTCTCTTTCCTGTTTGTACTTTATTGATCCTTTTAATCTGAGATTGTTTATTTTTTTAATCTTGGAAATATATTTTTATTATTTCATCAAAAAATTTTTTCATCCTATTTATATTTTTATCTTCTGGAACACCTATTATCAGGATATTAGCAATTCTACTCTTATTCTCCATATTCCTAAATTTCTTTAGTATGTTTTCTTTCTTTATCCTTTTCTGCTACCTTCTGGCAGGCTTCCTCAATCTGATCTTCCAATTCACTAATTTGTTCTTCAGCTGTATTCATTCTGTTATTTGTCTATCATGTTCTTTACTTCAACTATTATATTTTTAATATCTAATATTTTTACTTGGCACTGTTTAAGATTTTTTGTTCTTGTTTCATATTGCATATATGTTGCCCTAGTTCCCTAAATGTATTTCACTTATTTTAAATTTTTGGTCCATTTTTCTAAAACATCTGCTTCAGAGGGAATGTGTAGTCCAGTTGTGATTCTTTTCTTGGGGTGGTGGCATTCTCCCAGCAGTTTAGTTATTTTAGCTCATATTCTCAAGAGGCCTCAACTACTGTCTGAGAACATGTACTGGAAAACAATGAAAGAAGACCACACCTGTCATAGGGCAGAGAGCCTCAGGTAACTGTTTGCCATCATACTACAAAGCAACTTCTCAGGCCAAGGGGAAGACAGTTTCCCTGTATGTAATCCACCAGCCTGAAGTGGGAGAGGGCGAGGAAAAAATGCACAACTGAGCCCAACCTGTTTACCCCAACTGTTCCCTCCAGCAAGGTCTGTGTGCTGCCTTGACACTACCCCTGTGGACACCTACACAGACTCCTCAGCCATTGTCTCCAAAATCTGTAGTAAGGGGCACACAATGCTTGTCCCAAAGCAATGTAGGGGAAAGGCAAGAGCAGACCTTAAACCGTTTTTCCTTAATTTAATCTCTCATCACCATCAGCCACCTTCCATCTTGGCCTTTGCCACCTACACTCAACACACAAATTCAAAACAGCCTTCAGTCTCCCTGAACATTCCTCACACTTTTTGTTGTGGTGGTGCTGGTGATGGTTGTTGTTTCCTCGATTCTGTGTTTCCCTCTACAGGTTCTCCAGGGCTGACACTACAGGAGGGAGTCATCGTGCCCATGAATATTTGCACCTTGGCAGAAACCGGAAACCCTTATGTTTACCAATTCTTTGTTTAGGCTCTCACCTTGCTTCTATCTGAACTTTCCTGTAAAACGGATTATCTCTGGTTCCATCGTTATTTTCAAGTGATATTCCCCCAACCCCTCTACAAAACTAAAGCATACTTATAAAGTAGAATGCTTGAAAAGCACACAACAGCACAAAGCAAAAGTTATCTGCAATCTTATCACCCTGAGTTTTCTCCTGTGAATAATTCAATGCTGATGGATCCCGCCACGCCCTCCAAGAAGGTGGTAACTGTGTACATGCCAAACAGGCTTTGAGACTGCCTATTTTCTGACACCCCTTATGAATACTATACAGTGAAACCCATGACAGCTGGAATTCAGGGGGACTGCTTTGTTTTTTCGAGTCTCCCAAGTTTTCCCCTTTTCTGTCTTATCACTTTTCTATCACTCCCTGTTAGTGTTTTCCTTCTCTGACAGGTTTCTGCCTTACATAGCTTTCAGCTTTCACAAGTTTTACTGTATATTATTGATTTTTTAAAGAAGTTGCCAAACTGATGGTGAAGAAAAAGAATTTCCTTGTTGATTTAACTTATAGACCCAGATTTGCAGAATGGTTGGGCATTGTTTTATATGTTTATTGGCTGTTGATACTTCTGTGAAATGCTCATTTTTACCCTTTGTTCGGTTTACTTTTGAATTGTTTGGTTTTTTTAATTGTTGATTTATAAGATTTCCTTATAGCTTATTAATATTGCTCGTCATTATATGTGTATCAAATATTTCCTCCTCTAGAGAAGAAGGAAGATGACATTTGTTTAACTGTGATTATGTTGTTTTTGAGAATGCAGATGTTTACAATTTTTACGTGGTCGAAACTTTCAATATTTTCCTTTAATTCTTCTGAGTTTTGTGCCTTGTCTGGAAAGATCTTCCCTACTCCACAATTTAAAAAAACAAAACCAAACAAACAAAAACCTCCAAAAGCTATGAATAGATATTTCTCCAAAGCAGTTATGCAAATGGGCAATAAGCACATCAAAAGATGTCAACATCATTAACCATCAGGGAAAGTCAAATCAAAACCACAAAGAGATACCACTTCACACTCACTAGGATGACTATAATAAAAGAGATAGATAATTAGTGGATAAATTCGACCTCTCATACACTGCAAAATGGTGCAACCACTTTGGAAAGCAGTCTGGTAGTTCCTCAAAAGATTAAACACAGAGCTACCATATGACCCAGCAATTGCAGTCCTTGGTATATACTCAAAAGAAGTGAAAACATACGTCCAAACAAAAGCTTGTACACAAATGTTCATAGCAGCATTATTCATAATAACGAAAGAGTAGAAACAACCCAAATGTTCATCACTGATAATGGATAAACAAAATATGGTATACCCATAAAAAACCCAAAACCCACTGCCATGGAGTCAATTCTGGCTCATAGCAACCCTACAGGTAGTACAGAGTTCTATAGAGTAGAACTTCCCCATAGGGTTTCCAAGGCTGTAATCTTTACATAAGCAGACTGTCACATCTTTCTCCTGTGGGGCTGCTGGGGGGTTCGAACTGCCAACCTTTTGGTTAGTAGCTGAGTGCTTAACCACTGTGCCACCAGGGCTCCTACATCCATACAAGGGAATATTATTCAATAATAAAAAAGAATGAAGTGCTGATCCGTGCTACATCATGGATGAACCTTGAAGACATTATGCTAACTGAAAGAAATCAATCACAAAAGACCACCTATTGTATGATTCCATTTATATGAAATGCCCAAAATAGGAAAAACTATAGAGACATAAAGTAGATTAGTGGTTGCCTAGGGCTGAGGAGAAGGGCTAGAGGGGAGAGGAGAGTGACTGCTAATGGGTTTTTTTTTTGGAGGGGGGTGATTAAAAAAAAGTCCTAAAACTGATTGTGGTAATGGTTGCTCAGCTCTATGAATATACTAAAAACCATTGAATTGTACACTTTTAACAGGGAAATTGTATAGTACATGAATTATATCTCAATAAAGCTGCTATTTAAAAAAATAAAACTCTTATATTTTATTCTAATTTTTATGGGGTTTGCTCTATAAATCTTGAAACCATATAAAGTTAATGTTTTGTGTAAGCGTGAGGGAGGAATTTTTTTTTTTTTCAATTGGATAGTTAGCTGTTAGCCTCAACTCCATTTATTGCATGAACTATCTACTTGGCACTGCCTTGAAGTGAAACTTTTATCAGATACTAAATTCTCAAGTGTACACGATTCTGTTTCTAGACCCTGTATTCTGTTTCCTTGTCTGTTTGCCCTTGCACCGTATTGAGTAGTTTTGATTAGTGTAACTTTATAGACTACTCTGTGTCCAGCAGAACAAGTCTTCTCATTCTAAATCATTCTCATTATTTACTCTTCCAAATGAACTCTACCACCAAATTACATTCACTTAAAAAAGAAAAGACAATTGGGAGGCAGGGGGTAAAGGGGGGTTAACGATGATGCAAAAATTACATTGATTTAGGGTAGGGTTGCACAGCTGATTATTGTAATCACTGTCAATAAGTTGTACACTTGTAAAAGGTGAATTGGCAAAGGTGTGTGAAAAAAAGGTGTTTTTACATCTTTTAGTGAGGTCTATGGATTTCTTCACAGGTCTTGAATGCTTATTGAGAAGTTTATGGCTTTTGTTACTATTGCTAGTAAGAGATAACTTTGTTTCATTTTTCTAATTGTTTATCAATTCTTATATATTGATCTACTATCTGGTCACCTTGGGGTACCCTCATGTTATTTGTAATAGCTTTTCAGTTGGGTCTTTTGTATTTCTTAGTTAGATGTAATAGCTAGGAATTTTTATATATTCAGTGGAAAACAAAGGAACAAAAGTAAATCTGCCTTAAGTGAAAAGATAATTTATTTGATCTCAGAATGGTAAGTTCAGGGGAAAGACTGACATCAGGAGGACTTAGTTTTTCTCTACCTCTCTCCTTGGTTTTTGGATGTGTAAGATTCATTCTAAGGCTCCATGTGATTGGTCGCGCGGCCATCACCACAACCCTGGTTACCAAGGGCATGGAGTATGTTGATTGGCTAGGTCTGGGTCACATGCTTGACCCCCGGAGCTGAGGGAGGAACTCTATCCAGGTCATATGGACTGAGCTTGTGTGAAGGAGTGGATTCTCAAGTGAAGTTCGTGAGCTGTTACAGGAAGAAGAGGCAACAGATGTTGGAAAGGCAAATAATAGATGTTCAATATGGAGGCAATCAAATCATCCAGGAATAATCGTGTTTTTGCCTCTTCATTTCCAGTGTTTATGCTACTCAGTTTTTATTTTCTTTTGCATTGTCTAAGATATTCACACTATGCTGAAAAATAGTAGTGATAGTTAAGTCTTGAATTTTACCATTTTAGATAAAGTTTAATACTCTTTACCAAGTAACAAAAAATATCATTCTAAGTCCAGCTGACTAAAATTCTTCAGTTAAAAATGAATGATGAATTTCATTAAATGTCTACTGATATGATCATGCATTTCTCTCTTTTATTTATGTAATCAACTGCATGAATACATTTCTTCATGTTGTAGTGTGTTTACATTTCTGTCAATTGCTTTTATAATGGGAGAGAGATGGACAAAATGTTTTTCTTACAAGAAACATCAAGTAAGTTGTGGCATTTTTCTACTTCAGGTGAATACCTGGTAAGGGGAGAGAGATTGTGGGGTCTGGGTTTGGTAGGCACCTATAGAGGGCAAATATTTGCCAAGACTCAAGGATATGTCTTCTGGCTCTGTTGTCAGACCCAGGCACTGATTGCAACCATGTTAGAGGCAGGTGCCCAGGGTAGCCCAACCCACCGATTACTCCTTCCACATGACCTACTAGGGAGGTCATGGGAGTAATGCACAGGATCAAAATCTAATGGAAGGGGAGAGGCACTCAGAAGACAGATGAGGACACTGAGGCAAGGAGCCAGTGACTTGCCTATAGTTATTCAGGATTTTTAAGCCCAGGCAGTCACCTTCCAAATCCTGAGCTCTTAGTCTCTCCAATATACTGCTCTGTAGGCTGGTCTGTACTGCTTAGAAAGAGGGTGATAAATAACTTGGAAGTACAGAAAAGGAGGGATCAATTCCCTTGTCCCTAACAGGGTCTGAGGCTTCCTCTGAGTCATGGAGCCTTTTTCACCAGGATTAGCTGCCTGGTCCCCTCCAATATTTCTGCCTAAATGGGTTTTCAAAGATCAAATCTTCCTATTCTCACACCACATAGATTTTTCTAGAGAGGGAAAGTTTGTAAGAAAAGAAAAATTTATATAAATTCCAGCTGACTCAGGCTTGGAAAGGATTGGCCCCATCACAAAGTTGATGCAACTAACAGCTCTGTGTTCAGAATGGACATCAAAATGTGGAAACCCACAGGGCTTTGGTAACCCCTTAAAAGCCTAGTTTGTCTTAGATACAATGGAGGGAGAGTGGGACAAACCTCAGTAATAACCTAAGACAACGTTGGAAACCCAACGGTGGGGTTAACCAGCTCTTCCTAACAGAGAAGAGCATTGATTTTTTAGAACCACATACGGGGAAAACAACATTCATCCATGCTTTTGGTGAAAACTTACCTAGGTCCTTCTGTGTGCAAGGCAGCCCACCAGCTGTTAGGTATACAGTGGAGAACAGAGGAGACATGGTCCCTGCTTTGATGGAGTTTACAGTGTGGCAAAAGAGATGGATAATAAACAAGAAACAAATTTCAAATTCTGCTATGAAGGAAAAGAAAAATGTGTTGTGGGAGAGGAGGAGAGAGGTGCATACATGGAGATGCCAAGGGTAGGAAGAAGCCATCCAAATGAAAGAGCAGGACAGCCACAACATGGGCTAAGACTTGGCAGTAGGAAAGGGCTTGGCTTGTTCAAGGAACTAGAAGACCATGTATCAGGAGCATTGTGTACTGGGGTAGACTCATGTGAGATGATGCTGAAGATGTATCATGGCCAAATCATGCAGGTTCTCTCTGGCTACGTTAAGGAGTGTGGATTTTGTTCCAAGTAAACTGTGACACCATTGAACATGTTTTAGGCGGCAAATAACGTAATCTGATTTTTGTTTTTTAAAAAAAAATTGCTCTAACTTTTATATGTAAAATAGATAGGAGAGGGAAGAATTGGAAATAGTGAAATTTGTTAAAGGCAAATTCCCAGATAAGAAATTACAGAAGCTTGAACCAGAATGATGTCAGTGAAAATGAAGAGAACTAAATGGACTAGAGATGTATTTTGGAAGAAGAATCAACAGAACCCGTCCATGGAAACAATGTGGGCAATAAGGAAGAGGGGAAATTCACAATTACTCCCAGGTTTCTGGATGAAGTAACTTGTTGGATGATGATGCCATCATGAGATGGGAAAGCCTGGGGGAGAGGTAAGTCTTGCAAAGGTAAATTAATGATTCTACTTAAGGCATGTAGAAATTAAATATTTACCTTTTCAAACTCCCTCTATTTAGGACCACACACTTTAGGGCCTCATCTCTGGAGACACCCTAGTCTGGTGGGGTGGTATGAGCCCTACAAGCCAAACACCAAGGACTCTGGAGCACAGAAGGGCCCTGGAAGACCTCACCACCCACTCTTTGCCCTAGCCCCACAATGACTGTTCCCCAACTGCCCCATGGGGAAAAGCCCAAACACCTCCCACCACCATTTCTCCATCTGGATAGGAGGAAGTGGTTGACCTTGGGAGTGTTTCCTGACCTCCACTGGGGAACTGGATCCCAGAAACATCCTCCCCCATGCAACAATCCTCTTCCCCTAAATGCTTCCCAGCTCTCCAGATGGTCTCCAGATACCCCGCGCCCTCTCCCCTGGGTGCAATCATCATTCCCAGGGTCAGTTCAGATCCTTGGATCCCTCAGTCTAGGGAGAGTCATGAGTCCATCTGTCATCACCTACACCCCTGGAGACTTAAGAGGGCAGAGAGCCAGGCCAGCGGGCAGAGCACATCTGCATCTCCTTGCTCAGGCCTTGCTCTTCTGGTTACCCTGTGGAGGATCCCAGCTGGGAAATCTACAAAAAAACTCAGGAATCACTAGTTTGAGCCTTCCACCAACACATGCACCCTACCATCCTCATGCATGCTTTTCTCATCATCCCAGACTTAGCTCAAAGGCCACCTGTTTTGGGAAGGCTTCCTAATTTCCTGGCAGACCTAGTCACTCCCTCCCTTCTGCTCCTTTGACCAGACTACAATGTCAACATTGATTGTACTGAAATGTAGTGACCTGGTCATTTGTCTCTCTTTTCCATTAGACCTGTGCTGTCTAATATGATTGCCACTAATTACATGTGGCTATTTACACTTAAGTTAATTAAAATTAAATAAAATTAAAAATTCATCCCTTCATCTGTAGTAGTCACATTTCAGATGCTCAACAGCCACATGTGGCTAGTGATTCCCATATTGGACATCACAAATTGAGAACAAGTCCATCGTTGCAGTAAGTTCTATTGGGCAGCTCTGCATTAGACCAAGGGCTCCCTGAAAATCAAACTAGGTCTTATTCACCTTTGTACCCCTAGCTCCCAGCATAGTACCCAGAACATAGAAGATGCTTACTAAATGGATTGAATAAGTAGATGACAGAATGAGGTCTGGACACCAAATATCAAGAGGACTATAGACAGCCTGTATATAGCATGTTTCCAATAGAGGACCAGGAGAAAATATACAGTAGGTGAAAGGCAGACAGGACAACTCAATGTGTGGCAGTGTGCTCTTTCCCTGTCCTGAGGCACTAGAATGCTGATGTCAATGCCCTCCAACAGAACAATTATGTCGGTGTATAACCACACAGAACTGCCCATTACTACCAATCTCTTCTCAGCATCACCTCTTTTCACCTCTCTGCTGATCCACGCCCCACCATTGTCCTTGCAAGCCCCTGGGAAGACTCTCCTGTTCAACTCCAGCTGGTCCCACTCGCTCCATGGTTTGCTCAGCATTCTTCAGGACTGCTTTGAGGAACTCCGTTTAGCATCTGTGATCACTGTCCGTTTTTGAGCTCCAGGGCGTATGTCTTATATCCAAGATTTCTCTCTCTCTATCAGGCAGACCAAGGGACCCCAAAAGTTAGGCTCCATAACACCTGGCCTCCCCAGGGGCAGCAACTATATTTTACTGATCAGGATAGGTAGGAGCTCCCCGGAAGCTAGTGCCCATTTTCTCACCAGGAAGAGGGCTTATAAGGGAGGGACCATGAGGTCTGACTAACCAGCGTCTTGTCCTCCATGGCAGACTCAAAGTAGATGCTTGAGGAAGCTGAAGATGTCACTGTATCTCCCCCACAAACTCATGTAAACTTTAAGCAGCAATTTCTCCTCAAGGCAGGTGGTAGGCCCTGGAAAAGTGGGGGATACATACTCAAGCCTTGAGGATTTGAAGAAGCTAAATCTACCCTCCTCCACTGCCTTGCTGTTCTTGTTTTACTATATCAGCTCTTATTTCAATACCTTGAGCCTATCATCTTCCTTTGCTCTCTGAGAATACATGCCTCTTCCTGGGAGTTGGATTGGGCAGTCCTATAGCTCTGGTTTGGCTCTATAAGTGTTCCTAATTAACCATGGAGCTATCTGTATATTCATTGCTTTTAGAGATGGTTCTACCATCAGGAGGGGCCCTTTAGTCCTGGGGCCTTAGAGTATTGCTCTCATCCTAGGCTCATTTCTCTGTGGCCCTCTGGTATCCTCTGGAGTTTATGTACAAGGCTGGTGGTAGTACAGTTCTGTATGCCCTTGGAGATAGTTCAAATTCTTCCTCCACCAAACCTGGGCCATTCTCATCTATAATCCCAAAGCCCAAGATGGCAGCCCCATGGAATCCAAGGTTGTGGAGGGTGGTGTAGTATTTGCAGTGTCCTCATTCACTCTGTCCTTTTACCGCGCTTTCAACACCATCCTCTTTCACTCAAACACCATTCCTTCCAGGTGACTGTAGCTGTACTCTTTGGCCCCTAAAAAAGAGTCTAGTCCTCAATAGCTCATCCTTGGAACTGGAAGGCTTAATGTATCCTATGCTCCATGTACAGTCCCTTCTTATTGGTTCTGGATGGCACTCCTTATATTACAGGGAGGTCTCTTATAATCATCATTTAATATAATTATCATTCATCATCTCAACACCTGTACAGGAATACACACTGTCTCTATGATGAGGCTTGTTCTTGCCCAGTGTGGTGTGAGAGGTCTTGGGAAAACTTTTCTTATCCTCAAAAGTGTTTTAATGTTTTCCCATTAGATTCATTCCTTTTGATTGAACCTAGCCTTCCCAGACCCTTCTTTTTAAGCTGTTGTTTAACTTTTTGCCTCCCTTCAGAGCCTGCTCAAGATTGCTCACATAGGGTGAACTTTGTGGATGCCGGGTGACCTCTGACTTCCCCACAAAAGGAAAGTAGGAGCAGGTAACTGTCCTAAAGACTGCCTCTGTGCTCCTCTTCCCTCGGTTGACACATCTGAGAGTGTAGACTGTCTTTCCCATGTTCAGGGCAAAGGAGGAGAAGAGCTGGAAGTCATCAGGGTGTTGTTTTTGCCAGCGGAGCCCTTGAAGTGGAGACAGGAGAAAAACAAACAAGCTCATGTCATCTCCCCTGGGCCCTGGAAGAGGTCCCTTTCACAGCCAGGAATGTGACAGGGAGTGAAGTCAGCCAGGAGGCTGCCTGCAGAGGGAGGGGTGTAGGCAGCCCTTGGACTGAGGGTGGGAGATACAGAGCTGGAGATGGGACCAGAGCTGGGGGATCTCTGCTACTCACACCCCCAAGGAAAGGCAATGAGTCATCCAGAGTGAGTGGTACCCTGAGGCTGGAGGGCCCCATGGCACAGAAAGAGGGTGAATCTCAGCAATGCCGCTTACAATCTACTAAAGGAATCTAACAGATGTTCTTTGGAGGCCAGTTTAATGGTATACATGCGGCAATAATTATATCAATTGGCCACCGATTGGTCAGGAAAATCATAATCAGAAGAAAAAGAGAGTCAGAAGTAGGGACACAGAGAGAAAAGGGGGTCCCAGGGAGGAGGCAAAATGCCAGAGAGGGGAACCAGACTTGGGCTGAGAAACAGAGCCTAGAGAAAGAGACCAACTGGGAGAGACTCAAGGTTATGCTAAGCTTACCCAGCCATCTGGAAACCAGGGGAGCACTGACAGGACCAAAGCCAACCATACACGCTATGTTGCTGCGTTGTTTCAGGAGCCTTGACCGGGAATCACATGACGTGTTCCACCCTCATCTCTCCACTGCGGGGCCGAAGCCATCACCAGGCAGCCCTGGGCCCAGGCCTCATTCTCAGCTCACTGCAGTCCCTAGAAACCAGGGAGAGAGGAGACAAGAAGAAGATATCGAGTTTCTTTATACATTCTCCTTCCTCCTCCAAACTGTGCATTGAAGGTCCCCCAAAATACAGCCACCCCTTTGAGACCACAGGGCTCTGGCTCAACCTACTCTTCCTTTTTCCCTCCACCCATTTAAGAAAGTTTAAGAAGACCAATCACTAGAAAAGAACATCATGGTTGGTAAAGTAGAGGATCAGCAAAAACGAGGGAAACCCTCAATGAGATGGATTGACACAATAGCTGAAAGAATGGACTCAAACATTCCGACGATCATGAAGATGGGGCAGGACCAGGCAATATTTGCTCTGTTATACATAAAGTTGCCATGAGTCAGAGCCAACTCAACAGCAACTAACAACAATAAGGTGGTTCTACCTGCTCTGACCCTGCTCTGACCCCTGCTCTGGGTCCCTGGCCACGTGAGTGAAGCTGGGTTAGGAGTCACCAGAGCTGGCATCAGGCCTAATTCTAGAAGTAACTCTCTTTGTAACATGGAGCTCACACTGAATGGGTCAGGTACTCAATTTGCCCATTTGTAAAATAGGGAGACAAATCCCAACCCCTCACCTCACAGGCATAGTGGGAGGTTAACGTGAAACCATGGTGACCCGAGCACCCAGGAAGCAAGATAAAGCAATTTGAAGTATTCTGAAGAAGGACCTATCTTTGAGGAACTTCTGCTAAAAATAATGAGTCCTTCATCAATCTGGGATCAGACTGTCAGAGCTTTTGTGGTCCAACTTTTCAATGTATAGATGGGGAAACTGAGACCACCTAGATCAAACAGCCTGTCTGTACTGGCTTTGGGGTTTTGTTGTTGCTGTTGTTTTAATTGCTCTAACTTCTAGGTGTAAAATAAATACTAGAGAACAACATAGAAATTAGGGAGACAAGTTAAAGGAAGGAAGGGTATGTATGGGGATAGCCCGGCCATCATCTGGCAGTCTTAACCTTGTGTCCACAGCCTTGACCTTGTGCTTGCAGTCTGATAAATAGGTTCTTTCTTGTACAGAGACTGAGATTCCCAGGTCTGAAGCTCCTCCCTGAGAATCTCTTAGCTCCCTATTCATTTGGAAACCCAGGCCTGGGCCTTGCTCTTGCTTCTCCTCACAGAGGTCCCAGTCCTTCTCCATCTCTGGTCCTATGGCCAGAACTCCCTCCCTGCTCCCAGACTCCCTGATGCTTCCTGCCTGCCTCTCTTGAATACCTGATCTCTTACTAGAATGTGAGTCCCGTGTGGGCAGGGATCTTGGTGTCTCTTGTTCACTGATATATCACAAGCTCCTCAAGAAATGCTGGCATAAGGGGAACACTCAATTTTGTTGAATGAATGAAGGAACCTGCAGAGGCCTGGACCCACTACAAAAGGATTGGTGAGAAAACGGAGCCCGTTTCTCCACTGATGGGAAACAGACAGGAGAAGACATTGTGGGGTGAACACTGGCTGGCTTTCCTCCTCTGCTCCCCCACCCCGCCCCATAGTTTGTAGCCTCACTTATCTTTCCAAAAGGGATCAACTCATCACACAGAGGACCACCTCCCTCTGTCAGCAAAAGTCCTGTAGCTCCTCACTGCCTGGTTGAATCCTCTGGCCTCTTCTCTTCCTTGGTTCCCAGTGTCCATCACAGCCTTGGGGATGGTCCCCCTGACCTGTCAGGACACGGGCTTACCATCCATACAGGCTCCATCTGGCAGCTCCTTCCTCCTAGACTGGAGTGTGGATGTTTAGGGGTCACCCCTATCCTGAGGGTGACCCAGGGTAGGGAAGGCCCAGCTGGGCCCAGCTCCCAAAACTTATTGAATGTTATCAAGGGAGTTTCTCCAGCTTCCCTCATAAGTACATCCCCAACTCTGCTGCCCTAATTCTCTCTCCACATCCTAGCATCTACTTCCACAAGCTGACTTCCTAGAGGGTCCAGACCCAAGGCCACTTCTTGATGCTTCCACTCAGAGCATAAGGAGGCCACTAACTCTTATCCCTGGACTCCAGGCCCCAGGGAAAGCCAAGACCTTGTGTTCCTCACTGCATTCCAGGCCAAACTATGGGGGGACTGACAGGAAAGCCACCAAGGTGGTCTGGGCTCCCAGGAACAGCCTGGTTCCTTCTTCCCACCCAATTCTGACCTCCCACCACCTCTAAGCCTTTTGGCTCTAAATTGTCTGCAGGAATCTTGGCCCAAATCTCCACAACCCCTCCTTCCACCTCCTCCCAAGGCCAACTTATTTTCTCCCTCCCAAGCAGAGCCCTGAGCACCCTCACTCACTCAAGAGACTCTTATCCCCCTGCCACTTTCCTTTTCTGTCCCTGAAAAGTATCCTGCTGACTCAGAGATTTTAACAAAGTTCTAATGAAGCTGGAGCCCTAAATTTTGACCCTTATTTAAGAGGTGTCACCTCTGCACTGTTCCCTTTACCTTAGTACAGACAGACTCATAAACCAGACCCAAATTGTTACCAGACTCTACCCAGACACTGACTCCTAACCATGCCTTAGTCTGGCCCCCTAAGCCTGGCCTCAGACTATCTTGCCCTGCATACAGATTGATTCCTAACTGTGGTCTTCACCTGATCCCAGTGGTACCCTCACAATGACCCAAAACACCCCCTTTCTGAGCCAGCTCTCAGTGTGGTATGTGAGACACTTGAGAGACCAGATGTCTGAGGCCTCTGGTGAATCTGCTCAGAGCCCAGCTTGGGTGGAAAGGGGCTGGCCTCCCAGAATTCACTGCCTCACAGAATCTCTTCTGCGATCAGGAAGAGCTCTCTGGCCCTGAGACCTAGAGTCCTGCTCTCACCCTGGGTTTATTTCTCCATAACCCCATTTCCTTGTGTGAAGCTTACGCATAGACAAGTGACTCTTGGTGACAGTTCTTCCTCTACTGGAATCTGGGCCATTCTCATCTACAGCCTAAAGTCCAAGATGGTGTCCCCATTGATGCCAAGGTTATGAGGGTGATGTAGTATTTAGTATCTTCAATCATTCACCCTGCCCTTCCACTGGGCTCTCAACACCAGTGTCTTTTATCCAAACACCATCTCTTCCAAGGAACTGCATCTGCACTTCTCTCCCAGGCCTCTCTTAGGACTCTGAAACTGTTCAGATCTCCTTGGGTTTCCTGGGGTCTCTGAGCCCTCTCTCCCTTGATCCTTACCTGGATCCCCACCAACACGCCAAGTCTGTCTTCAATGGGAAGTCACCTCTTTCATATTTATCTCAACCCTGGAGACAATGTGGGCTTCTGAAACTCCAAGTCATGGCCTTGTCTGTCTGAATAAATTTGAGTCTTTAGTGGAACTGGTCCAAAGAGGGGCTTCAAGGGGGCAAAATAGGAGTCTCAGGCAGTGCTGAGTACAGAATTGCTAGCCCAGCCCTGGATGCCCTCTGCTTTCACCATCCCTGCTGCCCCCTCCCCACACACAGTGACCTTATAAATGAGTTCCCTAGGGCTGCTGTAACAAAGTACCACAAACTGGGTGACTGAAAACAACAGAAAGCTATTCTCTCACAGTTCTGGAGGCTGCAAGTCTGAAGTCAAGGTGTCAGCAGGGCTGTGTATCTCTGAAAGCTCTAGGGGAGGATTCTTCCTTACCTCTTCCTAGCTTTTGGTGGTTCCTGGCAATCTTTGGCGTTCCTTGACTTGGAGATGCATCACTCCACTCTGTACTTCCATTTTTACATGGCTGTCTTCCCTCTGTGTCTGTCTGTCTCTATATTTCTTCTCTTTTTATAAGGGTACCACTCATATTGGATTAGGGCCCACCTTACTTCAGTATGACCTCAAGTTAACTTAATAACATCTTCAGTGATCCTATTTCCAAACAAGGTCACGTTTATAGGTACCAGGGGTTAGTACTGCAACATTTCTTTTTGAGGGACACAAATCAATCCATAACACTTGGAAGCTGCAGAGGATGCCCTGGGGCACATCAGGAAGTGGAGAGGGTACTGTGGGGGAGTCTGAGGCTCCTGTGGCCAGAAGTACTGGGAAAGGTGAGCTCAGAGGTGGTCACGGCCCAAAACACCTGTCTTCCCTTTTTGCCTTCCCCAATTGCCTTAAAATGGGCCAATTATGGATTTGTATGAATAACAATCATTTTATTTAAAAATGGCAAACACTTCTACAAAGGCTAGGCCTCATTCTCATGCACATTCTGGAGTTGGTCACTCCTGGCTGAGACTATGTCCTTGAGGCGGCATGAGGGGCTTGGGAGGAATGGTGGGTAGAGGAGCATGGTAGACCTTTGGGAGTCTGAGGCGGCATAGCTGTGGACCTGCGTGGGCAGTACAAGGAGGGCTTCACAAAGTGAAGTGAGGGCGGAGCAAAGATGAATGGGATTTTTGAAAACTTTACCTAGGGCTAGCTCTTGATTGGGGTTTTCTTTCTTCTCTTTCTCTCCCCCTTCTTTGTCCCCTTCTCTGTATTAACCTTATAGCTCTAACCCCCTGACCTTTAGAGAACATTAATAAACTATAGAAAAATAGAGCATCACTATTGCTGGTTTTCATTAACTCCATTTTCTGTTTTTCCTACTCTCCTTCATTTGCCAAATATTAATGAGATCCTGCAATGTACAAAGTACTGGGTTCTTTCTGTCTTCTTTCTCCATTTTTAAAAAAAAATGATTATAAGGCAGAGTCAGGGACCCCAGCACAAGATGAAATCTGACCAGAGATAAGGCTAGTCTAGTCCGGATCTGGGTGGGTCACTGATCTTGGTGAGCAGAGTGGAGAAAATTCCAAGAGCCTCCTTTGAGTTAGACAGAACTCCAGCCAGGCCCTTCCTCCTACTCCACTATAGCAGTCTTTCTAATCAAGCCACCATCAACTGGCCTCCCTACTTCCCCACCCCCAATCCATTTTTACTCACAGGGCAGGGCCATTGTTCAGAACACAAGTTCAATGATGTGACTGTCCTACTTAAAATCCTTCAAAGATTCTCCAAGGTTCTTAAAGACCAACAGCCTTCATGATATCCAAATTTCTGGATGGTCTGGCCCCTGACTACCTCTCCTCTTATCTCAAGCTGTACCTCTTCTTGCTTATTACAGCCACACTGGTGTTTTTCAGGACCCTTCAAGTGTCAAATTCCTTCCTCCCTCATGACCTTCACCCATGCTGATCGTCTGCCTGCCACACTTTTCCCCAGCACTACTCTCTTCTTGCCAACTCCTACACATCGTTCAAATGTCAATAGAAGTGTCACTTCTTCAGAAAGGGACATCTTACATGATCTTCAGACAAAGTTAGTTCCTGTTATATGCTCTCATCATTACCCTTAACATCATCATATTTTAATTACTGTTTATGCAATAAATGATTATATTAAGCTTTTTGAGAACAGGGATCCTGTCTGTGTTGGCTGTAGATATTGGGCTGACTCAACTAACTCCAGGTCTTTGTGGGGAAGAGCTCAGAGGACACCACTCCATTCTCCGTCTAACTGAAAGGTTGAAGCCTACATGCAGGATCAGAGCAACAGGGATGGAACCAACCTGGGTTGGAGATAACACTTCATGTGCATTTAGACCAGGGCTCCCACTAGCCTGTGCAGTGCCTTTGTGATTAGGAAAAGATGTCTCTTCTGGGTGGGCACAGTCCTATACACAGCCCTTGATCAGTGGAGGCTGAGCTACTGCATTTCAGCTCCAACTCACCCTTGGGCAAGTGCTTTTTTGAGGAACATGTCCCGATTAAGACCCAGGTACAGAAATGAGCTAATTTTCAAGTTAGCTAAAGACACAGACCCATGTTCTGAAACTCTACAGTTTTCTCAGACCCAAGTGAGGCTCAAGAAATTGTGTCTCCTGTCCCCAACAGGTCCATTGTAACCTCTCTCAGAGATTTATTTCCTAGTCTGGTTCTGCAGATATCTCAGAGCTTCCCACAAGCTGCAGCCACTTCTGCCTTCCTTAAAACCAAACTAAACCCACTGTCATTGAGTCAATTTCAACTCGTAGTGACCCTGTAGTACAGAGTAGAACTGCCCCATAGGGTTTCCAAGGTTGTAAATCTATGGAAGCAGACTGCCACATCTTTCTCCTACAGAGTGGCTGATGAGTTCGAACTGCTGACCTTTCAGTTAGCAGCCAAGCACTTAACCACTGTGTCACCAGAGCGCCTTTCCCCCTTCCTTAGTGCTTCCCAAATCAGTGGCCCTCCCTTCCCCTCTCCCCACATCTGCTGACACCTGTTATTTGTTTCACTCAGAATCTTGTTTGAGGAGGGGGGTCTGCCTGGTGGACAAGGCATCCCCAAACCTGAATATTCTAGCTATAGCTCTGTGTTTTGTAATGGTAGGGAGGGGGATGACCTACTCAATCAGGGAGAATCATGGGTGTGCATTCCCAGAGCAGGGTCCTGAGGATGAGCAGAGAAGCAAGGACTGCCTCCAGCTGACCATCAGAAGGGCCTGCACTGGGTGATAAAACCACCACAGCATTTTTGGTTCTCAGCAAGGTCTGGATGACCGGTCAGTGAACAGCTGCTCTGCAGCTGGGAAAGCTCTAGCCCGCCCTATCCTCCCCAAGTCTGACCTCCACATGCCCCCATGGATTGTACTGCCCCCCCAAGCCAGCAGCCTGTCATCAGCCTCCCATTTCACTCTCTCCCTATCCTCTGGTTCCATAGCTCACACTCTGAGAGTGGCTGGGGCAAAGCAAAGCAACGGCGGACTCCTCCCACCACAGGTGGCAGGTGAGAGGCACTCCCAGCCCATCATGACCGAGTCTTTGGCCCCTTGAGGCCTTCTCCCCACATTGCCATCATGGCTCAATCTGGCCATATGAGGCTTGCAGACATCCTCGCTGTGCCTCCCTGTCCACCGGGCTCTCTCCAGGGGAGACAGGGCAGGCTCTTGGAGCTCCTGGAGACCCATATTTGGGGATTCTGTCTTGACATAGTGTGAGCTTTTCCTCCTCCTCCTTCCACTGGTTGACCAATCTGTTTGTGTGCCACCATATGCCTTTTCTCTCCTTCTGCCATCAAAGAGGCAGCCAGTGCTGACAGCCCAGGCCCCTCTTTCTTCTTCCACTTCTATCCTGGCTCTGGTTCATCTGTTCTTGTCAAAAAAGGAATTGGATCCAGGGGTTTCCAATCATCCCACCTCATATAACATCTGCAACTTGCAACATCAATTTATTGCTATTAAAACCATCATCTTCATCACCCTGATCATTGCCACCACAACTATGGTCAGCGCAACCACTACTACTATTGTCACAATCCAATAAACACTTCTCATCACTCCCATCTGTATCACCATTTCCATTGTCTCCACCATGATCATTGTCACCATCACCAACAGTCATTACCACCACCACCTCAATTATCTCCAATTATCATTACTGCTATTATTAATATCTCCATCACAGTCATTGCTACCATCATCATCATCTTCACAGACATCATCGACTTCCATCATCGTCATCACCCTAACCGCTAGTATTGTCATCAATGCCACAACCATTACATCATCACCATCTTCTTCACAGACTTCATCACCACAACTGTCATCCACCATCACTAGCATCTTCATCACCATCACCTTCACAAATATCATTACACACTGCCATCAGCATCGTCACCGCTACTATAACCACAATCCCACAACCATCAATACCATCACTAGTATCAACATCCATCACTACCACCCATCATCACCATCCCCATCATCATTTATCCTCTTTATTCAGTTGTCTTTCTCTGTAGGGAATTCTATGAAATTCAGCTCTATTCTGAAAATTTTTACTGAACACTTTTTATTAGTTCAACCCACAGTGGGTTATTCAGGTTGAATTAGTTAGCTTTTGCTGCTTAGCAAACAACCCAAAAACTTAGTGGCTTAAAAAAACAATAATTTTATTTAGTTCGTGATTCTTGGGTCATCTGGGCAGTTTTTCTGCTCTGAGCTGGGTCAGCTGATCTCCACTGGATGTTCTCATGTGTTTTTATTCAGCCAATGGGTCAGGCAGCAACTGGATGAACTAGAATGGCCTCATATGTCTGATGGAGCACCTCAATTCTCCCTCCTGTGGCCTCTCATCATCTAGCAGAGGTGCATTCATACACTAAGCTCAGCAAAAAGGCAAGCCCCAATGAGCAAGGGTACTTTTTGAGCCTCTACTTTGCATCATGTTTGCTAGTGTCCCGTTGTCTAAAGTAAGTCATACCGTCAACACAGTCAAGAGGTGAGGAAATAGACTCCAACTCCTGATGGGAACATCTGCACTGTCACATTGCAAGGGCATGGATTCAAGGAGGGGAAGAATTTATGGCCACTTCACAATCTACCACACAGGTGGACATAGAAAAAAGAGAAGAGCTATTCTTTATAGCCAGGAGCATACAATGGCTAAAAAAAAATAAAAAAATAAAAAAAACCGTTGCCGTCAGCTCGATTCTGACTCATAGCAACCCTATAGGACAGAGTAGAACTGCCCCATAGGGTTTCCAAGGAGCGGCTGGTGGATTCAAACTGCCAACCTTTTGGTTAGCTGCTGTAGTGCTTAACCACTGCACCACCTGGCTCCATACACTGGCTAAGAGGCTCGCAATTCAATGTGCCTCATTAATCAGAAGCTTGTCCTTAGAGTCAGTTCCAGAACTAGAATAGCTTCCTACCCAGAATCACTATGTGTTTCCACTTTGTCAATTCCATATTCCATGAAACTCTAAACTTCCCACATTCACCTTTCCTCTCCCAGAGTTCCCTCTTCCCTGACTTCCTTGATCTCCAAGGACACTGAATTTTTGCAGGGACCCCTTCTTCCAATTCTCCTCCTCAAGGGACCCTCTCCATTTCTACTGGGCACATCTTATGCACCTTCTCAGATTCTCTTAGACCCATGGCCACAGTCCTCAGCTGCCCCTACAGTCAACTGACTTTCAGCACACCTGCTTGGTTTTGCCACCTGAGGCTGACCAGCTCCCCTGGTCAGCCTAGTGCACTTGTACACATGGAGGAAGCATCACCACTGCACAGCATAGGATCTGGCTTCCTAAACAGCTGCTGAAGGGGCTGAATGATACATTCAGAAAGGTCAGGTTAATTAGTTCCCTATGAATTGAATTTTGGAAGAGAAAAGATGGAAGGGAACTTTAGATAAAAATTTCTCTCACTTCCCACTCCAACCGATTGTTCTGAGGCACTCTTTTTCTACACAGCCTGCCCAGAGATGTCCCACCTGACTGAGTGGATGCACCTACGTATTGATCTGTTGTATGCGTCTTTTTGCAACTTGTCAGGAAGCAGTGGCCAATGCAATAACATCTTGCACAGTTTCCTATCCTTTACTGCTTCATTTCCATTTGCCTAACTTCCATCTTGCTGCCCTGGGTTTGCCCATCCCATTGCCATTGAGTCGATTTTGACGCATAGCAACCCTGTAGGACAGAGTAGAATTGCTCTGTGGGGTTTCCAAGGCTGTGAACTTTACAGAAGCAGACTGCCACTTCTTTCTTCTGCAGAGCAGCTGGTAGGTTCAAACTGCCTACTTTTCAGTTAACAGCTGAGCTCTTAACCACTGTGCCACCAGGGCTCCCAAATGAAGCATTAGCACCTAAGCCTTGCCTCAGGCTCTGTTTTCTAGGGAACCCAAACAAACACATCATCCTAAAGGCATTCCGAGCCAGGAGTGTCTTGGGAGGAAGTGCAGGACGTCAGAGGGCCAAATGGCTGTTCCTTTTAACTAAAGAAGGTTCTAGAATTGGCAGAGGTTTTGTTGTGTTATTGGGAGTAGGGGAGATGGGAAAATGCTAGAAAGTAACCCCGTAGAGGAATTTACACAGTGGGAAAATGTTTTCACTTGGAGAAATTTAAAGCCCTCCCCACCACCACTACCACTCATCCCCGATCACGTCACACTGGGTTTCCTGAAATTCCCAACGAACACCCAGATTCAAACAACGCCTCAATCTTCATGTTGCAGGACTGAGCCTGGGTTCACAAGTCAAGGGTCAGGAGGTCACTCAGCCCAACTAGCAGTGTACCAGTTCCAAACTATCTCCTGAGTAGCTGCCAGTCTTTTTTTTTTTTTTTTTTTT
>NW_004443940.1:10940589-10942041 GCF_000243295.1 Trichechus manatus latirostris
TGTGATTGACTTATTTCACTCAGCATAATGTCCTCCAGTTTCATCCATGTTATGAGATGCTTCACAGATTCATCCTTGTTCTTTATCATTGCATAATACTCCATTGTGTGTATGTACCATTCATCTGTTGATGGGCATCTAGGTTGTTTCCATCTTTTTGCTATTGTGAACAGTGCTGCAATGACTGTGCATATGTCTATTCGTGTGACAGCTCTTATTTCTCTAGGATATATTCCTAGGAGTGGGATTGCGTTTTGTAGTTCTTTTTTTGTGGTGCTGACATTTTCTTTGTTCCTCTTACTATCCTGTGCTGAGTTCCTTTTGTTTGTGGAATTTTTTTAATTTCTTTTGTTTTTGTAGGTTTTGTTTTTACTGAGACTTTATGTTTTTCTTCTTTACTTTGATGAGTAAGTTTGTTAACTTTCTTTGTGGTTACCTTGAAATTTACCCTTATCTTCGTAGGTTTGAACCGGTCTATTATTACTTGGTATTGCCTTGCCTTCCTCTCCATTAAAAGGTTCTATACCTACACCGTTTATTTCCTCCTTTATTGTCCTGATGCTGTTGTTGTTTACAGATTAACCTCTCCGGTTCCCTGTTGTAATTCTTTTGGTTTTGCATAGTCCTTAAGAGTTCATTTCCTAGGTTGGTATCTGGCTAGTACAATCCTGTGTCCTATATTCAGCCTGTGGTCTGATGTTTGTTCTCAGATCGAAGGACTCCCTCTAATAAGTCTTGTAAGTTTGATTTGGTTTTTACATAGTCCCTTAATTTCTGTTTATCTGGAAAATGACCTTATTTCACTATCATATTTGAACGAGAGTTTTGCAGGGTATATTATCCTTGGCTGGCAATTTTTTTCATTCAAGGTTTTATATGTCATCCCGTTGCCTTCTTGCCTGCATGGTTTCTGCCAAATAATCCAAGCTTTGTCTTATTGTTTCTCCTCTGTATGTGACTTTTTGTTTCTCTCAAGCCACTCTCAGGATTCTTTGTTTGTCTTTGGTTTTAGCGAGTGTGATTATGATATGCCTTGGTGATTTTCTTTTGCAGTCTATCCTATATAGGGTTCGTTGAGCTTCTTGGATGGTCAGCTTTTCAACTTTCATGATATTGGGGAAGTTTTCTGTCAGCAATTCTTCATGATCCTCTCTGTGTTTTCTGTTTTCTCCCCCTGTTCTGGAACTCCAATCACTCGCAGATTTTTCCTTTTGATTGTATCCCACACAGTTCTCAGGGTTTCTTCATGTTCCTTTGTTCTTTTTTCTGATTTTTCCTCAAACAGAGTTGTATCCAAGTGTTTGTCTTCAGTTTTGCTGATCCTATCTTCCATCATTTCAAACCTGCTTCTCAGTCCTTCTATGACACTGTCCATTTCTGAAATCTTGTTGTTTATCTTTTGGATTTCTAATTGTTGTTTATGTATGATTTCTAGTTTTGAATTTATTTTAG
>NW_004443940.1:10942909-10979211 GCF_000243295.1 Trichechus manatus latirostris
AAAAAAAAAAAAAAAAAAGGGGAAAAAAAAAACAAGAAAAAGAAATGACCCCAGGGATATCCCTGTGCATCTGCACAGAGTAAGGGAGTAGCTTCCAAGCCGCGTGGTACT
Source organism: Trichechus manatus latirostris (assembly GCF_000243295.1). NCBI lineage: Eukaryota > Metazoa > Chordata > Mammalia > Sirenia > Trichechidae > Trichechus > Trichechus manatus. Next base: position 10,943,021 of record NW_004443940.1, read on the forward strand.
GACTGGCTAGAAGGGGCTCCCAAGATGAGAAAAGAAAAAGAAAACAAACAAACAAATCAAAACAGAACAAATCAGAGCGAACAAACAAAAAAGCCCCGAGGGTCCCATCAGCATGGCAGCATGGACCAGGAAACATTTTCACAGTCGAGCAGTGTTTCACAGCCTTTCAGGAAGAAACAAAGATGGCATGTAGAGCCAGGTATTTGAGAGAAGGGAGGGCGAGGTGGTGAGAGGTAAGGAAGAAATCTAAAGAAGGGGAAAAAAGCAACACCAACAGCCAACAAAAGGCACTAAGGGAGCCGGCCAGTGCAGGCGGGTGGAATCCAAGCGACACCAGGGTGAAGCTGGTGCTTCCCAGCCAAGACTTTGTGGCTGCAGGAAGCAGAGGAGGCTAAGTGGGGGTGAAGAAGGGTGGGGGATGGGAAAGCGTATATCACTGGTTACCAGTTGCTCTGTCTCCTGCTGGAAGCTCTGCGAAGCTGCTTTCTCATACCCCCTGTTCTCTGACCTCCGATAGGAGTCCAAGATGGTGGATCCATGCTGCAGTAGCTGATACGGGACCTCTGCATGTATCTCTCCTAGCTCTCTGTTCTTGTACAGTTTCTTATTCCATTCAGTGCTTGGCTGAGTTCTTTATCTCTTCATTTGATGCTTAGGGTTTCAGGATTGACCAGTGACTCTGTTTGACTTAGTTTTTCTGATCTTTGTTGCAGAGCGACAGCATCGTGCTTCTGACTATAGCACCATGTTGCCCGGAAGTACCCCTCCCTGTCTTTAAAGACCAAATCAAAAAACCAAACTCACTGCCATCAAGTCAATTCCTACTCATGGCAACCCTGTAAGACAGAGAACTGCCCCATAGGGTTTCCAAGGCTGTAAATCTTTATGGAAGCAGACTGCCACATCTTTCTCCCATGAAGCAGCTAGTGGGTTTGAACCACTGGCCTTTCAGTTAGTAGCCGAGCACTTAACAACTGTACCACCAGGGCTCCTGTCTTTAAAGACACTTGGGTCTGAAAGAGAATGAGAAAATGTTACAGGCTGCCCATTTCTAGAAGTGGTCCAGCCACTGTTCAGGAAGTCTCCTTGCAACTCACCCAAACCCTTCTGGCTATAGCTCAAGCCTGTTTCTACCTGCCAATTCACAGTGAAAGTTGGAGCTTGGCCACCTTGCTGTATTATATTCATTTGCACTGGTTTGCAGGGGCACGGCAATATCTACAAGACCAGGGCACAGGGGTTAGCTGAGTTCTTGGAGCTCTGGTTAACTTTGAGTTTTACTTAGAATGCAGAAGTCCAAGAGCACTAGGACAGCAAAGGCTGAGTTCTGCACTTTTCCCTACTTGGAATGCTCCCACCAAACGTTACCACACCCTTGGTTGCTGATATTCTCAAGGACAGCTCCCCAGGGGCCACGCATGGGCTGCTGGGACCCCTCCCTAAGGTCATGCAGCACCTCTGGAAGGGGCAACTCTCTGTTCTCAGGTCCATTGTGAAGTGCAATCCCTCTCATAATGATATTGAGTATGAAATCTAGTGCTCAGGACACGGCGAGGCTCTATAGCCCTCTTTCGTGCTGAAAGCCTCTAGCATCTGAATGGATTGGCAGAGAGGGCAGATACCAGAGTCCTCCCCTCAAGTCCTCAGTTTCCCTTTTCTGGCCAAAGGGCTACCTTCAACATATAACAAAGAAGATGTACAAGGACTTTTTGTCTTTTTTTTTTTTAGATTTGAAATTTTGTAAATTAATTTATTAATTTTTATTGTACTTTAGATGAAGGTTTACAGAACAAATAGTTTCTCATTAAACAGTTAGTACACATATTGTTTTGTGACAATGGTTAACAACCCCACAACATGTCAACACTGTCCCTTCTCAACCTTGGGTTCCCTACTACCAGCTTTCCTGTCCCCTCCTGCCTTCTAGTCCTTATCCTTGGACTGTTGTACCCCGTTAGTCTCGATTTGTTTTATGGGGCTGTCTAATCTTTGGCTGAATGGTGAACCTCGGGAGTGACTTCATTACTGAGCTAAAAGGGTATCCAGGGGCCATACTCTCGGGGTTTCTCTAGTTTCTGTCAGGCCACTTAAGTCTGATCTTTTTTTGTGAGTTAGAATTTTGTTCTACATTTTTCTCCAGCTCTGTCCAGGACCCTCTGTTGTGATCTCTGTCAGAGCAGTCAGTGGTGGTAGGTGGGCACCATCAAGTTGTACTGGACTCAGTCTGGTGGAGGCCGTGGTAGTTGTGGTCCATTAGTCCTTTGGACTAATCTTTTCCTTGTATCTTGTTTTCTACCTTCTCCCTTGCTCCTGAAGGGGAGAGACCAGTGGAGTATCTTAGATGGCTGCTCACAGGCTTTTAAGACCCCAGACGCTACTCACCAAGGTAGAACGTAGAACACTGTCTTTATAAACTGTGTTATGCCAATTGAGCTAGAGGTTTCCTGAGACCATGGACTCCACAGCCCTCCTCCCAGCAGTTCAGTCCCTCAGGGAGTTTGGATGTGTCTATGGAGCTTCCATAACCTTTCCTTGCACAAGTTGTGCTGGCTTCCCTAGTATTGTGTACTGTCTTACCCTTCACCAAAGTTACCACTTATCTATTGTCTATTTAGTATTCCCTCCCACCTCCCATCCCTCGTAACCAACAAAAATTGTTACTTTTTGTGTGTAAACTTTTACATGAGTTTTTACAGTAGAGATCTCATACAATATTTGTCCTTTCGTGATTGACTTATTTCACTCAGCATAATGTCCTCCAGATTCATCATTGTTCTTTATCATTGCAAAGTACTCCATTGTGTGTATGTACCATAGTTTGTTTATCCATTCATCTGTTGATGGGCATCTAGGTTGTTTCCATCTTTTTGCTATTGTGAACAATGCTGCAATGAACATTGGTGTGCATATGTCTGTTTGTGTGACGGCTCTTATTTCTCTGGGATATATTCCTAGGAGTGGCATTGCTGGATCGTATGGTATTTCTATTTCTAGCTTTCTAAGGAAGCGCCATGTCATTTTCCAAAATGGTTATATCATTTTGCATTCCCACCAGCAGTGCATAAGAGTTCTGATCTCCCAGCAGCCTCACCAACATTTGTTATTTCCAGTGTTTTTGATTCGTGTCAGCGAGGCCGGGTTGAGATGGTACCTCATTGTGGTTTTGATTTGCATTTCTCTAATGGCTAGTGATTGGGAGCATTTCCTCATGTGTCTGTTGGCCACTTGAATGTCTTCTTTGGTGAAGTGTCTGTTCATTTCCTTTGCCCAATTTTTAATTGGATTACTTGTCTTTTTGTTGTAGAGGTGTTGGATTTTCTTGTGGATTATAGAGATTAGACACAAGGACTTTGTCTTTGAAGGAAAGATAGGGGAAAGACAAAGGGAAGGACCATTTAATGAGCCTTTATTATATACGTTATCCTAGAGAGTGCCCAAAATAGCCTAATGAGGCAGCTTGGTGATCCCCATTTAGTCTCAGAGGTGGTCTCAGACAAAGCTTAGACCTCTTCCTTCTGGAAAAGAGGAGGAAGGAAGGGAGGGAGAGGTCTCTGGTATCAGGTAGCCCTAGTTCAGCAGCAGCAGTGAGGGCTTCTCTTGGTGCCACTCCAACCCTCACCATGCCAGGTAGACTGTTTTTAGCTGAAAATAACATGAAATCCCATCTCCAACCTGACTAAATGATGAGAGAATTGATTACTGCATCTTCTAACGCTCACGAGGCTCCAACTCCAGATCTCTGAGATTCTGTTTCTCTTCCCTCTTGTGTCCTAGCCTCATCCTCAGGCACTGCAGGGACCCTATCTAAGCATGAAAACACCTAAAGGCAGGAAAAGGATTCGTTTTCCTGTGTCTCTGTCTGAAGAGTGAATAAACATTTCCTGCAAGCCCTAACAGACTCCCCACATATCTCATCTCCTAAATAGTCTCAGGCAAGATACCAGATCACGGGATCAGCTTAGTTAGACCGGTCAGTGCCGACCTGGGCTCCACCAGCACCCTACAGTTTTTCCAAGAGGGGCTCCAAATTCCTCAAGGAGTCCCATCCCACATCAACCAGTTTTATGGTAAAATAAAGGAAGGGTTTCCACCATCCTGCCTCAGGGGCTCATGGTCCAACAAGGTTATAAGACAAAAACAAGACAGTTGGGTAACTGACTAGGCAAAACTCTGATTTGCTCCTTGCCAAGCTTCTGCCGGTAGGTTCTCTGGAGTTAGACAGGAAGGCCCTAGGTGGAGTCTCAACTGGGCCTAGAAGAAGGTGTTTCAGCCAGTGTAGTAAATCACCTAAGCAAAAACTCAGAGGCAGGACTGGATCAGGCACTTGGAGGACAGTAGGAAGGATAGGAATAGGGGAAGATGAGATTAGGAGGGAAGGTGAAGGCAGATCAGAAAAGAAGGAAGGCTCATAGTCAAGGAAATTCAACTGTGCTCATCTCAACTGTTTCTGGGTAGTGTGTCTTCCCTCTCCCATACTCTCCATAAAGGTCTTCTTGGGGTAAGTCCCTGTGGGGATTGGAGGGCCGGGGAGGAGACTAGAGCCAAATGCCAGTACAGAAGGGAGCAGCTGGGAGTCTGGAAATGGCCTTAGACAGACTAGGAAGGAGCTCAGCCAGGCCCGCCAGGAAGCCCCTGAGCAGGAGAGGAGGCAACAGCACTCCTGCACATTCCTTGAGGCCTGAGCAACTTGGTGGAGACAGGAAAACTAGGCAGAGTGTGCCCCCCACTGGCCAGCAAGAACAAGACCAACGGCCGATGCAGGGCCCAGGGCCAGGCTGGAGAGGCCTTTGGGTCTCAGTTCATCTCCCCCAGGAGTCGCCCAGCCTCTGGGAGAGACAGCCAGGGCCCAGGACACTGCTTTCCTGGCCCTGGGGAGGGTATGTGGGGCCTCTCCCTCTCAGGAATGTAACCTGAGTGCTCCCACCACTGCTGTCCAGGCCTTGCCCTTGTGGTCAGAGAGCCTGGAGCAGAGTGGCCTCCGAGTACATGCTCAAAAGGGGCCTCTTGGGAGTCTCTGGCCTTCCCCTGATATTAGGATCATCATGGTTCCCAAGGATTGCAGGGTTGAGGGGGGAGAGGCTGGTCCTTTAGAGGGCAGGCGCTAACTGAGGAAGAGGTCCAAGCAGAGTGGGAGGGAAGCACTGTCCCAAGGAGTTCCCAGCCCAAACCCACCGCTGTCAAGTCGATTCTGACTCATAGCTACCCAGAAGGCTCTAAAAATGAGGCCCAAACTCATGTCTCTCCATCTGTTATAGATTGAACTGCATCCCCCCAGACTATGTGCTGGAGTCCTAACCCCTATACCTGTGGATGTAATCCTATCTGGAAGTAAGGTTTTCTTTGTTACGTTAATGTGGCCATAGCAACATAGGGTAGGTCCTAAATATAATCACCTCTGAGTGATATAAAGAGTAGCACAGATACAGAGACAAGCAAGTGCAAATGGGGGAAAGATAGACGACAAGTAGAAATCGCCAAGGAACTGAGGAACGCAGGGACTAGAGCAGGTGAGACAAGGATTTTCCCCCAGAGCCAATAGACAGAGAGTCTCTCCCTACAGCCAGTGCCCTGAATTCAGAGTCCCAGCCTCCTGGACTGTGAGAAAATAAATTTCTGTTTCTTAAGGCCACCATCTTGTGGTATTTCTGTTACAGCAGTACTAGGTAACTAAGACACCATGCCTAATCGGATCAGTGTTCCCTTCAGTGGGGTGATGAACTTCACACTTGAGAGGCTGGAGGTAAGAGTTGTCCAGCTTCTGGATTTCAGCTTATAAGGGACCCTGAGACAATGGCGTCACTTGGAGAGTGCAGGGGTTGTGGAACCACACCAGGTGACACTGTCAGGGTGAGACCAAAATGACAGTCTATAAAAATATCCCTGTAGTTAGTTAAAACAACAAAAACATTTTTCATAAGCCCAGCTTGTATGTATCAACATACCTACAAGGCTAAAACTCTATGCTAATTTACTTTTTGAACCTTCTAATGTACTCCGGTCAGAGCTGTCATTATTACCCAATTACAATGACTCTTCCAATTGCGTGGTTTTGTTTGCATACGCTACAAGCACGCGCTTGTTTTCGTTGCTGCAAGTGTTTTTATAGTCACTGATTTAGTCAAATTTTCTGGTGTTTTAGCTACAATATTGTGGTAATTAGTATTTGTGAGCCTATGTCAGTAACTTTTTTGAGGATGAAATAGTAATTAAAGGAAAAGGAGTGAAATATAGGAATCACAATTTATGAGTAACATTCATACAAAAAACATTACTAAGGACTTTGTATCATGGGAAGAGGCCCATGGCAGGGAGGGTTAACACCATGAGTTACCGCACTGGGTGACACCAACCCTAGTGATGCCACTGTCCTGAGAGCTGAATCATATAGGGTCACAGTGAGTCGGAATTGACTTGACAGCAATGAGTTTGGTTTTTGAGAGTTGAAAGAATTTATTCCTTTCTCGTTTTCAGGGGATAGCATGCCTTTTTAAAAGATTTCCGCAGACCTTCCTAATGCATAATGACGTTTCCCATTGCCTTCTCGTTCTTTCTCACCTAAACCCATCCTGCTGTAGTTTAAGCCCTTGGGGACAGAGTTATGTGCAGGGCCCAAAGGTCACAGAGGATGAAGCATGCCTCCCATCTATGGGAGCCCCCAGTCTGGAGGAAGAGGTACAGAAACTGCTCTGGGGAGCCCCAGTCTTTGTTCTGAAGAGTCTGCAGCTTCTGGGGGAGACAAGCCAGGCCCCCCTCAAAGGAAAGAGAAGCAAAACAGACAAATACACAAAGTAGAGCAGAAATCATAAACACATTTTATTTCTAAATAATTTTAAAACCACTGGCATTGTAGCAAATTGGAATATAGTTCCAGAATTGACTCAAGGAGATTTTTTTTACAGCAACATATGAAAAACGTCATTTAAATATCCACCAGCAGCTGCCGCACATGTTGGGCTCTACTTTCATCAAAGTCCCTTGATTAACGTTCCACTTTTCTTTGACACTTTTTCCATCGTTTAAAAAAAAAAAATCAAAGGCTGTACTATTATCTGGAGGAAAATTAAACCGATAAGATTTAATGTCTGCTATATTCTACCGTCGTGGCAAAAAAATATAGTTTAGGCCTTGGGCCAAATGCAAATGAACGTTAAACAGAGGGTGCATCCCTAGGAGGTGTTTTTGGGAGGGATGAGGTGGGAGGCAGATGTGGGGGGCAGAGAAGGCCCAGACCCGGCAGCGCTGGGAGGCGCTTGCGGGAAGGTCTGCAGGCGGCCGGGAGGTGGCGGCAGGAAGAGGTGATTTTTCCTGGCTGAGGGTTGGGGGAGCTGGGAGGGCCGGCTGGGAGACGCGGCCTGGAGGGAATGGCAGTGGTGCCTGCGTGCTACCCGCAGCGGGGCAGTCGGCCGCTGCTGGGATTTTGTGAATGGGACACCGAAGGAGGCACCTGACAGGGGCAGAGGCGAGAGGAGAGAGCGGGAGGGAGGGAGGCAGGGAAAAGCATCAAGACGTGAAACTGCGCCAGGAGGAAGGCTGGGCAGATGGAGGTGAGGGGAAATCGCAGCGTGTCTGGCACGGCAGCTGATGCCATAATTTAAAGGTCAACCCAGTGGAAAAGGAAGAAAAAAAAGGAGGAGGGGTGGTATTGAAATGACTTTGCCTCCACAGTATGACACTTAACCCTTCCCGTTCCGGTGCAGCTTTCCTTGGCCTTTTCAGCCACTTGAAGGTTCTTGTTTTCTTGACTGGATGGCCTCTAAATTCAGGTTCTCTCGCCACACTGGCCTGAGCCTGGGCTCTGGGGGCAGCAGACCTAGCTGTCTATCCTGGTTCGTCTTGTTAGCTCATCAGAGTAGAAGGGACTTGACCTCCCTAGCCTCGGTTTCTTCATTCTTAAAATGAGATGATAATGCCTAATCTCCATTTACTGTAAAAGTTAAATTGTATAATGGCTGTGGATGCTGGAAAAAGTCATTTAAAAGTTGCAAACTTTTCTGGGACCAAAACCCACTGCCACCGAGTCAATTCCGACTCACAGCAACCCTATAGGACAGAGTAGAACTGTCCCATAGGAGGTTTCCAAGGCTGTAAATCTTCACAGAAGCAGACGGCAACCTTTCCCCACAGAGCGCTGGTGAGTTCAAACCACTGACCTTTTGGTTAGCAGCCGAGTGCTTTAACCAGTACGCTACCAGGGCTCCTCCATTCTGTAAAGGAAGTGCCTTGCATTTACCTCTCAGAAAAAAAAAATTGTCCCTTTTACTGGGAAAACCACCACTTGGACAAATAAAAATCACTAGCCTTGGTCCTAAGATACCCATTGTCCTTGGAGAAAACTGAAGCCACCATTAGACCGAGAATCTGTGAGCGTCCTGTCTAGTAGATGGGTATATCGTTTAGTGGAATTTCTCTTTCTCTCAGCTGCTGAGTTGCTTCTTCGGGAAGAATGTTACTTTTCTCTGCACGGATTTGGGCTGTCTATTGCCTATAAATGATGGCAAGTTCTTGGGGAGCCGTGCAGGTTTTTGCTGGAATAGTTGTTTACTGGAGGACTGCAGAGGAAACCCCAGGGGCTGTAGGAAAGACTTGCAGGCGTGAGTTCAGCTGTGTCAGGTAACTGTGGCAGTGTTTAAGGATGAGAAACTCTAACTGAATTGACTTGAAGTTATTGCATGCAAAGGCCATGGGACAAACTCTCACTGCCAGTGGCCTATGGTGGGACAGACACAGGAATCGAGTGGGGGTATTGAGCCTGTTCCAGTGCTTCCCAGCCTGACGATGCTGGACGGCTCCAGGTGCTGGTTTAGTGTGCCCTTGTTTCGTGGAATTGGCCAAGGGCTGGCCTGAGCCCCACTGGCCCCCTCACTTCCCTTCCATTATCCCCAAATGTTCCGTGATTCTTATTTAAAGTCACAGTCCAGACTCTACTGTGTGGTACAGACCCCTCCTGCTCCTCCTACCCAGATGTGGCCTTGAGAGACTTCACTTAGAAAGATGGTGAAGATGGCCATGGTGGTATGGCTGGTGATGGGGAAGATGAAAGGTCTTCCTTCAGAGTCACCTCTCTGGGGCTGCAGGTAGACAGCTATGTTTATAGCCTAGACACAGAGGCGAGATGCACCTCTCCCCCTGGTCTCTCAGGCATGATAAAGGCCCAAGACCCTTCAACCCAGTGCAGAGATGCTTCTAGGCTGAGCCATCCAATCAGATGGAGGGGAAGAGCAGCCCGATACCATTGATTCCATTGTCCTTCCTCATTTCCTGGTCCCTTTTCCTTCCCTATAGGGAAAGCTGGGCCTCAGACAGAAGATAGGGCCTTTCAGTACAGGGATTCTTAGGGACCCTGAGCTCTATGCAGGCTGGTTTTGTGTGTGCCAGGAGTTAGCAGGGTGGAGTGGGTACACCCAGGAAGAGATGCCCAAAGTGGGTCACTGCAGAAAGAGGGTGTTGGGCCTTGATCTAGACCCTTGGCCTTATGCCTGGTGAGGGGCACAAGGAAACTCTAAGTCATGGACTTTTTCCAGCTGCAGGGCTAGGCACAAGGGAGCCCCTGCCAAGGTAATAAGCTTCCTTTGTCCGCTCAAGCCCTGGTGGCACAGTGGTTAACAGCTTGGCGGCTAACCAAAAGATTGGCAGTTCGAATCCACCAGCTGCTCCTTGGAAACCCTATGGGGCAGTTCTACTCTGTCCTGTAGGGTCGCTATGAGTCTATGAGTCGGAATGGACTCACCGGAACCAGTTTGTCCACTCAAGGGCTGGGCAAGAACCCCTAGGAAGAGCAGCTTAGCATCACAGTGACCACCAGGGGGCTCAGGGGGACCCTGCAAGAGCTGCCTTTAGAGGAGAGCCTGCAGTGACCCCTGGCCTGGAAACCTGGCCTGGATAGAACCTACGATCAACTGGCAGGTAGTGAGCTCCCTGTTGCAGCAGGTATGTGATGGTGACTCGAGGCATTATCTTCCAACAGTGGAATTTCTTTGCTGTTCAGAAGGTTGACACAGTTCCACCAAGCTCCAAGATCTTGTTGACACGGCCCAGGCAAACTGACGCTATGTTCCCTTTAGCTGACCTGCACACACAGCACTCTGCCACCAGTACCACCCCACCCCACCCCGGGGAGCAGTGATGGCTAAAACCACCCAAGTCCATGAGAGACAAATTTCATTCATAATCTCAATCTAGCCAAATGTTACTGTTGGCAGTTATGTGCAGATAATTGAAGAGACAACTTATGTATGCCTGAAATAACTAAAGAATTGAAGGAATAAAACCATTAATTCCAGGGCAAAGGAAACTGGGGGTTATGATAGGCCAATATGCCATAAACCAAAGAGGGGCCTCTCTGAGGGCAGAGACAGCGTGTCCCCAGTGGGTGCTCCACCCCACCCACCGGAAACTCACTGAGAGTGTCAGAGAGAGGGGGTGCCATCACCAAAGGTTATGGCTAAGGGCAGGGTGTTGGGGGAGGCATTCCTTGGCAGAAGGAAAGGACAGTCAGAATCAGGCCTGCTGGGTCAGAGATGTCAGGTTGTTTGAGGGTGCTGGGCAGATGCTGGGAAGCAGGAGGAAAGGGAAGGAGGGTACACTGGTTGCCAGGCTGGGGTCTGGGGTTCAGAGAGGCAGCATGGGGAATAAATCCACACTGAGTTAGTGAGTCTGAGTCTAGCCCAGGCTCCAGCACTCACTCACTCACTTGTTCTCTCTGAGTTTCAGTTTCCTCCTCTGAAAATTGTAAGGATGTGCACCCCTGCCCTGCCCACTTAGAGGAAAGGAACACATGAGACGTAAAGACTTTCATGAGTGTAAAAGATTTTATTCTTGAGCTCCCACTTACATGCCTCCAGGACAGAGAGCTCACTACCTCTCAGGTGCCTACTGCATCTATCGAGTTAGTATTTTCACAGAGTGGTTTATCGGAAACCAGAAGAAGAGGGGACAGAGTCAGCAGCTCAAGGCTACAGTTGGAGACTGGCTCCACTGAAACCAAGACCACGACTGAGCGGAAAACAGGATCTGGAAAGCCACAAGGTGATGCTCTCCACCTTTGGAGCCTTCCCTGAGTAAGTCCCTGAGCCCTACCCAAGGGCCTCCCGACCCTGGCCTGCTCTGCCCTCGTCTGGTGGCCATCAGTACACGTGCCAAGGACTGGGTCTGTATCACGCACTCGAGGGACACACATCTGAGATGCTCCACAGATACTGCTGAGTGAGCAATGGTTTTGCCCTGAGCTGGTCCCAGGCTGGCCAAGGGACACTTCCCCTCACCCCAGGAGACTGCCCCTTCAAGGAGGAGCCCCCTGGGAGTGAGGGCATTTGGGGCAGCCGGGAGACTGGGATGAGAAGCAGCTGGCAAAGGCAGGCGGCTGGTTCAGACCCGTGGCAGGAAGTCACAACCAAGATTCATCCTGGAAAAATGCAACTAATGCTGCACAGCTGGGGCCCGCTAATCAGAAACACAGGCCCAGAGGTGGCAGCAGGGACAGGCCCAGAGGGCAGGCCTGACAGCGAGGTGATAATTGGCAGCGAGCTCTCAGTCCCTCTCCCCACCCTCTCCGGCTGCCGTTTGGAGACAGAGGTTGTCACACTGCAATCTGCAAGGGGCAGGTTTGTACCCTCCCCTGCCCTGCCTGCCTGGAGGCACTAACATCAGCCTAAACAATAGCTAAATCTTTGGCCTCTTCTCCAGAGGATGGTGCAGGGTTGGGGACCTTTACTGCTAGAGTCCCTTTCCCAGGTATCCAGTTAAACCAGTTGCTGCTGAGCTGTGTTCAACTCATGGCGACCCCATGTGTGTCAGAGTAGAACCCAGGCCTGCTGATTTTTTTCTTCAGGAGTAGATCACCAGGTCTTTCTTCCGAGGCATCTTTGGGTAAACTCAAACCTCCAACCTTTCAGTTAGCAACCAAGTGTGCTAACCATTTGGACCACCCAGGGACTCCCAGGTGACAGCCCTCCCCAAACCCTTGGGGCCTGTCTCCCTTCCCCAGCACGGCCTGTCATCAGGAGAGTTCTGAGATCAGCATTACAGCCCTCAGTGGGGAAAGAAACCACTGGCTCCCTCTCTCAGGGGCTTGACCATCTGGACGCAGGCTGAGTCTTCTGGGAAAGGGGTGAAAGGAAGGGGCTCCACCACTGAAGTATGGGGAGAGAGGTGAAGGATCGGGCTGGGCCATCACCTCTGAAAGTGCAGTTCAATTGAGTTCATCAAGCATTTGTTAAGCTCCTGCACACCAGGCACTGGGTTACAAGGTGAATTGCTTGTATTCTCTATCCTGGGCAAGCTCACAGCCTAGTTGGAGAGACAAACAAGAAAAGAGGACTTTTCAGTAGGGCAGGGACAGGGGAGCCCCCAGGCGAGGAGAGGAGCACCCAGCCCAGGAATGGGAGGTGGGGCTGCTCACTCTGATCCTCCAGTACCCCAGGGGGCTCCACTGAGTTCTCGTTCCACTCTCCCCGTCCCCTTTTTCCAAGCTTTCCTTCTATCCTCTGTCATGTCTGCCTCTGGGTGAGCCCTCTAGGCTAAAAAGATGACTCCGTCCACCCCCAAGGCCAGAGGATGGAGCGTTTCCCAAAAAGAAGAGACCAGGCCCTGCAGACCCCTACCCAGAGGGCCTCCCACCCTCAGCCCCTTCTCTCCCTGTCTTGCCCCTCATGGAATCACAGAAGCCAGCAGATGGGAGGGATTTGAAAGGCCATCTGGCCCACTGGCACCTATGCCAGGAGCCCCTCTGGGCATTCCCACATGAAGACATCCAGCTTCTACTGGAGGACTTGCAGGGTGTTATGGATTGAATTGTATCCCCCAAAAATGTGTGTCAACTTGGCTGGGCCATGATTCCCAGTATTGTGAAACTGTCCACCATTTTGTCATCTGATGTGATTTTCCTATGTGTTGTAAATCCTACATCTATGATGTTAATGAGGTGAGATTAGCGGCAGCTATGTTAATGAGACAGGACTCAATCTACGAGATTAGGTTGTCTTAAATCAATCTCTTTTGAGATATAAAAAAGAGAAGCAAGCAGAGAGACAAGGGGACCGCATACCACCAAGAAACAAGCAGGGAGAGAATAGCATGTCCTTTGGACCCAGGATGCCTGAGCTGAGAAACTCCTCAACCAGGGAAGATTGATGACAACGACCTTCCCTCAGAGCCGACAGAGAGAAAGCCTTCCCCTGGAGCTGGCACCCTGAATTTGGACTTCTAGCATCCTAGACTGTGCGAGAATACATTTCTCTTTGTTAAAGCCATCCACTTGTGGGATTTCTGTTACAGCAGCACTAGATGACTGAGACACAGGGGTACAAAGACATGCCTTTGAAGGCATCCAGAAGCTACTTTCTGGCAGCTCTAAAAGAGAGGACAAGCTTCCCCATCCTTCATGGGCCAGAATCAGCCTCCCTGGATCTTGCAGCCTTGGCTTCCAGTTCTAGGCTCTGGAGCTTCACAGAAAAAATATTGAAGAACAGAGCTCATATGGCACCAGCTACCTCAGGATCAGGCTGCCACAGAGGGTTGTCCCCCTGAGGCCTGCTGCCTCAGGGACCTCCCACTCACCCTGCCCTACCTGGCCCTCATCCCTCTCCTCTCCCGATTCCCGGGCTCCTCACTGCCCTTGGGTGGAACACTTCACACTTCCCCTACTCTAGCCCAGACACATCCTCTTCTGCAGCCCCAGATCGTGGGGTCCCAAATCCAGGATGGGGGGCACCAGCCCATGTGACAGCAGAGTCCCCTCATCTTCAAGGTAAGCATCAGGCTCTTCAGCTTGTCTTAGGTGATGTCTGTTTTGAATTCACTGGAGCCTCGGAGCAGCCTGGTGGTGCCTCCTGTTGGTAAGATCCTTTCTTTTCACACTCATACTGTCTACCAGAGCCACTTCAGAGTCCTCTGAGCTTCCTGGGTACATTTGTTGAAATGCACTAGGTCAGCCTCTACTTGCCCCCTCTCTAGTCTTTTCCCAAGCACTACATCCTCCGTCTGTCCACACTGTGTCTGCAGAATTGGCTCTGAGTGGTAAGACTTGATGTCCAGTTGCCTCTCACAAGTAGAAAAAGGGGAGGTGATGCAGGGGGCCCAGGGGTGGAGGTGTGAGAAATAGAGGTAGAGGGAAGGGAGGCTGCAAAAATGAGATTTGGGCCAGTGGGTGAGAGAGAATGGAGGGGGCTGTGGGGGGCATGCAGTGAGGAAGAGGGGATTGGCATGATATCAGGGAGCAGAAAGGGAAGAAGAAGCAGGGCTCAGAGGTTGAGAGCAGGAGACAGGAGATGAGGGTCAAATGGTGATGGCAGGAGCTGCCGTGGTAGAGGTTTCCTTACTGACCGAGTGTCTGCCATGGAATTTCCCGGTCTAATAAAGAAGAATTTAAATAGACCACAAGTTGCTTCATGTCAACTGTATAAATAATCCAAATCCCCAGCTCCCTTTGTTCCACAGGCTATTTGTGTCAAGAAAGAAAGGGGCTGGGGAAAAATCCGACAAAAGCTGCCGTCCCAGGTCGCGGGATTTGGGGACTCTGTTCTCCTCCATCAGGGCCCCAGGGGAGCAGGAGTTGAAGCCTGGGAGAAGGGTTTTGGTTTCCCAGCCAAGCCTCCCATTTGTGAGCACACACAGAGAGGCACGTAATCGCCACAAAACTCACATGCATTCATTTACATGTACACGTGTATACCCATGAGCACATTATCCCCACACTGACTCACGGCCATACATGTCGATATGACTGTCTACACAGGCTGACGCATGTTCATACATGAAAACATGCACATGTGTACACACTCAGACACACAGAAAACCCCAGCAAGGCTCAGCTGGAGGCGCCAGTCACAAGGGCCTGTCACGGGTCAGGTCTCAGTCACTTCCCTTTGCCTATTCTGCTACTGAGCAACCCTGCAGGCCGCACCCTTGGGGCACATGGCTTGGAAACAGGAATTCTTCAGAATCCTGTTGGCTGGGTTGCAGAATGGCTTTGGTCATGCTGAGTCACTTCCAAAGGGGGTCCTGTTGGAGGAACACCGTGAAAACCAAGTTGAGAGCCCTTCTCCACACCACGCTCCTCCCAGGCATGTCCAGTCCCACCACATCCAGCTGTGCTGAGGAGTCACAGGACAGGCAGGAGACACAGCCTTCACGCAAGGTCAGGGACCTGGCCTAGCATGGCGGCTTCTCGCCCATTACTTACAGGCAGGGCAGTAGAAGGGCAATTGTGATACAGCACTAGGACCAGCCCATCTGAGGTACTAAGAGGGAGAAGAAGGGAGGGAGGGAAAGAGGGCGGGTGGGGGAGAGAGAATGAATCAGGCAGAAACAAAGGGGTACCCAGGGCTGACCTGTAGTTGCTTATGCCTGGTGTCCTAGATTGCTCCGTTCTCAGGCTGGACCAGTGTTGTATTTTAATTTCATTCCTGCATGTGCTCATGCGCAAACTCACACATACATCACACAGAGGAGGAGAGAGTGAGGTCTCAGGCATGGGGGGAGGACGGGGTGGCCTGACGTCCCACATATTCCCCATTAGAAATCCTTGTCCCAGTCTCAATTCTGCTTGGTTCCTGAGCCCCAGATCTTTCCTAGACAAATAGACACGCTCCTACCCACCTCCCTTGTCTCCTCACTGCTGGCCCTGCTCACAGGGGCACAGCTTGAACTGGGACAGTTATTCGAGTCACTGGGCCAGCAGCAGCCCCAAGAAAATCAATGGTAGGGACTGACTGGGGACCAAGCCCAGTATACAGGAACTTTGTAGGGGTGAGATCAGAGATCCTCCTACAGAAAGCCCCCATTTAATTCCATGCTAAGAGTTAGAGAACAACGAGCAAGCTAAGAATAGATGTCCCAGGTAACCCAGTGCAAGTCACCAGCAGGAAATCATGAACCAAATGGAAGAGTTACAAAAAATAAGGCTCTGAGTTTAGAGGAAGGAAAGCACTGTGGGCTAGAATTATTGGGGCAGGGGTATTCTTTCATTAATTCATCGCTTCATTCATCAAATATTTATGGAGTATCTACTATACGCAAGCACCATGCTAGGCACTGTCTTCAAAGAAATGTGAGTATGTGTGTGTGTAGCCCTGTGAGCATGCACCTGGGTTTGGGAAATGAGTTTCCTGATTGGCGCCCAATCAAGCCGAGCTTGGCAACATTTCCTACAGTCAATCACATTCACCCTCCCATAATCACCCTGGCCCCTCAAACAGCAGTGTGGTACGTGCTGGTAGGGGTAGACAGGCAGGAGGGGACAAGTGGAAAAGCTAGGGGAGGTAGCCAGGTCCCAGGCAGGTGGTTCTTGCTAGAGGCCCGAGCCCCACGCTGTCCCAGGAGCACAAGGCCACCTAGTTTGGGCAGTGCGGAGCAGCCCAGGCAGGGAGCATCTCTGTGGGAGGGGCAGTGGGCCCTTCCTCCCCGTCAGCCTGCATGCTTCAAGGAGCCGACCCCTGCAGGAAGGGGGCGCCACACACCAAGTTACTGCTCAGCTGCCCGCCCCACATTAACATGGCCCCAGGGCCCAGGGTGGCATTCTGGCCCGGCCTCCCACTGCCACCATTCCCTCTTACAGCCACAGAAGTCAGCTGTGCCCTGGGGCTAGACTCTTCTTCCTTGCTTCGCTCTGGGCGGGGGGCACTCTCCCTTCCACTCTGAACCAGGAGAGCTACCCCAACTACTGCCCACCTCCCACAGGCAAACACAGACAAGAGCAGGATCTCAGAGCCACCCTCAGCCTCCGGCTCCAATCCCAGCCCCACCTCCCAGAGCCACAGGTCCTTGAAATCTTTCCCCTGAACCAGTATTGACTCTTGGGTCCAATGGAGCACCAGGGAGGGCATAGGGCTCTGATCTTTGCAGCTCCTGACAAGCTTTTCTTGAATCCGTTAAGCCCAGTAATCATTTTCCACGAGACCTGCTGCCTTAGTTCCATGAAGACCCCGTCCAATTTTCCCCCGTCCCTGTCTCAGGCCGGGGCTTGAGAAATGAAAGGCAGGCCCTGCCAGCTTCTCCTTTTCCAGCAGGCTGGGGGCTCAAGGCCTGGGGCTGCCAGCAGATGGTGTGCAGCTCCCAGGCTGCCTGGGAGATGGACAGGAAGGGAAGCAGGGCCGTCCACGCTCCCAGAATCTCTGGGCTGTCACCAGGTCTCCTTGATCCTCCTTCCAAGAAGGAAGAGTGGGAAAAGCGTGTCGTTCTGGGCCCTAATCCTCTCCACATGGGCGGACACCACAGTGAGGCCAAGGGCCCCACCGTAGGCACGCAGGGCGGCAGGAACACCAGCACCACTCAGCCCGGAGGAACCTGCACTCAGGGCCTGCAAGTATGTGACTGCAGACGCCTCTGCCTTCCTTACAGGGCCTCCATACTACCCATCTCCTTCCCAGCTCGGCCCTCTGCCTGCTTACCCCTCCCCTCACATGCTATAGGCCAGAGGGAAACCAAGTTAGTGCTAGCTGACAGACACCTAAATGGAAGGAGCCAGGCAAGAAGTCGTTGGCCCTGAGCTGAGGTAGCCACCTGGACTTGAAGCCAAGGGTGTCACAGGAAAAGATGCCAGGGGAGTTTGGGAGCCAGTCTCACTGTAGCCCTGGATGTGCAGAGCAGGCCCCTAAGTGCACCCATCATGAATGACCATTGGGGCTAGTTCCCTGAGGGTGCCCAGGCCAGTGAACACAAGAGCAGGAGACTGGAAGGTCCCCCAGGATGGAGCCCTGATGGTCAGTGAGGGGAGCTCAGGGGTCCTTTAGAGAAGGATGTGTGAAGGGGGACCTCCTCTAAACCGCCCCAAAGCCCTCCCAGCTGGGACCCTGGGAAAGGCCAGCTGCATGGTCAATGCCATAGTTCTTTCTTACTGCAACAGCTGGACCTTCGGCCATCTCCATCCACAGGCTGCAGCTCCCAGCGATGGCTCTTGCAGTTGATTTGTCCACACGGGGCCCGGCCCCCCATGGCCTGGTCATTAGTGGCCCCCATGTGCTGCTCCCGGGTGCCTGAGGACACAGAGCCAGCGTGACAAGCATTTAAAGGAGCTAAAACCAAGAGTATAAAGAACACATTTTACTAAATAACGAAATACATACCCAAAGCAAAAACAGTTGCCATCAAGTCAATTCCAACTCATGGCGATCCCATGTGTGTCAGAGTAGAGCTGTGCTCCATTGGGTTTGCAATGGCTGACACGCGTGGACAGCAGATGTGGGCTCTACCAACAGCTGCAGCCCCAGAGTGGGAGAGGAACCACATCCTGGCCCCTCTAGCTCCCTTTGGGCCTACCATGGGTGCCAGGCCACCCTGCCCTCTCCAGTCACTGGGACCACACAGCCTGGGCCCTGCAGGCAGGGAGGAGCTGCCAGGAGCCCTGCTGGGAGGGCAGGGCCCTCCTTTGATCTAGGGCATCAAAGGCCAGGAAATGTAATCAGCTCTGAGGAGCACTTGCTGTCTGGACATCCCCAGCAGGCACAGACTCAGGCAGACCCCTCCCCACCCTCCTTGGGCCAGGCTGGACCCTAGCAGGCAGGCAGGCCAAGGCCCTGGGCGGGGGGCTAGAAAGTCCACCCACTCCCTTAAACCAATTCCATGGAAACTATTTTAATAAGAGCTAATTCTGCTGACATGGCATCTTCCCACCCCCACCCCCGCTTCTGTCTCTGTTCCCCTCCCACCCCACCCCCACTGGCTTCCCCCTGACTTTTATTGTCGCAGACATTTGCGTGAAAACAGAATCCGTGCTCTGGGCTCCATCTGCTCCTGCTTATTTCTCACTTGGAGCTGCAATCCTTGGTCACAGGCCCCCTCCCCACCATCCCCACTCCTTTCTTCTCAGACTGCCCCCAAGTCAGGGACTCATGTGGTCTCTGAGACCCTGCAGCAGGTCTGTGTGGCCCTAGACAGCAGCCTCCTGTTTGGACCCCTGCTCGACCACATTGCGGTGGTGGACACAGTGGACTTAGGAACTTGAGACTGAAAGCAGGACTCTGGAGCCTAGAGTTTAACACGCCCGCTCCCAGAGACCCCCATGCCCACCCCATGCCCCTCTCTGTCCCCGAGGAAGAGAAAAACTCCCCCTGCAGCCCTGAGCAGATTCAGGGTGTCAGGGAAGGCCTTCCAGATCCCAACAGCATAGTGTGTGAGAAAGCTTGCATTTACAAGTCCCAGGGATCGCCTCCCTAAAAGGCCACAGCAGGAGTCACAAGCCTGAGTCAACGCCATCTTGTGTTATTCAACAAAATTAAAGTGGATAGTACAAAGAAGACATTTTATTAAATAAGTAAATACATACATACATAAATAAACCTCTCATGTGGTACTATGTGTCAGGCACTGTTCTAAGAACTTTACAAATATTATTTCACTTAACCTTGTGAGGTAGGTGCTGTTATGCTCCTCATTAGACAGATGAGGAACTGTGGCACAGACAAGTAACTTGTCCAAGGTCACACAGCAGGGAAGAGTGACAGAGCTGAGATGCAAGTCCTGGTAGTCTAGCTCCAGAGGCAATGCACCCAACCACTGCTCACACTGCCTCTTTGCCCCAGTGACTCTCTACTGCCCAGCCCAAACCCAGTGCCAACGCCGCTCCCTAGCCTGAAAGGCTGGCCAAATGCAGCCCAAGCTGCACTCCCCTGATTTCCAGCCAGGCCTGCTTCCTTAATGACCCAGTTGGTACCCACCCACCTCTGAATCTTTGCTCGTGCTTTACTCTGGAAGGTTCTCCTTCCGCTTCCTTCCCATCCTTCAAAGACCAGTTTCATCTTACCCGTGAAGCTTAGGTGTTCTTGTCCCCTTTTTAAAGATAAGGAAACAGACCCATCACAGTCATTGTATTTACTGTGAGACTTTGTAGAGCCCAGGGTACCATCTAAAACAGAATTCTCTGGTTACTTAAAATTAAAAACCTCTTTTTGTTGCAACCTGTGGAGCTGGTGATTTTTCTTTTTTTTTTTTTCCTAAGCTGGCCCAAATCATGTGCCCCCAGACGCCAAGGAGTAGGTCAGGAGCCAGATCAGCAGGTAAGCCTGCAGGCCAGGCAGATGGGGCCCTCTGAATAGAGGTCTGCGTCAGTGGGCTCAGCCCCTGGCTCCGAAGGCCACATTTCCCTTGGCTAGCGGCCAGCCCATCTCCCCGAGGTCTCTGCCCCTCAGTTTCTGACAGCTTCTGCACCCAGGCAGCACTTCGGCTATGACAAATCCCACACTGTGTCAGCAGACCAAAACCTGGGGACTCTCTCTGGACCTTCGCTGCCAGCCTAAGGAGACAGGCACAGCCAGATGGGCATGGTATGAGGTTGACAGATCTCTGGACTGGGGAGAAAGAAAGCTGGATTCTAGGTCTAACTCTGTTTGCCCTTAAAAAAAAAAAAAACCCCTTGTCATTGAGTAGGTTCTGACTCATGGTAACCCCATATGTTTCAGAGTTGAACTGCTCCATAGGGTTTTCAATGGCTACAAGCTTAAGAGATGCCGATTGCCAGGCCTTTCTTCCAAGGTGCTGCTAGGTGGATTCGAACCGCCAACCTCTCCGTTAGTAGTTGAGCACAAACCATTTGTGCCACCTTTTACCCTTAGGCAGGTCATTCTTCCTTTCTGCGTCCTAATTTTCCATGATGTAAAATGAGCACGCTTCCAACTCAGACTGGATGAAAAGAGACAGCAATTGCCAATAGACCAACAGACTCTCTACTGTTGATGGAACAGAATTGAGGGAGTACACAAAGGCAAGGCATGTGTGCCACAAAGGATGCCGAGCAGTGGTTCTGGAAGGCTTCCTGGGGGAGGCGAGCTGTGACCCCAGACCTTGAAGGAGTGAAGGGAACCAACTCTGCAATGTGTAAGCGGCTGGGCCTGCCTGAGCCAGTGCCTGGGGAGCTGGTAGGCCTGGTGTGCTGTGCTGCGCTGCCAGAGGCAGGGGAGGGGACCGCCAGCCCCACAGGAAGCCCCAGCATGTTGTTGGGTAACTTCTCCTCCTGTTTTCTGGGAACAAGCTATTTGGAACAGAGGGGGAGGGAGATCTTAAAGGCTTCCAGATGGGGGGCCCTTCTGCCCAGGCCTGCTGCTGCCGCCGCCACAAAGTCTGTGCAGTGCTTTCTAAGAATCCCAGCAAATGTTAGTCAGGGAGGCTCTGGGGAGGTCTTCTGAGCCATTACCCTGCCTCTGGGATCCCCACCTCCCCCAGCTAATGGGAAGCCATGTCCCATCCTTTATTATTATTTTATTGAAAGGCGGCAGAGGCACAGACTTTGTCTCATCTTTGTCACCCTTGTCCTCCCCCTGAGATGCTCGTGAATCCCTCCTGGAGGGGTGGATGGAAGGACCTTCTCTCCCAAAACCAGGGGAGGCCATCGCAAGTTCAGAGGAGAGAAAACATAACCACGGTGGAACCTCCGGGGCCGGGGCTGGGGTGAGGGACTAGAGGAAAGGGAGAGCGGAAAACAACGTTTCCAGGTGGAAAGAAGAGGGGGACGAGGGTCAGCTGAGGGCCACCTCCAGCCCCTCCTCCAGAAGTCCTCTCTCTGTGCACACAGCCAGGGCTTGCTGCTGGCGGGAGGAGGGAGGACACTCTTCTCCTGGCCTTCCATGGGTTAGTGCTTGGGAAGGTAGGCGGTGCCCACGCTCAAGGACATCCCCTTTCTTGCCTTTTTCCACTCTAATCATCTTGGTTCCAATCCTCTCTTCTGAGCCCTCTGCACCATCAGCCCCTCCCTCACCTGGGGTGATCAGGGCACATGGCCCCAACCCAGGGGCAGCTTGTCTCATTTGGGTTGCCAAAGACAGAGTCCTGGCTCTGGGACATCAGTGTCAAGGCCCTGTCTGTCAGGGGCCCTAGCCCTCTATCCCGATAGGGATTTGCTCACCAGTGTGCAATGAGGTGGCCATGGGACAGGGTGGGGTGTGGTGGCGACTGGGGTAATGAAAGGAGATATTGGGAGGAGGGCTCTGTACCTGGGGCCAGACAGGAGATACAGCCAAGTACAGCCAACCCTCTGCATCCTTCCCTGGGAGATGGAGGAGGGAGTCCGGGCCTGGATACAGAATGGGTTAGCCTGGCTCAAGGAGGAATCCCCCCGAAGCCCATCAGAACTCTGGGTCTCAGAAAGAGCAGCAAGTCCCACCCCAAGGTTACGCCTCCCCTGACTCTTGCAACACAGACCTCTGATGAGAGGAGATTTTTATGAGTCAATCAGAAACACATGCAGCCCACATTGCAGGGGTGAAGGAAGGAGCAGCAGAGACAGGGGAGGGAGCAGACATGCAGAGTCAGGAGGCCACCTCCCTAGCCAGAGCAGCTCTCTGACCTGGTCTAGGACCAATCCTGGACCCAACTGGGAGCACTGGGTCCCATCCAGGGAATTCTACTTAGAGGACTGGGCAGGGCCTGGGTTCTAGGGAGGCAGAGCTCGCTGGTCTTGTCCTGGCCCTATCTCCCCCTGAGAGGTCTTTCCTCCAGCAAAGACCTGAGCTTTGGCTTTAAGGCCCTGCCCTGAATGGAAGGAGAGCATGAGGGAGGGGCTCAGTGGACAGCCACCCTTGGAGAGGGTCTGTCAAAAGCAGCCCAGAGATGTCATCACTGAATCAATGAGTAATGCTCTAATGGTGGGCTCTCAGGCACAGTATTGGCTGAATTGACCAGGGTGGGGAAAGTCATGCAGGATAGAATTTGGCTGCACTATATGGCTCCACCAGGTCCTGCTCCTTCCCAATAGTTTGTGTCCAGGCAGGGGCCCGGTCATGACTGGTACCAGCCTGAAGCAGAAGGAGCCAAAGGGGCCCTGGTTTATATGTTCCAAACCCCGGCCCTCAGTCTGCCTCCACAGCAGCACCCTCTTCCTCACCTCTTCCCTTCAGAACTCCCCACCCCCCACCCAAGGGAGCCCACACCAGTCCCGGCACTGGCCTTTGCTCCTCTCTGCTGTTCCCACCTCTGTGGAACCTTCCTGATAGGTGTCCTCAGGCCTGTGCCTCTCTCCTCCTGCGCTGTTCCCCCCCTCCGGGCCCTTCTGTCCTCTTTGGCAGCAGCTCCTCTGACCTCTCAGCCTAGGCAAAGTGAGGGGCTAGAATCTTCTCACTGTACCTCATCTCCTTCAACTTCTGACTCCTCCGCCATATAAAACACACCCTTCTTTGTAACTCTTGCCTGGTCCCAGCCCCTACTCGGCTCCTTCCTCTGTGCCAGGAACAGGTCCCTATCCCTTCCTGGCCTCAGTTTCCCCCTCTCCAACAATAGTTGCGACCACAGAAACTCTCGGTCCCAGCCAGCTCCAATTCTGTGAGTTTCAAAGCAGACAATTTAAGGGGCAAAGGTATGCAGATAGATATGCAAATTGGCATCTCCAGGGATTTATGGATGGCCTTAATTCCAAGGGGAAGAGGTGGGGACGGGCGGAAGGGGCATTTCAATGAGGCGGGCCTCAGCCTTACCGGGCCCACTAAATCCTGGCCGGTGTCAGCGCCGTAAAGCACCGTGATGAAGGGCAGGCAGCCCGCGACGTGGAGGGCCCGTGATTTACAGCCGCGGAGCCTCCTCCCGGCGGCGCGCAGGCGAGCGCCGCGGGACAGAGAGAAGGCAGGATTTATGTCTCCGGCTTCCCCACCCCAGCGGCAGTGCGGAGAGCAGAAGAGCGGGGGAAGGTGACTTTCACCTTCAGAGCCAGCGCTGACTCTGGCGGAGGAGGCTGAGCCCTACAGCCCGGGTTCTACCCCGGCGTGAGAAGAGGAGCGGGGCCGAGAGATGTTTCCAGCCTGACCCTTGCCCAGCCCTTGGCCACAGTTGTCTCTTCCAGGAGGCCCTCTGCCACCCGACTGTCACCCTTCTTCCGTGGGCCCTTAGCTATGTCTGCCAACTCTTCTCAGTTGTCCCCAGGCCTGACTAGGTTCTACCCTGAAAGCCTGGAGGGAGCTGGGTCCACTACATTTTCTTTGCTGATCAGAGGGAAGTTCTCCCGGAAGTCTAACCTCACTCCCTTATGTCTGATCGGAAAAGGACAGTACATTTTGATCCATTTTTGGTAGCAGAGGAAGTTGGTCTCCCTAGGTTCACTTGACTGAAGAGTACTCTGTGTCCTTCCGCTTCCCCACTTCACCATCCAGCAGGTGAAATGTCCCATTGCTGTTAGCTGCCCTGGAGTCTCGGCGCAACAGAAGGAAATGCTGTCCGGTCTTGCACCATCCCCAAGGTGGGTTGCTGATTGAACCTTTGTGATCCATAGGGTTTTCACTGGCTAATTTTCTGAAATAGATCTTCAGCCTTTTCTTCCTGGTCCATTTGAGTCTGAAAGTCCCCCTGAAACCTGTTCAGCATCATAGCAACACACAAGCCTCCACTGACAGGAGGCTGGTGGCTGTGCATGAGATACATTGAATGGGAATCAAACTGGGTCTCCCACATGGAAGGAGAGAATTTTACCACTGAACCACCACTGCCCCCTGAAATGCCCGAGGAGGGTCGGGGGCAAGCGGGCACATTAAACTGCAGACATCCCCTTCTCTACACAACCGCTGGATTCCTGAGGTTGCTGGTAAACTCCATTTGGAAAAATGACCCTGCTTCCCCAGTGACACAGTGATTCAGAAATGATTCTTCTGTCACTCAACCAGTGTCGCCCACACCAGGGAGGTCCTACTGTGTGCCCATGCAGCACCGCTGTGATATGGAGGACGGACACTCAGAGGTGAAATTCTCCACCACCTTGATTATCAGGGCTGCCCACCCACTAGCTCCAAGGGCCTCTGCCTCCCTGTCCCCACCCAGCCTCTGAGTATTAACTCTCCATAAACAAAGTTTACATATCCGGTTCTCGTCATTAAAGGAGCTCTGTCAAAAGTCCCTCAGGTAAAGAAGATGTAAACACATAAATCAAAAGGCCAGGTTTAGCTGAGTTGTTCATCTACTGAATTGTGTGTTTTGAGCTGAGGCAGCTTCTCTTGAGTCTGTTTCAGGCAAAGCTGCCCAGGTCTTCTATATTTTTGTGCCACACAAAGCTGAGGAAGGACCTTGTTCCTTCTAAAGAGATGCTTCCCTGACCACAGGCTTTCCCTCAGAAACCCAGCAACACTTCAGACAGTGCTAGGGTCCTAAGAATGTGTCTCTAGTTCCTCAGCATCTCCTCAGCCGTAAACCGTGAGCTCTGGCTGTATTTCCTAGGACCCCCAAACATTTTGTGTCTCTCTCTGGCTCCGCCAGAACAAAGATCAAATCCAGTAGCCATAGATGCTATTGTCTCAAGTACGTCTCTGTGATATTATATTATTTCCAAGAGCCAGACTATTGGTTTAAGCAGGACTCTCTATACTCAATACAGATACGAAACTCCAAAGGGATTTCTTCCTGCAGGATTCTGACCTGGAGATTGGTGCTCAAGGGCTCACAGACCCAAGGGAGCATGTGGCAGTGGGCTGGGGAAGTTGCCAGAGCAAGCGATAGGGCCACAGGGGACAGGTGATCGCACACAGGACCCCGCTGACAGAGATATTCGTCTTTTACTTGCAACTTGATTTTGTTTGGCGTGCTTTTGTCGAGCATCTATTGTGGGCCAAACAAAACCGTTGCAGATAATCATGCAATCTGTGTGCTGCTTGAGGCTCCTTGTCAATAGCTGTAAAATCCATCCCCCAGCTCCCTGGCTCCAGACTGTATCATCAACCCAGAGAAAGGGGCCATCCACCAATTGCCATCAAGTCGACTCTGACTCATGGTGCTCCCATGTGTGTCAGAGTAAAACTGTGTTCCATAGGGTTTTCATTGGCTGATTTTTCGGAAGTAGAGCCCCAGGCCTTTCTTCCGAGTTGCCTTTGGGTAGACTCGAACCTCCAAACTTTCGTTTAGCAGCCAAGCATGTTAACCATTTGCACCACCCAGGGATTCCAAAGAAAGGGGCACTTTCATCAAATTCACACAAAGACACTGTATAGACTAACAGTAGCCTTGATGCCAGGCACTGTGAAGAAGTGTTTACATATATTACCTCAATTCCTCTCAACACATGTAAGTGTTATACCCCCATCCTATGAAGGCAGGGCAAGATTCAGTTATTTTCCCAAGGTCACAGAGATGATAAGCAATGGAGGTGAAAGTCAAACAGCTCAGTCCATTCCCAAGCCCAATCTCTTTCTTCTTGATTTTCCTACTCTACCTGCATTCTTACTACCAACCTTGCCCTTTGAATTTTGCTGTTATAACCTACGTGCCCTCAGCCCTCAAGGTGGGCAGAAAGGAAGACGAGGGACAAGCAGGGGAAAAGGGGCTGGAAAGAGAGGCTAACTCAGAGCTGGCTTACTTCACCCCACTCCCCCTCAGCCCAAATTAAAAGCTCTTGGGGGCCAACCTGGGGGAAGAGTGAAGCAGCGGGGAGGCCTGGACAGTGCTCAGAGGGCCTGCTGGGGACTGGGCCCCAGCTCTGGCCTTTCCACTGGGTGTAAAGCAGGACCCCTGCTGGTGGGAATGGCCAAGGTTGGGTGGGGGAGAGGGAGGAGTGCCCAGGCTCTGTGAAAAACAGCACAGCAGAGAATGAGGCAGACAGTGGACTGAGGCCAGCCGAGAAGAGCAATGAGGAACCTACGAAGCGGAAATCAGCCAGGGGGCTCTGCTGGTGTCTAAGGTTCAGTCCATGAATCTTAATGAGATGCTCATTAAGGGCTCTGAGAGTGATTCTAGGGGCCACCTCTGGGTGGATGGAAGACCTAGCCAGGCTGAATTTGCTCCATACTGAAAGTTGTAGGGAGCTACTTCTGGGTGAGGCCAGGCCAGGGCTTGACTCCCTCCCCAGGTAGACCGAGCTTGCCATGCCAGCTCCTGCCTCTGCCCCAGTCATGGGCAGCAGTACTAGCCTGTGAGCCTCAGGGTCAGCCATCCCAGCTCTGAGCCAGAAGATGGGCCTAGAAGGACTCTGGGGGCCCCCTTCCCTGCTGGCAACCATAGTCTGCAGGTTCTGCTGGCAGGCTGGGTTGGGAGGAGCAGAAGCATCCTCAAGAACATCCGGAGGGGCCTCCCTCCTCACCCCCAACTCTCTGCGCATATAGAGATTAACTAGTCTCATTTCTATTCCTCAAGCCTTCTGTTCCAGGTCATTACCTCAGCCCAGCCCCTCTTTGCCCCCTGTGACCCCACCCTGACTGCCCTTTATCCAGCAGCCAGTACGCAAGGCCAGGCCATTCATAGCCCACAGAGAGAAGACAGTGCCACTTGAGCTAGTTCCATGCATCCTCCAAATGACATTAGCTCTAAAGCAGTGCTCAGTGGGGGTAGATCTGAAGCAGGGAGGGTCACTGATCCCACACTCCTAGCCCAAATATTCATTATCAGTCTAGACTTACAACCAGGACATCAGGCAGCCGTCTGTCACTTGAAGGATAAAGATGCATCCCAAAGTCAGTCAGGAGTTCTTGGCTCTTATCACCCACTGTCTTAGTCATCTAGTGCTGCTCTAACAGAAATACCAAAACTGGATGGCTTTAACGAAGAGAAATTTATTCTCTCACAGTCCAGTAGGCTACAAGTGCAAATTCAGGGCATCAGCTCCAGGAGAAGGCTTTCTCTCTCTGTTGGCTCTGGAGGAAGGTCCTTGTGATGCATCAGTCTTCCCTTGGCCTGGGAGCATCTCAGCACAGGAACCTCAGGTCCAAAGGATGCGCTCTGTTCCCAGCACTGCTTTCTTGGTGCTATGAGGTCCCCACGTGTCTCTGCTCACTTCTCTCATCTATATCTCAAAAGAGACTGGCTTAAGACTGCCGCTAATCATAGTGATTGAATGTACAACTCTAAGAAAATCACATCAGATTACAAAATGGTAGACAATTCTACAATACTGGGAATCATGACCCAGCCAAGTTGACAGATATTTTTGGGGGACACAATTCAATCCTTGACACCCGCCATTTTGGATGATCTAGGTCAGCGCTGGGCGTGCGTAGGGTTAAGGGAACACCTGCTGGTTTGTCTGCTCAGCGAGGGGAGCCAATTGGAAGCAAGGACCCCTTGCTGTGGCTGGAAGATCCACGTTTCTCCACCACAACTTGAAGTTATGTTCTGTTATTCTGTCCTGTGGCTTCTATGCAGCTCATCTGAAAGATGGGCCATTCTCAGCTCCAACCTCCAGGGTCGTCAAATCTCCTCACTTCCTCACACCCACCCCCAAGGTCAGGCCTTCACAGCTTCTGATCTGGACTCATACAGTCCACCCCCTGAGGCCTGCCTGCCTGCCTTCCCTCTCCACACCTCAACCTCCCTCTCCACCAGTTTAAGTGCTCAGGAGAACAATTATTTATCGAATGCCCACACTCTATGTGCCAGAGGCCACCGCAGCTAAAGGTAGAAAAGATCTATCTTCTGGTGAAGACAATAAATGTGAACAAATAAATCCAACCCAGAGCTGCCCTGCAGCAGCAGTCTACACAGGCTTATCTTAAGGGAGAGTGGAATTATAGTCTGAGTCCCAAGCTCACAGAACCCTAAGTGGGGAGATGATGCATTCCTGGGTACTAGAAGATGCATTCCTGGGCACTCTGCTAGACAACCATGAAGAGGAAGGGTGTTCCAGGAAAGGGCGGCCTGTGCAAAGACTCAAGGTCTTCTGTGCTCTGATCACGCTACCTGTTGTGCTGGTCAAGGATCTTGTGGCTGTATGTGCCACAAAGGCCACCTCTAGCTGACTTAAACAACAAAGGGAACGTGTTGACTCTTGAACCAAACTCAAGAGGTTGGTTGATCCAAAGAAGCTTGATCCAGCTATTTAAATGAAATCACTAAGGACTTGGTTTCTCTCTGTCTTTCCTGTATCCTCAGCTCCACAAGGTGGTCTTTCAACACCTTCCAGCTCTCCCCTCCTGGAGGCAGTGCCCATGAGAAGAGAAATTCTGTGCCAGTAACACACTCACTCTCACTCTCCTCTCCCTCTTGCTACAACTCCACTTTCTCACAAATTTCAATAAATGCTTCCTAGCAGCTCATCAGCTCTGGCTGGGACAAATATTCATCTCTGAACCAACCACTGAGACCAGGAGAATACAATCCTTTAACTGGCTCAGCCCCAGGTCATGTGTTCCACCCTTGAGCATCCAGACCAAGAATGGAGAATGAAGGGCACCATTACCAGGAAACTGAGGGTGAACACAGGGCTGAAGAACAACAGGTGGCCAAGGCACCTGTCTTCTATGTGAATGTGGGTGAAAGGGCCACCTGAGATTTGCCTCAAGCCAAATAACAAGTCACCTTGAGAAGGAAGACTCTGGGAGACAATGGTGGGCCTCCAACTTCTCCCAAATTTCCTTTATCCTAATTTATCTGTTCCATATTACCTAAGTTTCTCAGTGACACAAATTTCATCCCTATATGGAACAATCTTGTATGTGTGTGTGTGTGTGTGTGTGTGTGTGTGTGTGTGTGTGTGTCAGAGAGAGAGAGAGAAAGCGTCAGAGCTGCTATATGCACATAGTCTTCATTGTTGTCCTCATCCTCCTTTGGAATATAGGGAAGTTTGGGGATTGAAAGCCTTTCCTTCCAAACACTAAACAGTCATAGCCAAAAATAAAGACCACACATAAAATGTTATGCTGACACTGAACCCAGCCTTGCTTGACAGGCTGCCACCACTGTGCAGGGCTCCAGGAGGCTGAGGCACCTCTCTGCGGTCCTGCAGCCAATGTGCACCTGGAAAGAACTGGTACTGGGACTTTGGGCACCTGTCATGCCCAAATCAAGGTCAGCCTCTGTCCTCCAAGGAAAAGCCCACAGCCCCAGCCTCTGGCACTAGCAGGGACAAACTGAGGTAGGTGGGGAAGTCTGGAAGGGTCTCAGGCCTCCAACTCCGCATATCATCCTGTTTTAATGTAAACGGTGATTGCCAAGAGTACAGCATGTTTTCCTGCGTCAGCAGCTCAGTGGCTAACGCGCCAAGATAAATGGCTTTGTTTTGCCTTGTTTAGAGTGATTCTGTAACCCTTCCCTCCTTTCCTCTGCAAAGTAGACTCTCCAGCATCCTCCCAGTTGCACTCTGAGGCTAAGGAAATCAAAAGTTCATGGCCTCCATGTACAATGAGAGGCCAGAAATCTGTCACACTATGGAGGCTGGCCCCCTGAGAGAGGAGTCCATTTCCCATGAGTCAGGGACAGGTGAAAACCTGGGCTGATTGGGTCTGAAGCAGATCTGTTGTGTGTTCTTAGCGAATGACCGTAGAGGAGCTGAGAACAAGTTCTTGCCTCCAGCCAGACTAGAGCTGGGATTGGAGGGGGGCTCCAGGGGAGTCAGGACTATTGGAGAGAACTTTGGGACCTAGGATGGAAGGGGGAGAAGCATGGCTAAGCGGCCAGGGACAAGGGAGACATTAGCTACCATTTTGTGCAAAATGGGTATCATTAAGCCAGAGTTTTTTTTTTTTTTTTTTTACCATGGAAGACACAGGGTTTTGACTGAAACATGAGTTGTGGGCCCAGATCCAGGTAGCTGGGAATCTTAGCTCTAACACATATTGGCTGTGGCACATTGGATGGAATTGCCATAGATGAAGAAACTGAGGCTTAGAGTAGCTAAGCTATTTACCCAGAGTTACATATATAGCTCATGGCAAAATTCAAAGTTAAACCAGGGCACACAACAATCTTAGAACTCACTTTCTAGATATTTTGCTGTAAAGAGGAGCACAGAAATGAAGTGGAAGCTGGAAGAGGGTATAATTTAAAGGGAGGGATTTTTTCTAAAGAATGAGATGGTAAACGTGTTGAGAATCAACCAGCAGAGAAGGAGAAATGGAAGATGCAGACAGAGTAATAAACTAAGGGAAGGATGTCCTGGATAAGGCAAAATGGGATGGGAGGCAGGACCACCACCTACTGCCATGTAGCCTGGGCACTGCACAACTCCAGGGGGCACCCATCACACAGACTGAAATGAGGTGCAATGCAGTGGCCCTGGATGGGATTCTCAGCACAAGAAGAAGGATGAATCCTTGTTGTGAGCAGGAGAACTCCTTCCCTGATAACAGAGTGTGGCCATGGAAGACAGGTTTGGCTATAGTTAGACTTGCAGATTAGTGGTATATGAGGGGTTGTGATGGGCCCTCTTATCTTTCAAAGATCAATGCAGTGAGAGCATGAGGTAAAGGGGAGGAAAGGGAGTCAGAGACTTAAGAAGAAAAGAAGGTATGAAGATGGAGAAATCCACTACCATGTGTTAATAATAAAGAACAATCCCTTTATTAAAAAAAAAAAATTAAACCGGGGCAGTCTAGTCCCTAAGTCATTAAGTATGGAATAAAGTGGTGACTGGGGACTAAATCTCCCCAGGTACCCGTTGACCTCTGACCACCCACTTGAAACCCCAGCCCCTCATCATTCCATAAATGTATCCTTGCTTAGCCACACTGCAAGTCTTGTGGTTTATATTTCCAGGTTTCCCTTTCTGAACACACTTCCTGGCTCCCTTGTGGTTGGTGAGCCATGTGATGTGTGTCACTCCCAGGCTGGTGCATTTAATTGTCAGTGTAAAGCTCTCCAGGGCAGTTTCCTTCTGCCACAGCAACCAGCAATGTTCCAAAGTGACTGCTCCATCAGCTGATATCCTATACAAGGACTTCACGGAGCAGGCCTCCAGCCAACCCACAATGGACATGAAGTATGAATGAAAAAAAAACTTTTGTTGTTTCAAGCCACTGAGATTTGAGACTGTTTGTTACTGCAATATAACATATCCCATCTTGACTGATACTCTTCCCCTTCTGGGAGGGGGAAGGAGGTGAGTTTTTATAGATGGACACAGGAGTGTTCAGCAAAGGAGAAGGACAGGGAGCCCATTTTTATGAGTTATGCCATCATGTGTCAAAGAAGCCAAGCAGGGTAGATAGAAATGGGCCTAGGATGGTTAAGAGTTCGGCTGCTAACCAAAAGATTGGCAGTTCAAATCCAGCCACTGCTTGGAAACCCTATGGGGCAGTTGCATCCTGTCCTATAGGGTCACTATGAGTCGGAATTGACTCCACAGCACCAGTTTAAGCCAAGAGAGCTTTCAGACTGCAGAATGGTCATCTGGCCAATCTGAGGCCAGGGGAGAGCTGAGTCAGGGAAGTCTTCTCTCACCCAGCCCAGACCCAGGCTGGAGCCTGAAGCTGCCCAGGCCTCGGGCAAAACGAGTGAGAGCTCAGGCTTGGGATGGGCTCCCTTTCAAAGTGGCTGCCAAGGAGCATCTTGGCAGACAGGCCTGGGGCACTGGTGGCCCGTACCCTTAGTGCAGACTCCCTTCTCCCCACAGACCCTGTGCACACTGCACTGTACACAGGGTCCTCGGTGGGCATGAGCCCGGGGACACAACATTACTGCACCAAGGGCTGGGCTGTACAGGTCAGTGGAGGAGTCTCCTGTAAGTGGATCTGAGCCCTGTGCAGAGATGGCCATTAATCCTCCTCTTTGATTATTTTCTCTCCTCCTCCAGCATAACAGAGCTCTACTCACTCCTATCCCAAATTCAGAGGGAAAGCAGCTGGACTATAAAATAACCCCTTCAGGCTAAAGGTAATTCTGAGGCTAGCTGTGAACTGAGAGAGATCCTGGAACCCAGCGCTCAGAGGGAACATCTGTAGGGATGTGGGAGGGATAGAGAGGCTTTTCCTTCAGATGACAGATATCTGATTGGTGAGCGTCTTTCTACCACTTCCCCCTTTCCTCCAGTCAGGGTTACCATTTACTCATCCTTCACTTGACCATCTTCTCCCAGTTTCCCAGAACCCCACCCCCGCCCCCGCAAAAAAAGAAAAGCTGCATGAAACATCTGATCATCCTTCCTATGCAAAGCACTCAGTTTCTTCCAGAAGACCCATGAAGTGCTGTGTCATTTCCTGGGAGAAGCAGTGAATTGCAGAGTCCCTTCTGACCCCTTGGAGCCCTGGTGGTGCAGTAGTTAAGAGCTTGGCTGGTAACCAAAAGGTCAGCAGTTCAAATCCACCAGCCACTCCTTGGAAACCTTTTGGGGCAGTTCTATTCTGTCCTATAGGGTTGCTATGAATCGGAACCAACTTGACCACAGTGGGTTTTTTTTTTTTTTCCCTAACCCTTAGAGTTCCTGGGTGTGCAAACAGTTAATGCACTTGGCTGCTAACCAAAAGGTTGGAGGTTCAACTCCACCCAGAGGCACCTTGGAAGAAAGACTTATAGATCTACTTCTGAAAAATCAGCCATTAAAAACCCTATGGAGCACAGTCCTACTCTGACACACGTGAGTCACCATGAGTCAGAATCAATTTCACAGCATCTGATTTTTACTGATCTCTAACTCTTTCTCCCTAACCAAGATGAGCAATTTGGAGGTTATCATGGAATTTGACAGCACATCTGACTCCTGTTGTATTCAGTCGGTAGAAGAATATAAGAGAAAACCGTCCAGCCTTTGAGATCTGACCTGGGTTTGATTCCCAGTGATGCCATGTTCCAGGTGTGTGAACTTGGGCATGGGACTTAAATTCTGTAAGCCTTACTTTCCTCATCTGTAAAATGGTGATAGCATTAGTCCCCACATGATAGCATCCATGTAAGGGTGGCATGGCATATGTAAGTTCTTAACAAACGATATTTAGGATTGGTGTGCTGTAGGGAGTGGGTGAGAAGCAGAGAGGGTCCTGCAAACCTCAACAAGCAGTCGGTGAATTTGCTGTGCACAAAAAAGCAGGAAGATGGTTGGGGAAATGTGCAAGGGGCCTGGGTAGGACCCCATAAGCCTAGTCAGCTGCAGTATCCAAGTACTGATCACGCTGGTGCCAAAACCCCTGGACAGGGAGAATGTTCTAGCACCTGGTTGTCCTCCCAGCAGCAGCTCTGGAGCCAGCTCAGTGCTACCTCAGTCGAACTTCTGAACAGTTTTGTTCAATGACCAGAACAGTTCAGAAACCAGTCCCGGGAAGAGGTCTTCCTTAGTTTTACCCCCATTCATCTCTGTCATCATTGTTTTGTTTCTGCTATTGCATTGTTTTGTTGCCTTTTTTGACCTTCAGGCTGCTTGTGGATGTTTCAGGAGAAGCTGTCAGGCTTCCCCATTCAGGCCAATGTGAACCAAGTATAGGGGCAGTGGAAATGGTCCGGTCCTGTTCTAGAGTTCAGAAAGACCAGGGAAGGCACAGAAGGAACAAAGAAGAAGGTGTAGCATTTAGGGCTTCATGAAGAGGAGAGGGCTCCTCCTTCCTGGAAGAGAGCTTCCCAGAGACAGAATTTACCATAAAGTGTTCCAGCATGTGTCGGTCATTTAGCTCCAGCCTAACGTATATATGAGTTACCAATAAGGGACTTTCAGGTCAATGTGGCAGAGAGAGCATGTGTCAAAATCTCCCCCTCCTTCCCAACATATAGAAATGACAGACATGTCTATTAATTTAGAATATAGTCAAGAGAATAAAGAATGAAAGATCTCCATAGACCAAGATGGGGAAGGAAACCAAAGTGGGGAGCAGAAGCTGCAGTGCAACAAGAACTGGGAAGAGATATGGGTCACTGGAAATAGAATTTCTATACCAAGACTGGGATCCTACGTGAAGGTGGGGAGCCATGAACACACAGCCCACCCACCAAGGGAGACTCGAGTGACTCTGCTCACCCACCTGGGGATGTGTCTGGAAATATGCCACTTGTCCAAAACATAGAGATATGGCCCAAGAAAAAAACCAGGTTCCTACCCTGCTCCCTGGGTGGGCATGAAGTTCTGAACTACTCCATCCACATGGAGAAGACCCGTAGACAAAATTGTTTATGTAATTCTGGTTCACAACTCTGAATCCAGTGGAGTAGGGGCTAAGGTAACCACAAGACCACTCCATAGGAAAGAGGATTTACCAGAACATCTTCATGAAAGATGAAATCTCAAATAAGATTATTCCCTAAAAGAATAGAAATTAGAATGTACAATTTCCAAACATGTAGAGGAAAAATAAAAGAACAAAAATTCAATTCAACAAAAAGCAGGGATAGAGGAGAAATAAAGATGCAAAGAAACAGCATGGTAAACAGCAACAAAAATGACATTGCAGAAATGAGTTCAAATATATTGATATTCATGATTAATAAATACAAATGGTTTAAGCCTTATTAAAACACAGAGAATTTAGAATTGACTTTTTTTTCTCTTTTATTCATCTATATGCTATTTATAAAAGAAATATCTAAAATTGAAACACAGAAAGTTTGGAAATAAAAGTATGCAAAACACACACACACACAACACATTACACTAGTCCCCAAAAGGGGACTGGTGAAATGTTAATTAACATCAGAAAACATTAATTTACAGAAACAAAGAAAAACATGTCCTAGTCTTATAAAAACCTATCCATAAAAATGATGTAACAGTAATGCCTTATATACAGTTAACAACACAGACTCAAAATATATATTGACAGTATTGAAAGGAGAAGTTGACAAATCTGCAATCATAGGAGGCCACTCTTAGAAATTAATAGATCCCACAGTCAAAAATGGTTAAGATTATGGAAGATTTGAATAATAAAATGAGGTTTGATATAATGGAGCCACATAGTACTTTGCACCCAATAAATAAAAAATACACATTCCTTTCAAGTGTATAAGGTCCATTTACCATATTTAACCTTGAACTGCATGTCAAAGGAAGTCTTATCAAATGCCAAAAGACTCAATATGATATAGATCATATGTTCTGACTGTCACACAATAAAGCTCAAAATAAAGCATTAAAAGAGGGCCCTGCACAACAGACACACGAGGAAAAGCTCGCGTTCACTAGCCATTAGAGAAATGCAAATTAAAACCACAATGAGATACCATCTCACCGCAGCATTACTGGCAAGAATCAAAAACACTGGAAATAACAAATGTTGGAGAGGCTGCGGGAAGATCGGAACTCTTATGCACGGCTGGTGGGAATACGTAATGATACGACCATTCTGGAAAATGATATGGCAGTTCCTTAGAAAGCTAGAAATAGAAATACCATACGATACAGCAATCCCACTCCTAGGGATATATCCTAGAGAAATAAGAGCCGTCACACTAATAGACATATGCACACCCATGTTCATGGCAGCATTGTTCACAATAGCAAAAAGATGGAAACAACCTAGATGCCCATCAACAGATGAATGGATAAACAAGTTATGGTACATACACACAATGGAGAATTATGCAATGATAAAGAACAATGATGAATCTGTGAAGCATCTCATAACATGGATGAAACTGGAGGACATTATGCTGAGTGAAATCAGTCAATCACAAAA
>NW_004443940.1:10979594-11053486 GCF_000243295.1 Trichechus manatus latirostris
AAAAAAGACCAGATTTACGGGCCTGACAGAGACTGGAGAAACCCAGAGAGTATCGCCCCCGGATACCCTTTTAGCTCAGTGGTGAAGTCACTCCCAAGGTTCACCGCTCAGCTGGGGATTGGACAGCCCCATAAAACAAAATGGGACTAATGAGGCACAGCAGCCCAGGGACAAGGACTAGAAGGCAGAAGGGAACAGGAAAGCTGGTGATAGGGAACCCAAGGTTGAGTAAGGAGTGCTGACATGTAGTGGGGTTCTTAATCATTGTCATAGGGTGATAAGTGTACTAACTGTTTAAGGAGACACTATTTTGTTCTGTAAACCTTCATCTAAAGTGACAATAACAGCACAACTGGAAGAACGTAATCGACGTCACTGAATTGTACATGTAGAAATTTTTGAAATGGTGTATCTTTGACTATGTATATTTTCACCAAAAAAAAAAAAAAGGTCCTCCAAGGCCGAGAAGGGAGCGTGTTGACATGTCGTGGGTTTGTCAACCAATGTCATAAAACAATATGTGTACTGACTGTTTAATGAGAAAATATTTGTTCTGTAAACCTTCACCTAAAGTACAATAAAAAAAAAATTTTTTTTTAAAAAGAGGGCCCTGCAACAAAGCCCTATATATTTGGAAACAAAAGAGCAAAAATATCCCACTGCTTAATACTTTAATATGTTAAAGAGGAAATCATAATAAAAATTATGACTATTTTAGAACTGAACAATGATAAGAGCTTGGCATATCAAAAATTGTAAAGCTGTACCTAGACAGAAATATCTAGACCTAAATACATTTATTAGAAACTGAGAAAGATTTAAAATAAATGAACAGAGATTCATTTCAAAAAATTGAAAATAGAATAATGTAGCAACCCCAAAGAAAGTAGAAAAAGGGAAATAATAAAGAAAATCCAAAAATAATAAAATAAAAATCAGAAAAGAACAGCAAAATGAAAAGTAGTCACATGAATAATATAGACACTAATGAAATAGATAAACCTCTAGTAAGGTTGGAAAGAAAAAGAAAAGAGACCCAAATAGTATTATTTACTATTATTATTATTGTGAACAATCAAGCAGACATAACATATAGTAAAGTTAAGGCTACTTCCCTATCACCATTCCAAAAGGAGAAAGAGGAACAGATGAGCTAACGGGGAAACATGAGAGCTGGGCAAGATCTTTAACCTTAAGGGATAAAGATCCCATGGAGGACCAAGTATTATTAATAAAAGAGAAACCATACCTAAGAATTTCTTGGTGAAATTTTAGGACGTCAGGGATAAATTTTAAAATCTTTTAAGCTTTTGAGGGTAGGCTATATGTCAAGGTAGGGAGGATAGAATTGGAATCAGACTTCTCCTCTACATCCCTAAATGTAAAAAGAAACTATAATAAATATAATAATAACTACAATCTTCCAAGGGGAAAAGATTGCATCCAAAAAGTTTTATAACAAGGAAAGCTATAATTCATTTGTGAGGGCAATGAATAGACATTTTTCAAACATTTAAGCTTTCAGAATGTATATCACTCACTCAGCCCTACTGAAAAAATGTATGCAGAGTAATTCTACAGCTGAGCAAGAAACAAATAGGAATAAAGAGCTCAAGAAAGACAGAAGGCTTGGTATAGAAAAACGGCCATGACCAAGAAAATTAGTAAAATTTATGTTAATTTATTTAAAATTGATATTAACATGATTGAAAAAGTAATAGAAATTTCCAAAATAATTACTGAAAGAGAAGTTACATAAACCAATTCATAATAGCAGTCTTAATCTAAAATGTCATTATATCAAGAAAAGTTGGGAGGTAGAAGTGGGAGGAAACTTAAAAGCATGAGATGGTCTTAACACAAGGAGAATAAGTATATACTACTTTCTTTCTGAAGTTGATAAAGAAATAATACATACATGTAGCATATATATCTATGTCTATATCTATCTATCTATCTATATATATATATATACACGTGTGTGTGTATTTAAAGGAACCTGTTGTTGTTGTTAGTTGCTGTCAAGTCAGCTCCAATTCATGGTGACCTTATGTATAACAGAAGGAAGCATTGTCCAATCCTGTGTCATCTTCATGATAGTTGGCATGTTTGGACTAGTAGTATGCTAAAAATAGAAAGTATGACTTTCTAATTTCTAAATATTAAAAGCAAACTTGAGCAAATAGGAAAATAAAAAAGGAAAGTATAAGGGAAAATTAAGAGCAAAAAACATTATCATAATGAGGTGAATGATTAAATTACTCGACTCCAGAGCCTCAGGACTACAGTGGCACTGTCAGAGCCCCATGCTATTAGGACTCCTTCCTGTCTCTCATCTCTGGGTCTCTTCTGCATCTACTTCGTTTTCCTCATTTACACCACTTAGTGTCCTCTGTTTTCCAGTCTACTGTAGGAAGACGGCCATGGTGCAGGCAGCAGCCAACTGTGTATCCCCTTAATTAAGACAGCTAAGGGAAATCCCTTAGTCCCAATTACCAGTACTCAGGGCAGAGTCTGATTGGCCCCGTGTAGATCTAGATGCACACCTCTGGTGTGAACAAGAGTGGCTGGGGGCAGGGTCTTACAGGACTCCCTGTAAGGTAGACGACCTTCTGAGAAAAGGGCAGACAATCTTCTAGGTGTTCACTATCTAATCCAAGCACAAAGAAAAAGAAAGCAATGTTAATATCTGATAAGATAGAATTAAAAAACCCTCAAAGGGAGGAAACTGTTATCCTATATTGGTTAAATGGTATGAACTAAATGACAATACAAGAACCATGAATCTATGTGCACTGAATATAGCATCAAATGTACAAGACCAAAGAGTCTGGAAATCAAGGAGAAATTGAACAAAACCACAGTCATAATAGAAAATTTCTCACCATTTCTGAGAGATCAAGTAGACAGAAATTAAATAATATA
This sequence comes from Trichechus manatus latirostris, assembly GCF_000243295.1. NCBI lineage: Eukaryota > Metazoa > Chordata > Mammalia > Sirenia > Trichechidae > Trichechus > Trichechus manatus. Next base: position 10,982,520 of record NW_004443940.1, read on the forward strand.
GAGTTGAAATTTATTATTAAAATTTTGACTTAATAGATCTATACAAAACATCTTTCCTAGAAACAAAGAATACATGTTCATTTCAAATGGCCAAGGAACAGTTACAAAATTTGATCATATCTTAGGCCACAAGGAAAATATCATTAAAATCTAGAAAGCAGAAATAGTACAATACACAAACTCAAACCACAGAGCAACAAAACTCAAAGTTAATAATAAAAGGAAAGAAAACAAAGAAACAAATAAAGCCACTCAGGAGTCAAAAAGGAAATCAAAGCTAAAATGAACAATTGTTGAAGAAACAATGGAGAGCTAGAGCAAAGAGAAAACACAAAGCTCTAAAGAGCAGAAAATATATAGCTTTATATGTTTGTCTCATTAAACGAAGAAAGAAATTGAATGAGCTAAGCATTCAACTCAAAACACGAGTAAAAGAGCAAGAAAGTAAACCTACGGAAAGCTAGAGAAGGAATTTGAAAATGAATTAGAAGATGATAAATTAAAAATAAAAAAAGCTATAGATCTGTGAAATCCAAGAGCTGGATCTTTGAAAAGACTGTAATTAGGATAATAATCAAACCCACTGCTGTCGAGTCGATTCCGACTGAGCCACCCTACAGGACAGAGTAGAAATGCCCCATAGGGTTTCCAAGGCTGCAATCTTTACAGAAGCCGACTGCCACATCTTTCTCCTGCTCAGTGGCTGGTGGGTTCAAACCCCAACCTTTGGGTTAGCAGTCAAGTGCTTTAACCACTGCACCACCAGGGCTCCTTAAGATAATAATAGCAACCTTTTATTGGGCATTCAGCTAATGACCAGGTACAATGCTAGGCACTTTGACACTGGCACATTCAATTCTAGCTATCACCCCATGAGGTGGGCAGTACAGATATTTCTATTTTATAGATGGGAAAACCAAGGCTTTGGGAGTTCCATGTCTTGTCTCACGTCTATCCACCCCCAGAGCTCATGCTTTTAGTCATTATGCAACTGCTTTTAGCGGGGCAGATCAAGAGGGAAAGAGATGGCAGCCAGCAACATACTGCACAGTGAAGGACAAAAGCATGCAACCACTACAGAGAATTAAAAATTAGGAGAAAATACTGCACACAACAGGATGAATACGGTAACTTTTTTTCTTTTTACTCATTTTTTTATTGACAAGTTTTTATATGTTTGAGATAGTTGGGATCATACACCTCATCTAGTTTTGTATTCTTCCTTTTTCTCTTTTTATGTAGAAATAATTTCTAACTTAAAGAAAATTTACAAGAACGGCTCAAAGAACTTTTTTCTCTAAACCATTTGAGAGTAATTTACCAATATTATGCCTCCTTGCCCCCCAAAACTTGAGTGTTTATTTTCTTAAAACAATGATGTCCTCCCACACAATCATAATACAACCATCAAAATCAGGAAAATAATATCAGTATGTTGTTGTCGTTAATTGCCGTCGAGTCAGCTCCGACTCATGGAGACCTTATGTATAACAGAACAAAACATTGCCTGGTCCTGTGCCATCTTTATGATCATTCATGTTTGAGTCCATTGTGGTGGCTATTCTGCCAATCCATCTCATTGAGGGTTTCCCTCATTTTCGCTGGCCCTTACTTTACCAAATATGATGTCCTTTTCTAGCAATTGGTCTTTTCTGATGACATATCCAAAGTAAGTGAGCCAAAGTCTCACCATCCTTGCTTCTAAGGAGCATTCTGGCTGTATTTTTTCTAAGACTAATTTGTTTGTTCTTCTGGCAGCCCACAGTATTTTCAATATTTTTGGCCAACACCACAGTTACAACACATCAGTTCTTCTATCTTCCTTTTTCATTGTCCAGCTTTGGCATGCATATGAGGCAATTGAAAAGACCATGGCTTGGATCATACCATCTAATCCACAAACCTCATTCAAGTTTTGCCAGTTGTCTCAATAATGTTAGGAAGCAAGGGGATCCAAGCCAGGATTACATAATGCATTTAGTTTTCATTTCTCTTTAGTCTCCTTTAATCTAGAACAGTTCTTCAGTCTTCTCTTGACTCGCTTGACCTTGATAATTTTGAAGATACAGGCCAGCTATTTTGTTGAATGTCCTTCAATTTAGGTTTGTCTGATGTTTCCTCATGATTAGATATAGGTTATGCATCTTGAGGAGAAATATCACAAGCTGTGACTCTTCACTGCATCCTATCAGGGGCCACACAATTTCAATTTGACCTCCATCACTTAATTAAGAGAGTGGCTTACTGTCAAGTGTCTCTTCTTCCCTTTGTAATTAATAAGTACTTTGTGGGGAGGTATTTGAAACTATGTAACTATCCCATTCCTCATCTTAACTTCCACCAACTAGTTTTAACATCCACTGATGTTTCTCAGCTGAATCAGTTATTACTTATTACTGAGATGGTTGTCAAATGGTGATTTTCTAATTCCATCATCCTTTGTACCTTAGTTGGCATTCTACTCTTAAGGAAAGGTTTTCTCTTCTCCCCATTTATATATCCAGTTACTTATTTATATGAGCATGGACTCATAACTTCCTACTTTATTCAGTGGTAAAATTCTATTACTATTCTCTTTTATTTTTTCAAATTGTCCCAGATTTGGTTAGTGGGAGTCCCTTTAATCTGGTTTCTATGTCCTTTTGACCTGTGCCCATCTTTCTTTTTTAATTTATTTTTCTATTATTGTACTTTAGATGAAGGTTTACAGAACAAACTAGCTTCTCATTAAACAATTAGTACATATATTGTTTTGTGACATTGGTTAACAACCCCATGACATGTCAACACTCTCCCTTCTTGACCTTGGGTTCCCTATTACCAGCTTTCCTGTCCCCTCCTGCCTTATAGTCTTTGCCCCTGGGCTGGTGTGCCCCTTTAGTCTTGCTTTGTTTTATGGGCCTGTCTAATCTTCGGCTGAAGGGTGGAGCTAAGGAATGACTTCAGCACTGAGTTAAAAGGGTGTCCAGGGGCCATGTTCTTGGGGTTTCTCCAGTCTCTGTCAGACCAGTAAGTCTGATTTTTTTTTTTTTTTTCTTGAGTTAGAATTTTGTTCTACATTTTCTCCAGCTCTGTCTGGGACCCTCTATTGTGATCCCTGTTGTACCCATCTTTCTTTCTGGCACAACAAGATGTTCCAGGCTCATATTTTTTCTGCCTCGGTCCTGGAATCAGCCATTTCTTCCAAAAGCTCTGGTTCCTTTTAGTGGAGAACAGTGCTTAAAAACAAAGACCTGGGCACTAGGTGTGTTCATTGCTCTTAGGGTGTTGCTGCTCCAAGGTCTTTCAATGAACAGAGTTAAGAAATTTATCTATCTACCTGTCTGTCTATCTATGGTAGGTAGCCCCAAAATTGCTTCCAATGATCCTCATCTCCTGGTATTCAAGTCTTTATGCAATCCTTCCCCTCAAGCGTGGACTGGACCCAGTGACTCACCTCTAACAAACAGAATATTTGGCAAAAGTGATGGGATGTCACTTTCAAGTTTAACTTACAAAAAGGCTATGACTTCCATCTTAGACCTTCTTTCTCACTCTCTCCCTCTGAGGGAAGCCAGCTGCCATATTGTGAGCTACACTTTGGAGATCCCCACATGGCAAGGAACTGAGAGTGCCTCTGGCCAACAGCCAGTGAGAGAATGAATCCTGAGAGCAACGACTTGAGTGAGCCTGGAAGCTGACCCTCCCTAATAGAGCCATCAAATGAGATCACAGTTCTGGCTGACAGTTTGAGCGAAGCCCTGTGAGAGAACTTGAGGCAGAGGACCCAGTGAAACCGCTCCTGGATTCCTGTCCCACAGAAATTATGAGTTAATGAATATGTGCTATCATTTTAATCCACTAAGTTTGGGGTAAATTTGTTACACAGCAGTAGAAAACTATGCACACACATATATACATTTACTTCTGTATCTATTCTATATATTAAAAACAATGAGTTTACACTCATACCTCCAATTTCAATTCAATATCACAGGGTTAATTCTAGGTTTTTTTTCCTTTTTGTATTGTAATTCCCTCCTCTGAGAAACGTGGCTTTCATTTTTCTTCATATACTTATTTATTGGTTCAATCCCCCTTCCCTTGTAACCAATTTCCTCTCTCTGCCACAACCCCTTCCTCTGCATGCAGACGTCCTCCTCACCCTAATCAGATCCTGACACCGCAGTTTAGAGCCATGGACACCTCTCCCCCTGTGTGGACCCTACCTTGTCCAGTCACATGCAATGGCTTTTGGAAGAATTATTCAGGAAGAGAGGAAGGGAAAGTTGCAGGGAGGCTGGGAGGCAGGCAATATAGAAGACCAAAACTGATTGTTAAAAGAGAAATAAGCTTGAAAGACACTGAGAAATCATTAGAGACCTACCTACCCAAAAGTGTTAGGCCCAGAATGTGACCCAGGCAAAGTCTTTCAGACTCTCAAAGGAGAGATCACTCCTGCACTATTTAAACTCTTCCAAGATTCAGAGAAAGAATTAGGTCATACCTCAAATCATTCTACAAATCCAGCAAAACCCTGATATCAAAAACTTACTAAAGAAATAAAAGCTCCCCATAAATAATAGTAAACTGAACTCAAGAGTGACGTATGACCTATTAGATTTACCTCCAGGAATGCAGGGATAGGTCAACGTTAAGAAATCCCTTCACTTTCAGTTAATAGGTAAAAGAAGATATATGGAGATAGCAAGTGATATCAAGCGGAATCTTTTTAAAATTCAGAATCTTTTCCAGATGTATAAGTTGGGGCTTCCTTTTTTTTTTTTTTTTTTTGGTTGCAGGTAACAGAATCCAAGTCCAGGCTAAGCAGACAGGAGTATCTCATGGAGGTCAGTAAATCAGAACCAAAAAGAATAAATATTGGAAAGGAAGAAGCAGCATCATTTTTTATATCTGTCCATTACAGAATAAATATTCTAAAATCAATAACTTACCCATAAATCAACAATAACCAGCTTGAAAACCCTGTGGGGAAAGAGTCAATTTACAGTATCAGCAAAAGACTACATAAAGTACCTAGAGGATTAAATCTAGTGAGGTGCATCCATTGAAGAAATGTGGAATCCTCTACTTGGGGACATAAAAGGAGACTCAAGTAAGAAGAGAGACATACACTGTTCCTGGTAAGAAGATACGTATTATACAAATATTTACCTGTCCTGAATAAATCTATACATTGAATGCAATCCCAGTGGCACTGTTTTTAAAAACTTGACAATAGAATTCTAAAATTCAAGTGAAAGAATTAATGTGCAAGAATATTCAGAACATTTTTGCAAAGAAAAAGAAATTCAGACGTTGCCTACTAGATAATAGCTTAATAACCAAAACCCAAAATCGTTTACCATCGAATGGATTACAACTCATGGCAACCCCCGTTATGTCAGAGTAGAACTGTGCTCCCTATGGTTTTCAATGGCTGATTTTTCTGTATTTTGCCAGGCCTTTCTTCTGAGCCCTGGTGATTCTGTGGTTAAGAGCTCGGTTGCTAACCAAAAGGTCTGCGGTTGGAATCCACCAGCCACTCCTTGGAAACACTATGGGGCAGTTCTACGCCACCGTACAGGGTCACGATGAGTCGGAATCAACTCGACCGCAAGGCATTTTGTTTGTTTTCTTCCAAGCACATTAACCATTTACACCACCTAGGGACTCCAAACTACTAATAACATATTGTGTGCTTTCACTGTACTAAGCACTGAGCTAAGTGTTTCATGTGCATTGTAGATTTTATTTATTCTTCCCAACAACTCAATGAAGTACAATTACCTGCAACTTCATATGACCAAAAAAAAAAAAAAATCCATTGCCCTCAAGTTGATTCTGACTCATAGTGACCCTACAGCGACCCTACTGGACAGAGTAGAACTGCTCCATAGAGTTTCCAAGCAGTGGCTGGTGGATTCGAGCTGCTGACCCTTTGGTTAGCTGTAGCTCACCATAGCTCTTAACCACTGCTCCACCAAGTCTCCAATATGAGAGGACAGAAGCACTAAATATCAGGAGTCTGTATTTGAACCTAGGACTCATATTAAATCAGAGCTTAAAGTTTAACTACTATGTTAGTTAAACATATTACAAACCTAGAGAAATTGAAACAAGCTGGTATTGAGAGAAGGCTCAATTGAACAAACGAATAGGGGGGAAGTATATATTCCTATCTCACTCCTAACATAAAAATAAAATTACAGATTTATTTTTTCTTACACTTTAATTTTTCCATGACTTATTGTGGACAACAGTGTAAGGGGAAAATATGTGAATTTCATTACTTTTTTCAAGGAAAGAGTTATTGGATATATTTATCAACTCTACTATTTTTCTTTTTATAATTCATTGTTTTCTTTATTACTTTTTCCTTCACTATTTCCTTTGCTGCATTTCGTTTTAAGTTTATTGAGTCAAATGCTTAATTTTTTTATTTAATAATGAAGCACTTCTTGCTCATTTATTTTACCAAATGCACTTTGTATTCTCTTTATGTTCTGAAAAAATCCTGTGGGGACGTTTATCAGAATTTTATTAAAGGTATAAATTAATTTGTGGTAAAATGACGTTTTTACATATTGAATCTTCCCAACAAAGAGCCTGTCCCTCCATTTATTCAAGTCCACTTTTATGTCTTTCAGTAACATTTGATAGTTTTATTCCTATGGGCCCTGCACGTTTTTCAATAATTCATGCCAAGGAAATATATTTTTCTTCAACTTGTTACTGCTATTTTATTAAAAAAAACAAAACTCGACTCTGTTAACTGAGTTTATTTTGTAACAGGTTCCCTTTATCAACTCTCTTGCAGCTTCCCTAGGATTTTCAAGGCAGAAAATGTATTTTCTGCACATCATGATAATTTCATTTCCTATTTCTTCTTTTTTCTATTTCATAAATATTGCATGACCTAAAACTTTTAGAACAATGTCAACTAATAGTGGTTATGGTGGGCATTTATGTCTAGCTTCTGACTATAATGTAGCCCTCTCTAAGGGTTTTTTTTTTTTTTTTTAATTGTACTTTAGGCGAAGGTTTACAGAACAAACTAGCTTCTCATTAAACGATTAGTACATATATTGTTTTGTGACATTGGTTACCAACACCACGACATGTCAACCCTCTCCCTTCTCGACCTTGGGTTCCCTATTACCAGCTTTCCTGTCCCCTCCTGTCTTCTAGTCCTTGCCGCTGGGCTGGTGTGCCCATTCAGTCTCGTTTTGTTTTATGCCTGTCTAAACTTTGGCTGAAGCGTGAACCTCTGGAGTGACTTTAGTACTGAGTTAAAAGGGTGTCTGGGGACCATACTCTCAGTTTCTTCAGTTTCTGTCAGGCCAGTAAGTCTGGTCTTCTGTGCTGTTGTGTGAGTTAGAAGTTTGTTCTACATTTTTTTCCAGCTTTCCGGGACCCCCTATTTTGATCTCTGTCAGAGCAGTCAGTGGTGGTAGCCAGGCATCATCTAGTTGTACTGGACTCATTCTGGTGGAGTCTGTGGCAGTTGTGGTCCATTAGTCCTTTGGACTAATCTGTCCCTTGTGTCTTTGGTTTTCTTCATTCTCCCTTGCTCCAGGTGGGGTGAGACCAGCCGAGTATCTTAGATGGCCACTCACAAGCTTTTAAAACCCCAGACACTACTCATCAAAGTAGAATGTAGAACATTTTCTTTATAAACTATGTTATGCCAGTTGAGCTAGATGTTCCCCAAGACCATGGTTCCCACAGCCCTCAGCCCAGTAATTCGGTCCCTCAGGGAGTTTCGATGTGTCTATGGAGCTTCCATGACCTTGACTTGGACAAGTTGAGCTGGCTTCCCTGGTATTGTATACTGTCTCACCCTTCACCATAGTTACCACTTATCTATTGGCTATTTAGTGTTTTCCCAGCCCCACCTCTCCCCTCCCTCATAACCATCAGAGATTGTTTCTTTCTGTGTGTAAACCTTTTCGTGAGTTTTTATAGTAGTGGTCTCATACAATATTTGTCCTTTCGTGATTGACTTATTTCACTCAACATAATGCCCTTCAGATTCATCCAAGTTGTGAGATTTTTCATAGATTCGTCGTTGTTCTTTATCATTGTGTAGTACTCCATTGTGTGTATGTACCATAGTTTGTTTATCCATTCATCTGATGACGGGCATCTAGGTTGTTTCCATCTTTTTGCTGTTGTGAACAATGCTGCAATGAAATGAACATGGGTGTACATATGTCTATTTGTGTGACAGCTCTTATTTCTCTAGGATATATTCCTAGGAGTGGGATTGCTGGATCATATGGTATTTCTATTTCTAGCTTTCTAAGGAAGTGCCATATTGTTTTTCGAAATGGTTGTACCATTTTGCATTCCCGCCAACAGTGCATAAGAGTTCCAATCTCCCCAAAGCCTCTCCAACATTTGTTATTGTTATTTTCTGTTTGTTTGTTTGTTTGTTTGTTTTTTTGGCAGTAATGCCCGAGTGAGAAGATATTTCATTGTGGTTTTGATTATCATTTCTCTAATGTCTAGTGATCATGAGCGTTCCCTCATGCATCTGTTAGCTGCTTGAATGTCTTCTTTGGGGAGTTGTCTGTTCATTTCCTTTGCCCATTTTTAAACCGGATTATTTGTCTTTTTGTTGTAGCTGTGTTGGATTTTCTTGTAGATTATAGAGATTAGAACGTTGTCGGACTTGCAAGGTCCAAAAATTTTTTCCCGGTCTGTAGGTTCTCTTTTTACTCTTTTGGTAAAGTGTTTTGATGAGCATAAGTGTTTAATTTTTAGAAGATTTCAGTTATCTAGCTTATCTTCTAGAGTTTGTGTATTGTTAGTTATGGTTGTATCCTGTTAATGCCATGTATTAGGGCCTCTAGCATTGATCCTATTTTTTCTTCCATGATCTTTATAGTTTTAGGTTTTATATTTAGGTCTTCCATCCATTTTGAATTAGTTTTTGAATATGGTATGAGATATGGGTCCTGTTTCATTTTTTGCAGATGGACATCCAGTTTTGCCAGGACCGTTTGTTAAAAAGACTATCTTTTCCCCCATTTGATGGACTTTGGGCCCTTGTCGAAGATCAGGTGACTGTAGATGGATGGATTCACATCTCGGTTCTCAGTTCTGTTCCATTGGTCAATACATCTGTCATTGTACCAGTACCAGGTTGTTTTGACTACCACAGCTGTATAGTAGGTTCTGAGGTCAGGTAGTGCGAGTCCTCCTTCTTTATTATTCTTCTTCAGTAGTGCTTTGCTTATCTGGGGCTTCTTCCCTTTCCATATGAAGTTAATGATTAGTTTTTCCATCTCTTTAAAGAATGCTGTTGGTATTTGGATGGGGATTGCATTGTATTTGTAGATTGCTTTGGGTAGAGTTGACATTTTCACAATGTTGAGTCTACCTATGATGAGCATGGTATGTTTTTCCATTTATGTAGATCTCTTTTGGTTTATTGCAGTAGTGTTTTGTAGTTTTCTTTGTAAAGGTCTTTTACATCCCTGGTCAGATTTATTCCTAAGTATTTTTAGGTGCTATTATAAATGGTATTGCTTTCCTGATTTCCTTGTCATCATTCTCTTTATTGGTGTATAGGAATCCAACTGATTTTTGTATGTTTATCTTATATCCTGCTATTCTGCTGAATCTATTAGTTCCAGTAGTTTTCTCGTGGAGTCTTTTGGGTTTTCTATGTATAGTATCATATCATCCGCAAATAGGGACAGTTTTACCTCTTCATTACCAATTTGGATGCCCTTTATTTCTTTTTCTTGCCTTATTGCTCTAGCTAGGACTTCCAGCATCATGTTAAATAGGAGTGGTGATAAAGGGCATCCTTGTCTTGTTCCTGTTCTCAAGGGGAATATTTTCAACCTTACTCCATTAAGAATGATACTGGCTGTTGGTTTTGTACAAGTGCCCTTTGTCGTGTTGAGGAATTTCTCTTCTATACCTATTTTATTGAGAGTTTTTATCAGGAATGGATGTTGGACTTTGTTGAATGCCTTTTCTGCATCAATTGAGATGATCATGTGATTCTTTTCTTTCCTTTTATTTATGTAGTGGATTATGTTGATTGATTTTCTAGTGTTGAACCATCCTTGCATACCTGGTATGCATCCCACTTGGTCAGGGTGTATTATGTTTTTGATATTATGCTGGATTCTATTGGCTAGAATTTTGTTGAGAATGTTTGCATCTATATTCATGAGACATATTGGTCTGCAATTTTCTTTTTTTGTGGTGTTGTTGCCTGGTTTTGGTATCAGGGTTATGCTGGCTTCATAAAATGAATTTGGAAGTATCTCTTCCTTTCCTGTGTTCTGAAATAGAGTAGTACTGGTTTAAGCTCTTCCCTGAATGTTTGGTAGATTTCTCCAGTGAAGCCATCTGGGCCAGGGCTTTTCTTTTGTTGGGGTTTTTTTTTTTTTTTAATTACCTTTTTGATCTCTTCTTTTGTTATGGGTCTGTTCAGGTTTTCAACATCAGTTTGTGTTAGTGTGGGTAGGTAGTGTGCTTCTAGAAATTTGTCCATTTCCTCTAGGTTTTCAAATTTGTTGGAGTATAGTTTTTCATGGTACTCTGTTATGATTCTTTTTCTTTCTGTTGGGTCTGTTGCAATGTCCTCCGTTTCATTTCTTATTTGGGTTATTTGCATCCTCTCTTGTTTTTCTTTTGTCAATTTGGCCAGGTTTTTTGTTGATTTTGTTGATCCTCTCAAAGAACCAACTTTTGGTTTTGTTGATTCTTTCTATTGTTTTTCTATTCTCTATTTCATTTATTTCTGCTCTGATCTTTATTATTTTCTTTCTTCTGGTGGCTGTGGGCTTCTTTTGCGTTCTCTATTTGTTCAAGTTGTGTAGTTAATGTTTTAATTTTGTCCCTTCTTTTTTTGATGTGTGCATCTATTGCTATAAATTGACCTCTGAGCACTGCCTTTGCTGTGTCCCAAAGGTTTTGGTATGATGTGTTTTCATTCTCTTTTGAGTCTAGGGATTTTTTGATTCCACCTTTGATTTCTTCTATTACCCAAAATTTTTAAGCATGGTGTTATTCAGTTTCCATGTATTTGATTTTTTTTTTTCTTGCTCTTCCTGTTGTTAATTTCTACTTTGATGGCATTGTTATCAGATACTTTGTATTATTTCAGTGTTTTAGATTTTGTCAAGGGTTGTTCTGTGGCCTAAGATGTGCTCTATTCTGGAGAACGTTCCATGTGCATTGGAAAAGAATGTGTACTTTGCAGCTGTTGAGTGGAGTGTTCTATATATGTCTGTGAGGTCACATCAGCTGATTGTGGCCTTTAGATCTTCTGTATCTTTGTTGAGTTTCTTTCTAGATGTTCTGTCCTCTAATGTTTCGTTTTTAATTAAACTTTTTATTTTGAGATAATTGTAGATTCACATGCAGTTGTAAGAAAAATACAGAGAGATGTCATGTACCCTTGACCCAGTTTCCCAACATCTTGCAAAACTATAATACAATATCATACCAAGGATATTGACATTGATACAATTCACCAGTCTTATTCAGATTTTCTTCATTTTACTTGTATCTATGTATGTGTGTAAAACTTTATCATATGTATGGGTTCTTGCATTCACCACCACAGAAAAGCTACAGAACTGTTTCATTATCACAAGGATCCCTTGTGTTGTCTTTTTATAGCCACACCCATCCCCTCCTACTCCTAGCCCTGGGCAATCAAGAATCTGTTCTCCATTCTTATAATTTTGTCATCTCAAGAATGTTATATGAATGGAATAGTACAGTATGTAACCTTTTGAGATTGGCATAATTTCCTGTCAATTCATCTAAGTTGTTTTGTGTTTCAATAGTTCATTCCTTTTTATTGCTGAGCAGTATTCCATGGTATGGATGTACCACAGTTTGTTTAAGGCATCTGGGTTGTTTCCAGTTTAAAGATATTAAGAGTAAAGCAGCTATCAATATTCACAAACAGGTTTTTATGTGAAATTGCTGGTTGGTATGGTAGCTGCAAGTAAGAAATTGCCTGTTTTCCAGAATGGCGGTTTCATTTTCCATTCCCACCAATAACGTATTAGTGGTCCATGTCTCTACATCATTGTCAGCATTTGATGTTGTCACTTTTTATTTTCTTAATTGCAGTCATTCTGATAGGTGTATACTGAGAACTTGTTACCATGTAAATTTGCATTTCTCTAATGGCTAATGATGTTGAACATCTTTTCAGATGCTTATTTGCCATCTGTATGTTCTTTTCTTTTGCCCATTTTCTAACTGAATTTTTTTTTTTACTGTTGAGATTTTAGAGTTCTTTACATATTCTAGATACTAGTCTTTACCTAATAGTGGTTTGCAAATAATTTTCCTAGTCTGTAGCTTGTCTTCTCATTCCCTTCGCATTGGTTTTCAAAAGAACAAAAGTTTTTAATTATGGTGAGATCCAATTTATCTTTTTTTTTTTTTTCATTTTATTGGTTATGCTTTTGGTCAAATCTAAGAATGCTTTGCCTAGCCCTAGATCCTGAGATTTTCTTCTAATTTTTTCTAAAAGTTTTATAGGTTTTTATTTTACATTTAAGTCTATGATCCATTTTGAGTTAAATTTTGCATAAGGTGTAAGGTTTAGGTTAAGGTTAATTTTTTTTTTTTAACCTATGTATGTCCAGTTGCTCTAGCACCACTTGTTGAAAAGTCTCTTTCCTCCATTGAATTGCTTTTGCATCTTTGTCAAAATCATTTGGGCATATTTGTGTGAGCCTATTTCTGGGACTTCTATTCCATTCCAGTGATCTATGTGTTTATTCCTCTGCCAATACCACACAGTCTTGATTACTATAGCTCTATAAGTTTTGAAATCAAGTAGAGTGATTCCTCTCACATTATTCTTTATTTTCAAAATTGTTTTAACTATGCTAGTTCTTTTGTCTTTCCATGTAAATTTTAGAATAATATTGTTTATAGCTATAAAAAATCCTGCTGAAAGTTAGATAGGAATTGTGTTAAGCGTGTGTACTGATTTGGGAGAACTGACATCTTTATTACGTTGAGTCTTCCAATCCATGAACAGGATATGTTTCTCCATTATTTAGATCATTTTTTATTTTTTTCATCAGCATTGTGTAATCTTCAGCATACAAGTCCAATAGATGTTTGTTAAATTTACACTTAAGTATTTCTTTTTTTTTTCCAGAGGATCACAAAGTGTTTCTTGTATTTTAACTTTAGTTTCCATGTATTCATTGCTAGTATATATAATTTTTTAAAAATTATCTTATATCCTGTAAACTTCCTGAAATCATTTATTAGTTTGTTTATTGTTGTTGTTGTTAGGTGCCGTCGAGTTGGTTCCAACTCATAGCGACCCCACATACAACAGAAAGAAACACTGCCCTGTCCTGTCCCATCCTCACAATCATTGTTATGTTAGAGCCTACTGTTGCAGCCACTGTGTCTATCCATCTCGTCTAGGGTTTTCCTCTTGCTCACTGACCCTCTACCTTACCAAGCATGATGTCCTTCTCCAGGGACTGGTCCCTCCTGATAACATGTCCAAAGTATGTGAGATGAAGTTTCACCAACCTCACTTCCAAGGGGCACTCTGGCTGTATTTCTTCCAAGACAGACTTGTTCATTCTTCTAGCACTCCATGGTATATTCAATATTCTTGGCTAACACCATAATTCAAATGTATCAATTCTTCTTTGGTCTTCCTTATTTATTGTCCAGCTTTCACATACATATGAGGCAATTGAAAATATTATGGCTTGGATCAGGTGCACTGTCATGGAATGAATAACTGTGTCCCCCAAAAATATACATATCAATTTGGCTAGGTCATGATCTCCAGTATTGTGTGATTGTCCACCATTTTGTCATCTGATGTGATTTTCCTATGTGTTGTTAATCCTATCTCTATGATGTTAATTGGACGGGATTAGTGGTAGTCATGTTAATGAGGTAGGATTCTATCTACAAGATTGGATTGTGCCTTGAGCCAATCTCTTTTGAGATATAAAAGAGAGAAGCAAGCAGAGAGACATGGGGACCTCATACTACCAAGAAACAAGAGCCAGGAGAATAGCGCATCCTTTGGACACGGGGTCCCTGTGCTCAGAAGCTCCCAACCAGGGAAGATTGATGACAAGGATTTTCTCCCAGAGCTTACAGACAGAGAAAGCTTCTCCTGGAGCTGGCACCCTGAATTCATACTTCTAGCCTACTAGACTGTGAGAGAATAAACTTCTGTTTGCTAAAGCCATCCACTTGTGGCATTTCTGTTATAGCAGCACTAGGTAACTAAGACACACGCTTTAGTCCTCAAAGTGACATCTTTGGTTTTTAACACTTGAAAGAGGTCTTTTGCAGCAGATTTGCCCAATGCAATACGTCGTTTGATTTCCTGACAGCTGCTTCCATGGGCGTTGACTGTGGATCCAAGTAAAATGAAATCCTTAACAACTTCAGTCTTTTCTCCATTTATCATGATGTTGCTTATTGATCCAGTTGTGAGGATTTGTGTGTTTTTTGTTTAATGTTGAGGTGTAATCCAATACTGAAGGCTATAGTCTGATCTTCATCAGTAAGCGCTTCAAGTCTTCTTCGCTTTCAGCAAGCAAGATTGTGTCATCTGCATATAGCAGGTTGTTAATCAGTTTTCCTACATTCCTGATGCCACATTATTTGTCATAGAGTCCAGCTTCTCGGGTTATTTGCTCAGCATACTGATTGAATGAGTATGGTGAAAGGATGCAACACTGATGCACACCTTTCTTGATTTTAAACCATGCAGTATTCCCTTGCTCTGTTCAAATGACTGCCTTTGGACTATATACATGTACTGCATGAGCACAATTAAGTGTTCTGGAATTCCCATACTTTTCGATGTTATCCATAATTTGTTATGATCCACACAGTTGAATGCCTTTGCATAGTCAATAAAACACAGGTAAATATCTTTTTCGTATTCTCTGCTTTCAACCAAGATCCATCTGACATCAGCAATGTTCCACGTCCTCTTCGGGATCTGGCTGAATTTCTGGTTGTTCCCTATAGATGTACTGCTGCAACCACTTTTGAATGACCTTCAGCAAATTTTACTTGAGTGTGATATTAATGTTATTATTTGATAATTTCTACATTCTGTTGGATCACTTTTCTTTGGTATGGACACAGATATGGATCTCTTCCAGCCAGTTGGCCAGGTAGCTGTCTTCCAAATTTCTTGGCATAGACCAGTGAGCACTTCCAGTGCTGCATCCGTTTGTTGAAACATCTCAGTTGGTATTCCATCAATTCCTGGAACCTTGTTTTTTGCCACTGCCTTCAGTGCAGCTTGGACTTCTTCCTTCAATACCATCAGTTCTTGATCATATGCTACCTTGTGAAATGGTTGAACATCAACTAATTCTTTTTGGTACAATGACTCTGTATATTCCTTCCACCTGCTTTTGATGCTTTCTGCATCATTCAATATTTTGCCCATAGAATCCTTCAGAATTACAACCCGAGACTTGAATTTTTTTCTTTAGTTTTTTCAGCTTAAGAAATGCCAATTGTGTTCTTCCCTTTTGGTTTTCTAACCCCAGGTCTTTGTACATTTCATTCCAGTACTTTATCTTCTTGAGCTGTCCTTTGAAGTCTTCTGTTTAGCTCTTTGACTTCATCATTTCTTCTATTCTTTGGCAAACGGAAGAGGGCTTTAGGTTTTTTAATAGATCATGTGAGAATTTCTACATAGAACATAATGCCACTTGCAAATAGAGACAATTCTCTTTCTTTCTCCCCAATCTGTATGCCTTTTATTTTCTTTTCTTGCCTCATTGAGCTGACTAGAACTTCTGTACTACTTTAAATAGCAGTGGGGAAAATGCAAATTATTGCCTGCCTTGTTCCCAGTCTTAGGGAAAAAACATTCAGTCTTTCTCCATTAAGTATTATGTCAGCTGTAGGTTTTTGTAGACATTCTTTATCAAGTTGAGTAAGTTCCCCTAGTATTCTGAGAGTTTTAATCATGAATAGGTGTTGAATTTTGTCAAATACTTTTTCTACATTGATTAATATGGTCATGTGATCTTTATTCTGACATATGACAGATTATACTGATTGAGTTTCAAATATTAAACCAGTCTTTCATCCTAGAATAAATCCCACTTGGTCATGGTATATAATTCCTTTTATATGTTTCTGAATTATATTTGCTAATATTTTATTGAACATTTCTGTGTCTACATTCATGAAGGATATTGACCTGTAGTTTTCTTTTCTTTTCCTTTTTGTACTTTCTTTGTCTAATAATACTGGTTTCATAAAATGAAATGGGAAGTGTTCCTTACTCTTCTATTTTCTGGATTACTTCTTCTTTAAATATGTGGCAGAATTCTCCAGTGATACCATCTGGGCTGGAAGATTTCTCTTACAGGAGTTTAAATATAAATTCAACTTCTTTAATTGTTATGGAGCTCTTCAAATTATGTATTTCATAATGGGTGAGTTGGGGTAGTTTGTGCTTTTTAAGGAATTTGTCCATTTCATCTAAGTTGTTAAATTTTTGTGTTCACAGTATTCTCTTTTTATGCTTTTGATGCCTGTAGGGTCTGTAGTGATATCCCCTGCCTGTTTCATTCCTAATACTGGTCATTTGTGTTTTCTTCATTTTGCTTTTTCATTTGTTTGTTTGTTTTGTTTTTTGCATTTGTTTTGCTGAAGGTTTGTCAATTTTATTGATCTTTTCAAATAACTAGAATTTTGTTTCATTGATTTTCTTTTTTTGTTTTAAATTTTATTGATTACTACTCTACTCTTATCTTTATTATTTCCTTTCTTCTTATTTTGGGTTTATTTTGTTCTTTTTTTTTTTTAGTTTTTGTGGTAGAAGCTTAGATAATTGATGTGAGAATTTTCCTCTTTTCTAATGTAAATGTGTAGTGCCATAAATTTCCTTCTCAGCACTGTTTTATCTGCATTTCACAGATTTTGATATGTTATATTTTCATTCAGTTCACTGTAGTTTTTTATTTCCATTGAGACTTCCTCTTTGGACCATAGATTGTTCAGAGGTGTCTTTATAAATTTTTCCACTATCTTTCTTTTATTTATTTGTAGTTTGTTTCAGTTGTGGTCAGGGAACATACTCTGTATGATTTCAACTTTTTTTAATTTCTTGAGATTTGTCTGATGACCCAGGACATGGTCTATTTTGACATATATTCTGTGGGCACCTGAAAAGAATGTATTGTACTCTTTTCTGTATTCTGTAAATGTCAATTAGAGGAAACCTGCACCTTCTACTACCACTGATTAGACAAATAAGAATCAATAGCTGCTTGAAGAAAATCAGTATCCTAAAAGAGAGGCATTTAGATGAATAAGCAGAGCAACTGACCACCTATAACATATGTAAAAGAAGAAAAGGCTGTTAAGCAAAATGAGCGATAGGAGAACAAGTAAAACTTATCAGAAATTAAAAGCAATTGCTGAAGTAAAAAACTCAATAGATGAGCCAAACATAGTGATTTTTGTTCCTCTGAGAGTTCTTTAAAAACATGATGCTTCACGTCTTGATGTCTTACTTCAGACAGGTGGTATTGGTGGAGGGATGGACACATAGATCAATGGAACAGAATAGGAATCCCAGAAACAGACACATACAAATATACCCAACTGATTTTTGACAAAGGTGCAAAAGCAATTCAATGGGGAAAAGATAGCCTTTTCAACAAATGGTGCTGCAACAATTAGATATCCATAGGCAAAAAAAATGAACAACATAAACTTCACATCTTATACACATAACTATATATACAATAAATATGCAATGAATCTGTATGGGCTAACAAATATATATTTATATATACAGCAAATAATTCTGGGAGAGTTGGATTATTTTGTGAGCATAATTGTTTTGTGAGCTTTTATCACATCCTTCTCAGACTTCGATGAACCAAGTAGATAGAAAACACAACATGAATAAGATAATTCTTAAGTTTGAATATTTGTAGCCTGTATATTCCAGGTTTCAACAGCCTGTGCCTACAAAATCAGATTTGCTTCCTAGTTGTGGGGTCAGCCCCTGTTAATATGATTGTTGGAAAGTAACTTCTCTCAAAGAATGCCCCAAATCTTTCTGAACATTTCCTTCTCCTAGTGCTGGAAGCACATTCCTCATTTCTTCTATAGTGAGCAGGATAAGGAGTCACTGGTCCAGGCATCTTTTTTTCCCTATACTGTTATATACTGGAAGTGTTGGGGTGGTTAATTCTATCTTTATTCCTGCAGGTTACAAGAGACCCATATCTGGACTTGATAGGAAAAGATATGGTTGCTGGAAGGTTAAAAAAAAAAAAATTTGTCCACTTTCAGGAGAAAATACTCCTTATCCAACCATGTTGTTCTAGACAGGCTTGTGAGTTATATGACCTCTTCCTCTTTGGAAGAGGTGATTGACCTGATTGATGGGCAAGTGACAGCTGATTGATGGACATATTACTTATATCAGGCCAGTTAGAGAGTGTCCTAGGATTTTTCAGAAGAGTTGGGAAAAGAGATTCAGCCTCCATCTGGAAGCAAACCTAAGGTGTGTGGGACATAGAAGCTGCAAATGGCTGCATATCTGGCCTGTGGAGGAACCCAGTCTGGGAGGATAGAGTTAATATGCCAGGGGAGGGAGGTTCTGGGTCCACATGGCTCCATTTCCAGGTGTTCCTGATACCTAGCTCTATCCTGGTCTCTCCACACTTCCATAATTGTGTAATTAGTTTCCTTTTTGTCCTCAAGTAGTTTGTTGGGCTTCTATCATTTGCAACCATAAAAGGACTGACCAATACGTATATAACTGTATATTTATGAGGAATACAGTAAGGAATAAAATATAAAAATTAAACTGAGGAAAGGAAAGCAAAAGGAAAATATTTTCAATTATGACTAAGAAACATTCATAGTAGAGAATTAAAAATTACTAGAGAATAGTCTAAGTGAGATTTATTCCAGGTATGCAAGATTGGTTCAACATTTGAAAATCAACAGTGTAATTCACCATATCAACAAGCTAAAGAAAAATGATACAATGATATCAGTTAATGTAGAAAAGCATTTGACAAAATCCAACACCCATTCATGATAAAAACTCTCAGAAAACTAGGAATAGAAGGAATTACCTCAACTTGACAAAGAGCATTTATAAAAAGCCTACAACTAATATCATCCTTAATGATGAAAGACTGAATACTTTTTCCCTAAAATTGGGAACAAGACAACATGTCTACTCTCACTACTTTTATTCAACTGAGTAAGGAAGTTTTAGCTTCATCAAAGCGAGAAAAGGGAATAAAAGACATTTAGATTGGAAAGGAATAAGTAACACTGTCCCCATTTGTAAACGACATGATCATCTATGTAGAAAATCTCAAGGAATCTATAAAAACTAGAACTAATCAGTGAACTCAGCAAGGTCGCAGCATACAAGATGAACACACAAAAATCATTCACCTTTCTATTACTAACAATGAACATATGGAAACTGAAATTAAAAACACATACCATTTACAATCCAAAGAACATGAAAGATCTGTGTGCTCAAAATTACAAAATGCTAGTGAAAGAAATCAAAGAAAACCTAAATAAATGGAGAGACATACTGTTTCTCTGGATTAGATGACTCAACTTATGAAAGGTGTCAATTATTTCCAAATAGATTTGTAGGTTTAATGCAGTTCCTATCAAAATCTCAGCAAGTCTATTTGTAGACATAAATAAGCTTATTCTAAAGTTTGTATGGAGAGGCACTGGCCCTAGAATAGCTAAAAACAGTTTTGAGAAAGAAGAATGAAGTGTGAGGAATCACTCACTCAGTTTCGTGCTGGACATCTTCAAATAATTTTTTTAAAGAAAGAATGTGTATCCTAGTTACCCATAAAACTAAAAATGGAAACATCTCTATACTTTCTTCTGGCATTTAGTCTTGCAGATGAGAAGTCTGAAGTCATCCTAACTTGTAGATATCTTTTTTCTTTTTTTCACTTCTTGATTCCTCTCAAATGTTTCTTTTATTTCAAGTAAATATAATTTTTTTCAGATCTGTCTAGGTGAGATCTATTTGCCTAGAATATAGTAAAGCATTCCCAGATGCATACTGGATTCCTTTTTGTCTTCCAAGAAGTTAAGAGTTTTAATTTTGACTGATCGCTGCCTCTGTTCCAGCTATCCTGGTTTTCGCCCCACAGCAGCACCTATAATTGTTCCTTCAGATCCTTGTACAAGTGAGGGATCTGAGTTCCAAGCAACCCAAAACAACTAGGTCTGCCTTTGTGTGAAAGAACTTATTAAAAGGATATTGAGAGTCTTACAAAAATATCAGGAAGATTGAAGAGCCAGCTCAGAAAGTGAGCAGATACAGAAGGAGACTCAGCAGCAGCCAGAATGACAGCCTGGTCACACAACAGGACAAGTCTACTGAGGACAACAGGGATATGACCACTGAATGCTAGGGGCTTGGCTTACACCATTCTTGGACCCCAGATAGACGTTGCAGCTCACACCATAGCCACTGCTGCCCCAGCCCCAATGCTGCCACCCACAACATGAATTCCCCTCAGTCCCTTCATCTTTGTGTCACAAGCTTCCTTTTCAAAGCCCCAGACAGTTGTGCCTAATTGGCTGGCAGAGGTCACATGCTGGTACCCTAGAAAGCAGCCTGAAAAAATGAGATTCGGGCCTTTTCAGACTCTCCATAGGATTCTAGGGAGGCAGTTTCTACCACTCTTTAAGACACCCAAGATGAGGAATTCCACAAGCATAGAAAAGGTGCTCCACTCTGACCTCCATCTTCTCACTCATTATTTTCATCTTTTTATCCATTTCTACACTCAGGGAGAACTGTTCATATTTGTCTTTCATATCACTAGTCTAATTTTCCGTAGTGTCAATTCTGCTCTTTACATCCTTTGAAATGGGTAGTAGTTTTTTTTAAGTTTTTTTTCCCATCCTTTCTTTGAACCTACAATTAATTCCCAAGTAGGTTGCCTGCAAAGACTACTGCCAACAACTCCTCCCAAGCCTGTACACATAGGCAGCTCCTGCCATCAAGAAGTGAAGACTATGTCCCTACCCTTGAATCTGGGCTGGCCTTGTGACCTGCAGAGGTGATGCTATAGGATCTTTCAATCCTAGGTCTTAGGAGGACTGGCATCTTCCACTTTCTCTCTTTGGGGATCCAGCTTCCATATAAGGAAATTCAAGCCACATGAGGGATAGGAGGGTCCTAGCCTTTTGTAGCCACCAGGTGCCAGATGGGTGAGTGAAGCCATCCAGGACATTCTAGTTACAAGCCCAGTTGTTAATTGAATCCTACTGCCTCATGGAGCAGACCCCACACCATGTGGAGCAGAAGAATTGCCCAACTAATCCTGCCCAAACTCTTTCCCAGGATCGTGAGCAAATAAAGTAGTGTGTTTTAGGTCCTAAGTCTTGGATTAGCCCAATTCGTAGCAATAGGTAACTAGATACACTCCCACATCTTACCTAGTTCTTTTTTCATCTCACTTTGCTGTCTTTTCATCTCATCTTGGTATTCTCTCTCCTTAAGGTTTTTTTTAGCTCTTCATAGAGGCCACATTTTTTGCAACCTATTAAGGGTTCCAAGCAATTTTCTAAAATTGTATTCTAGTTACTGTCTGTACTTCTGAGTCACCAGGATGAAGTTTCCTTTCTCATGTTCTGCAGTTTGTCTTTTTTTTTTTTTTTAAAAGACCAAGTCGAATGTTTTCCCTTTTTATTCCTTTTCAAGATAAAAGAACTATATCGAGACTAGTTTTAACATCAGACAAAATATGTAGATATTCCTTGGTCCCTCTACTGTCCATTTGGAGTCAGATATATCCTCTTCTCATATCTATAGCAAGAGAGATTTGGAGGACTCTGGTGACGTAGTGGTTAATAGCTACGGCTGCTAACCAAAAGCGTGGCAGCTCGAATCCACCAGGCGCTCCTTGGAAACTCTACGGGGTAGTTCTACTCTGTCCTATAGGGTCACTAAGAGTCAGAATTGACTCAGTGTCGATGGGTTTGGTTTTATATATATATATAAAATCCTATAGAAATTTCAGCCCAACTCTCAGGGTCTGGTTCCCAGGCTTTCGTTTAGTATGGAGCTGCTGTAGTCTGGTGGAGTGTTGTTCCATCCCTACTACATGGTTTCCTGAAACTTTGAACCTATGATTCCCAGCATGGATTACTACCAGGTCTGTTAATGTCACCTACAGGCATGGAGCTACACATGAGGGTACACCTCCTCCATTGCAAAGCACCACCATTGGGGTCACTCATATAGCAGTGTTGTTTTCCAGCTGTTGCAGGCTCCAAATGAACATAGGAACATTAGTGAGAAAGCAGAATAGGCAGCACCCACACAGTAGTGGGACAGCTTCCCAGTTTTCTGATTAGTTTGACCTCAGAGTTTCTTAGGGCAGCCAGAGGAAGAGAAAAGAAGTGCTCTGTTTTATTTCAAGAGAAGCATGAGTATGCCACTTGTTTCTGGTTCTGTGACACAGCTTTATCAGTAGTATTTAGTAAAAATTCCTCTTATAATCTGACAGTATGCCATTCATCAGCCTTAGTTTTCAGTGATGTTACACATTTTCATCTCTTTCTAAGCCATCATAGGTTTTTAGAGGGAAGATCATAGAGGCCGTATCAGTGGCTGCCATCTGAAAGTCTAGATTTATTGGTTTTAATTAATTAATTAGAAAGTAAGTGTAAGGAGCCATTCTGAAATCAAGGAATTGAGTGAAAATCTGCAGATTAAATCATACAATGCAACTCAAAGCTCTCTTCCCCCACAGTTCTGGTTATCTATTGCTGCATAACAACCACCCCAAAATTTAGTGGCTGAAATCAGAAATCACTTTATTGCTTACAATTCTATGGATTGACTGCACCCAGCTGGATAGTTCTTCCACACCATGGGATGTCAGCTGTAGTCACCTGAGGATTCTACTGGGCTGGAATGTTCCAGTTGCCTCATTTACATGCCTAGTGCCTTGGTGGGTCTGACTGTAGGTTGGGCTCGGCAGGGAGCTAGGATGGCTGGGCCTCTCTCTCTCTTTGGAGTCTCAGGATTACCTCCTGTCCGCTTGTTCTGTACTTTGTCTCTCCATGTAGTCTCTCTACACGGCCTCCCCAACAAGGTTGTTATTGTTGTTGGCTGCCATCTAGTCAGTTCCAACTCATGGTGACCTTATATATAACAGAATGAAACACTGCCCAGTCCTGTGTCATCTTCATGATCACTGGTATGTTTGAGCCCATTATTGCAGCTATTGTGTCAATCCATCTCATAGAAGGTTTCCATCATTTTTGCTGACCCTCCACTTTACCAAACATGATGTTCTTTTCCAGCAATTGGTCTTTCCTAATGACATGTCCAAAGTAAGTGAGCCGAAGTCTTGCCATCCTCACCTCTAAGGAGCATTCTGGTTGTATTTCTTCTAAGACAGATTTGTTCATTCTTCTGGCAATCCATGGTATATTCACTATTCTTCTTCAACACCACAATTCAAATACATTAATTCTTCTGTCTTCCTTTTTCATTGTTCAGCTTTCACATGCGTATGAGGTGATTGAAAAGACCATGGCTTGGGTCAGATGTACATTAGTCATCAAAATTACACCTTGGCTTTTTAAAACTTTAAGAAGGTCTTATGCAGCAGATTTACCCAATGCAATACATCGTTTGCGTTCTTCACTGCTGCTTCCATGGACATTGATTGTCGATTCAACTAAATTGAAATCGTTGACAACTTCAATTTTTCAATTTTTTCTCCATTTATCATGATGTTATTTACTGGTCCAGTTGTAAGGTTTTTCATTTTCTTCACATTCAGGCATAATCTCTACTGAAGGCTGTAGTCTTTGACTTTCATCATTAAGTGCTTCAAGTTGTCTTCATTGTTAGTAAGCAAGGTTGTGTCATCTGCATATATGGCAGGTTGTTAATGAGTCTTCCTCCAATCCTGATGCCATGTTAGTCTTTATGTAGTTCAACCTCTCAGATTTGTTCAGAATACAGACTGAATAAATAAAGTGAAGGATACAACACTCCTGCACACCTGTTTCAATTTTAAATCATTTAGTATCCTCTTGTTCTGTTTGAACGACTGCCACTTCATCCAGCAAGGTAGACAGCCTTTTTACATAGTGGCTCAGGGAGTCCCAAAATACAAAAGTATAAGCTTTAGGTCTTCCTAAGCTTAGTCTCAGAACTGACTCAGCATCCCTTCCACCATATTCTACTGGTTGAAGCAGTCACAAAGGCAACTTAGATTCAAGGGGAAGGGAATAACACATTGAGCAAAGTGATAACAGTGGATCAAAACCCAGGCCTGCAGATCCCAAAGCATGTGTTCTTTCCAGCAGAAAGACCTCAGGGAGGGGTGAGGAGGGCTCTCTCTGAGGGAGGGGATTTCTTTCACTGCCTGCCTTTAGGAGAGAAGCTGAGGTGTCAGGAGAAATAAAGGAGACGGGGCTATGGGTGTGTAATCTCAAGTCTCAACAGGACTCCTTGCTATATCATCCAAATAACCTGCTCCTTGGATGCAACACTGGAAGCACTCACTTGTTGATGCCAAGAAATTTGGAAGACAGCTACCTGGCCAACTGACAAGAAGAGATCCATATTTGTGCCCATTCCAAAGAAAGGTAATCCAAAAGAATGCAGAAATTATCAAACAATATCATTAATATCATACAAAAGTTAAATTTTGCAGAAGGTGATTCAAAAACGGTTGCAGCAGCTCATTGACAGGAAACTGCCATAAATTCAAGCCAGATTCAGAAGAGAACATGGAACCAGGGATATCATTGCCGATGTCAGATAGCTCTTGGCTGAAAGCAGAGAATACCAGAAAGATGTTTACCTGCGTTTTATTGACTATGCAAAGGCATTCGACTGTGTGAATCATAACAAATTATGGACAGCACTGAGAAGAATGGGAACTCCAGAACACTTAATTGTGCTCATGAGGAACCCTTACATAGACCAAAAGGCAGTCATTCAAACAGAGCAAGGGGCTACTGAGTGGCTTAAAATCAGGAAAGGTGTGCATCAGGATTGTATCCTTTCACCATATTTATTCAATCTGTATGCTAAGCAAACAATCCGAGAAGCAGGACTATATGAAGAACGCAGCATCAGGATTGGAGGAAGATTCATCAGCATGTGATATGCAGATGACACAACTTTGCTTGCTGAAAACGAAGGAGACTTGAAGAATTTACTGGTGAAAATCAAAGATTACAGGCTTCTTTATAGATCACAACTCAACATAAGGAAAACAAAAATCCTCACAACTGGACAATAAGCCACATCATGATAAACGGAGAAAAGATTGAGGTTGTCAAGGATTTCATTTTTACTTGAATCCACAATCAACACCCATGGAAGCAGCAGTCAAGAAATTAAATGACGTATTGCATTAGGCAAATCTGCTGCAAAAGACCTCTTTAAAGTGCTGAAAAGCAAAGACGTCACTTTGAACTAAGGTGCGCCTGACCCAAGCCATGGTATTTTCAATAGCCTCATATGCATGTGAAAGCTGGACAATGAATAAGGAAACTGAAGAAGAATTTATGCATTTGAATTATGGTGTTAGTGAAAAATATTGAATATACCATGGACTACCAGAACAAACAAATCTATCTTGGAAGAAGTACAACCAGAATGTTCCTTAGAAGTGAGGATGGTGAGACTTTGTACCATGTACTTTAGACATGTTATCAGGAGGGACCAGTCCATGGACAAGGACATCGTGCTTGGTAAAGTAGAGGGTCAGCGAAAAAGAGGAAGACCCTCGACTAGAGGGATTGACACAGTGGCTGCAACAATGGGCTGAAACATAGCAATGATTGTGAGGATGGTGCAGGACTGAGCAGTGTTTCATTCTGTGGTACATAGGGGCACTGTGAGCTGGAACCCACTCAACAGCACCTAACAGCAACAACAACCTGCTCCTTACCTCACGTCCACTTTCCCTTTCCAGCCAGGCATCAGCATTCTGCAACCCATTTCTACCCTGTTACAAATCCCCTTCCTCATGACTTCCCAGGTTCAGATGCTACCCGGGCCCAGACACCTTCTACTTGGTTTGCACTTTTAAGTCTTTGACGCAAGCGTGTTTGTTGCCTGCAAGTCCCAGGAGAAAGTGCAAATGAGAAATTATTAAAAGAAGAGAGATCTGGGGACCAATGAGTTTAGGGGGAAGGTATTTCATATTAAAGCACAGAAGGCAAGTGGACAGGCACATTTGGTTTTAAGTTCTGAAAAGATTGCTAGTTTTGCAAGGACAGTCATGTCCCCTGGTTTCCCCTTCTTCCCAAATCCATCCCTCAAGTCTTGCCTCCACAAAACCTTCCCAACCCTCACTTGCAGGGGCTTCTCCTTTTCAGGACAGCAGTACCTTCAAACGGGACCAACTCCCAGCCCATCAGTGTTCTGAGTGTTTCTCCAGCCAGACAGCCAGCTTCTGGAGAGAAAGCACGGACTGTGCTGACTCCATTTACTTCAGTCCCAGCAGTGAGCCCAGTCAGGACCTTGACAGACCCCTAACAGTGGCTGAATTTGTTGAATTGCTTGATTCAAACCTCAGCAAATGCCTGGCGTCTGCCCACACATCTTTCTCTCACCAGCTGAACCACCTGCTGGCTACCAGAAGGCAATACCTGGCTCTTCTCATACCTGTGCTCCCAGCTCAGAGCTCAGCAGGGCCGCTCAGTAAACATCCACCTTTATTGAATGCATAAATGCACTAAATGATTTGCATATTTTACTGATAGTTCCTTCCCTTATTAGGTGATATTAACACAGCAGAGCTTGGTTAAGTTACACTAAGGCAGTGGTTCTCAAGGTGTGGTCCCAGACCAGCATCACCTGGGAACTTGTTCAAAATGCATATTCTCAGGCCCCACCCCAGACCTCCTGAATGAGAAAGTCAGGTGGGGCCCAGCAATCTGCATTTTGACAAGCCCTGTAAGGGATTCTGATGCAAGCTCAACTTTGAGAACCACTGTACTCAGGCTAACGAGCCCTGGTCGCACAGTGATTAAGCACTCAGCTGCTAACCAAAAGGTTTGTGGTTTGAACCAGCCAGCCAGCCACCCGAGGTCTGCTTCTGTAAAGATTAACTCCATTGCCTTCGAATCAATTCAGATTCATAGTGACCCTATAGCAAGCCTATAGGACAGAGTAGAACTGCCCCATAGGGTTTCCAAGGCTGTAATCTTTACAGAAGCAGACTGTCACATCTTTCTCCCAGGGAGCAGCTGGTGGCAGTTCTACTCTGCCCTATAGGGTCACTGTGAGTCCAACTCAACTGGTACTCAGGTTATATCTTGCCCTGCATCTTCTCACACACAGCTATTAGTGAATGGGGTTGCACAACCACAGCAATAGGCAAGACTAGCAGAGGCTCCCTCTGGACTTTGCTGATCACAACCTACCACTGCCTCAGGGCAGGACTTCAGGCAGATCATTTGTTCTAAAGAAATGTGATCTGATATTGTTAAATCCTATTAAGAATTGCCTTAGGCAGGAGCTGCAGTGTAAGAGATCCAGGTTAGACATGAAGAGAAACTTCCAGAGAGGAGAGCTGTTGGACAAGAATAACCAAGGGAGGACATAGAATCTCTTCTGCTGAAATGCAAGGGAGTGGACAAGATGCCAGAACAGGGTCTGTTCAGGTCGCTGAGCTCCTCTCCTGTCCTGGCTGCTGCGCCTCCTCCCTCACCACCCTTCCCGCCGTCCTCATCCTCCAGGGTAGAGCAGGCAGCAGTACCAGGGGCAGATTTATGGCTCCCTGCCATAAATAATGCAGCAGCCCAGCCCTTGAGGCAGAAGCTTCTGGGCAGCCCATAAATCACTGCAGACACTGTGCCAGGCTGCTTAATCAGCTGTCCCCAGGGCACCTCAGCAGAGGAAAGGAGGGCACCCTGGCCACCTTCAATACCCCATTAATAAGGCCCAAGGCTACAGCAGCCTCCCAGCTCCCTGCTAGCCTTACAGCCCCCCCACACTGTGGCCCAACAGAGGAGAGACTCTCCCCCCTGAGAAGGGGTAGCTAAGGGACAGAGAAGAGAGAAGAGATGCAGTCTTTGATCTAGGAAACTCCAATGTGCATGCAGCTCTTGTTCTCTGGAGTTTGGGGCCACAATGCAGGGTTGTACAAGCCATGCATTACATCAGAGCCCTGGCAGGAGGCTCAATGGGGGCTGAAATCCAGCCCCACATGTTCACCAAGCCGTGCCCTCTAGCTCAGGGCTGTGCCCACCCGAGAGGCATCTTCTCCTGAATTGTACAAAGACGTGCTCTTTGCTCACAGCTGCCACACTGAGCATCACCTGGACTCTCACCTCCTTCCGTGCTCCACCCTCCCTAGTTCTCAGCACTGGTTCTGCCTCCTCCTAGACTCCGCATTTTAAAAAAAAAGTGTTGCCATGGAGTCGATTCCAACTCATAGCGACCCTATAGGACAGAGCAGAACTGCTCCATAGGGTTTCCAAGGAGCAGCTGGTGGATTTAAACTACTGACCTTTTGGTTAGCAGCCTGGGCTCTTAACCACTGCGCCACCTAGACTCCCAGTCTCTCCTTTTTCACCATCCGCTTTCCCTACTCCTTGCCTACAGGTTGAGCCCCCTCCAGCCCCTGTGACCCACTGGCTCTAGTGTGTGGCAGGATTTTTTTCAGTGCCATCTGCCCCAGATCCCTCACCTCTAAGCTACTAGGAGTGGGAACCTTGGAGCTGACATGTGCTCACAGATTGTTGTGGTCCTCAGATACCACCACGCTGACTTTTTCTAAGAAGCTGGCTGCAGTGTCGGGCAGGCCAGGGCAGCTATGAGTAACCAGACAATAGCCAATCCCAACCAACAGCAGAGTGTCTGAATTCCTCCTGTATTTGAATTGCAAATATTGTGCATTTCACACCAGGACCCCTCAGGCAAGTCTTAACCATAATCTAGCAGAAAGACCTTCTCAAATTAAGGGATGGTTCTCAATCCACTGAAACTCTGATTCATGGATCTACGAATGATTCTTATTTTCCACTGGCAAGGATATTGCTAACACTGAAAGAGTATGTTTGAGAGGGAGAGTATGCACAGGGGAGCAGGCATCTGAAAATAGGGTTAGGAATTTTAGAAAAGTACGAAGTTCCTAATCCATGTCTCCTATCACATGACCCATGCGGTGTCTCCGGAAATCTCACATGGAAAATTGGACCAAAGCAGCGAGACACAGCTTCCCCAGGGAGGCGGGAAGGCGGCGAGCCGGAGGTTCCCTGGGAATGGCAGTTCCCTTGGACATTCAGTTTATGAATGAGCCAGGTCACCCGCTCTGGGAAGAGCCCCTAAGGCCCCACAGGTCTTCGGGCCAGCCTGTCCTAGCCACACCAGGCCACTTTCTGCCTTGGCCACCCTACCGCCCTCAGCCACTGCTGATTCCAAGCGTTACCTGACTCAGCACCGGGAGCCACAGGCCCCTGAGGAGGCCCAGGCAAGCAGGAGTCCCCAAGTTCACCAACATCCACTGGTTCTGCGTTAAATAATGCCATTTCCTGATGGGGGAAATGCAGCCTCTACCCTTGGGGCACCTGGCCTGTGTCCATGCCCCTCAGCCGGCCACCACACCAGTCAAGCAACAGATACTCCCTGCATAACCTTGAGGACAAGGAGAACCAGGCCTGTGGTCCTTTTCTGGCTAAGAGTCAGTCATTTATTCATTCAGCAAGTCCATCTGAAGCCTATAGGGTGCCAGGCTCTGGTGTGCAAAGGAAAATAATGGCTGCTACCACTTAGAGATGAGACCCTGGTGGTTCAGTGGTAGAGTTCTTGTCTCACATGCAGGAGACCTGAGTTCAATTCCAGGCCAGTGTACCTCCTGTACAGCAACCACTCATCTGTGTTGCTATGATGCTGAACAGGACTCAGTGGAGCTTCCAGACTAATATAAACTAGGAAGAAAGGCCTGGGGATCTACTTCCAAAAGTTGAAAACCCTATGGAACACAGAGAACATTGTGATTCACAACCAGTTGTGGAGATGGCGTATGACCAGGCAGCGTGTAGTTCAACTGTGCATAGGGTCATCATGAGTTGGGTCTGACTTGACGGCAGTTCACAAGACCAGCCACTTAGAGAGCACTGGTGGGCCCAGGCACTCATCTAAGGGTTCTGTATGTGTCGGCTCATATAAGCCTGACAACAACCTTGTAAGGGAGGCATTATTATATTATTCATATCATCCTTATTTTACTGTAAACTGGGGCACAGAGAGGTTAAATCGTTCGTGCAAGGTCACCTAGCAAAGTGGCAGAACAGGTTTTAAACCCAGACAACCGGGCTCCAGAGTTCAAGCTCTTGGTGGCAGCATACCTCACTCCCCCGGCAACACGTCTCCTCTCTCAAGAGCTCACCATCTATGAGAGAGTTGGATGAGGAACCACATAATGATAATACTGAGCATCCAGAAGCAACAAGTTACTGCAGGGCCCTGGGACCTGACTGGGTCTCACAGCAGGATTCTGTCAGAGGCAGCAGGAGCTTCCCCAAAGGGGAGGTCTGAAAAATCTCAGAGGAATAAGAGCTTGGCATTTCCAGGAAATGGCAAGACACTCTTCACGGCTGTAGTCTAAAGAACAGGTGAACAGGGAGGCTGGAAAGTCTGAAGGGCCTCAGGGCTGAGCCAGCGCATATGGCTTTCCTTGTGAGCAGTGGGGAGCCACTGAAGGTTTCAAGCAGGGCAGAGACATAAGCCCCCATCCAGCGAGAACCCCTGGCACAAGGGTGAGCCATCTGTGGCCGGCGTGAGGCTTCCCTGGGCCTGGAGTGGCCTCTGCCTGCCCTGGGCCCCGGGCGGGGCTGGGGGAGCCGGCCGGCTGTCTCCAGATGATTAAGCAGCTGGCAGCAGCTCCTTGGTCCAGGAGACTCCAGCCAGCAAAGCACAGTCTTCCCTCTCTTCCTTTTGGCACCAGGAGGGCCTATTGATGTTTATCAGCCCATGTTTATTATTCTTAACGCTGTTCAGGATGTTCCTCCCAGCTGGGGAGGGTGAGGCAGGCCAGCAGGGAGAGCATGGGGCCGAGACCTTGGCCTTGCTGCCACCCAGGGTGTGTGTCAGAGCTGAAAGGCTCACAGCTCAGCTAGCTTGGCCCTCTGGTTGACAGATAAAGAAATTGAGGCCAGAGAACCAGCACTGGTTGTCGTTGAGCAGACTCTGACTCATGGCAACCCCATACGTGTCAGAGTAGAAATACTCCACAGAGTTTTCAATGGCTGATTTTTTTGGAAGTAGATCACCAGGCCTTTTTCCTAAGGCACCTCTAGTGAATTCAAACCACCAAACTTTCAGTTAGCAGCTGAGTGCATTAACTGTTTGCACCACCCTGGGACTCCAAGGCCAGAGAAGGGAGTAATTTGACTAAGATCACAAGCAAATCATGTGCAGAGGACTAGCTGCAAAGAGAACGAAGCCTGAATTCAGATCCCTGCAGCCCCTGGATCAGCATTGGTTGTTCTGTGCAATAAACACTTACCATACTGCCTATTACGTGTGGACAACATTTAAGCGGCCTCTGAAGACGGAGTAAGATTGAGCCAGGTGGTGAAGGCTGCGATGGAGTTAGGAAGCTGGTGGGAAGCGTTCTCTGGGCAGAGAAACAGCTTGTGAAAGAACCTGGAATGTACAGATGCTTCCAGAGCAGGGTATGACAGGAACATCAGGTGAGGGTGGGCTGAGGCAGGAAACCATGGTGAAAAAGCCAAAAGTACTAGCTTCTTTCCAAGCTGAAGAGCTCTCTGAAAGGTGTTCCTGGGCATGAGCAGTGTGCAAATAATTCTCACGCTCATCCCCATGCCTCAAATCCCAACATTAGAGCTGCACCTCTCAGGGTCTTTTTCTCCCCTCAAATGCAATTGCTGCTGCATGGGGTAGAGAGGCAAGATGGGAATGCAGCTCTGTCTGCTCACTAAGAGACTTTGTGTCTCTCCAGAGAGTGGGTTTGATGAGGTGGCAGGGGGAGGCAGTGGCATGGGATCAGGGTTCGCACAGGAGTGCCATGGTAGGGAAGCCTGCTTGCAGGGAGGTAATTTCCATCTGGAATCTAAGGCAGGTGGGGCTGATGGCTCACAGCCAGGCTGCTCCAGCCCAGGCCACCAGTCTGAATGGCCACTCTAGGCCGAGTCTAACTCCCGCTCCCCCTCCCCCTCCCACCCACCTGAGCTTTACAGAAGGTGCTCAACTCCCCAAGCCCAGCCCCATTGCTGATGAGGCGAGGGCATCCTCCCAGCCTCTGTTCCTCCTCTCCTCCCAGGCTGTCTCTGCCTGAGCCTGCCCAGAGCTTGGCCACACCTGATTCTGTGAACACTTAAGTGGGGAAGACTCCAGAGTCGAGCACAGAGGTTGCTTTGTGTTTAGTTACACTTGTTCCTCTTCTGTTTGTGGCCTGGGGTTGGATATGTTCTCCCTCCCTGAGCAGCGAGTACCCATCGCCTGCTGAGATGAATGGGCCTGTGCTGACTGCATGCCAGGCTCTCCGGCCCTTTCTGAGCCCGCCAGAAACTGGCACAGAATCAGAGAGGCACCTTGATGTCCTTCTGCTTTAAATCAGTCCCAAGAAGTTGATTCTGAGGTCCAAATGCATCCTCCTCAAGACTGAAGTCTCAGTTGTCTCCCCACCCTGACTTAGGGTGTCCATGAGCCTCGATCACCAGGGACCTGATGGGGGGCAGAGGACTATCTGCAGAGAGAAACAAAATCCATAACTGGACACCGGCCTAGAAGATTTGGGAGGCCTCAGCTGCAGGAGAGAGACGTGACTGACCCAGGGCTCTTGGGGCGTGAACCAGAGGGGCAGTGGCTAGGTGGGACTGGTTGGCAGTGGCCAAGAGCACTGGGCTCACTGGTAAGCACTGGACCTCGAGTCAGGAGCCTGGGTTTCCTGTGCTGCTTCTCCCACCAGCATGGGGGACTGTGGACCAATCTTGTGGCTCCAAGAGCCTCATCTGTACAATGAAGGGTTTGGTCCCCAGGATTCCTATGAGGTTTCCCTGGTCTGACAGTCTGGGATTCAATTTTATTTCAATGCTCGTGTTCTGTGATTGAAGTGGACTCGGAATGACAATGGAGGGAATGCATGTCCAGCCTCAGTATCTCAAAAACCAGGGTCCTAGAAACAGCATTCATAAATCCTCACGGTCTTCATGCAGTGCCTGAAATGCCCAGTGTAGATTAGGGTAAAAGAGTGAAGTCTCCCTAGTAGCTGAGGTAGCAAAGATCAAACTGCCAGCTCACACATGGAGCTTCTGTTAGTCATCTGTGCTCAAGACCATTGGCATTGGAGACCAGAGAAGGCCATGAAAACAGGGCCCGTTTCAGAGCAGGGAGGCCGACTCAGCACGCATTCCTTGCTGTGCCAAGAGCTGTCACAAAGGCAGGACTGATTCATCCCTTCATTCATCTCTCAGTCATTCATCATCCACTCCTCGAGTTCCCCTGGCTGCCATTTGGGTGGCAGGGTCCGTGAGCCTCAGGAGGATTAGATGAGTAAGAGAGTTCCTGCGCTGAGCAGTGCCCTGTCAGGCTGGAGACACAGGCATGTAGAAGCTGTTAAGGGCCACCAAGCCTCAGGAGGCTGAGGGAGGTGTCTGCTCTGATAGGGCAGCTCTGCACAGAAGGAGGTGCAGGTGCTGGGCCCTGATGGGTGAGCAGGTGTCTGGCAGGTGAGCAAGGAGAAGTCAAGAAGACTCAACGCCACAGAACCAGCAGGCCCACATCAGTGAGGCTGCAGAATTGGCAGGGCAGATCCCAGGGGCCAGGGCACCAAGCTGAAGAGGATGGACATTATCCTGAAGACAATGGGAGGCCACGGAAGACCTGGAACAGCCAGGCGCTCCCGACTTTTGCCATCAGAGGAGGGACGATGGTGCCTTGGCCCAGGGCAAGGGATGCAGGTGAGGAAACGAGTGCAGAAATGTTAGAAGGAGAGCTTGCACAAGGCCTGGTCCGGCTGCAGGGAGAGGAAGGAAAGTGGAGCATCATCCTAGACCCCAGTGTTCTGGCCTGAGCAGCGACAGAGCTGCTGGTGAACACACGGGAGCAGGTTTGGGGAGACTTGAGTTTCGCTTTCTCTGAACCACATACAGCTGGGTTTTCATCAAGCATAAGAGGTGTCATCAACAGTCTATAAATGATTGATTGTGCCTCCCGCTCTGCATCTATTATTCTTTGGTTCTTAGTTGCATATATGCAGAGACAGAGAGAGGGACAGAGACAAGGAGAAAGACCCAGAGAGAGACAAAGAAAGAGACCCAGAGGAGCGAGTCCTTCTCTCTCCTTTCACCCCATCGAGCCTCTCCCATACGTGGGCTAGCTCCATGTGCCTGCACAGTGCCTACCTCAGCTCTCCCACCTCATTCTGACCGCAGCCGTGGAAGGCTTGCAAAACAGGGCCCCAGGAGGGGCCGTAACTTGCCAGGGGTCACACTCACAGGCAGTAAATGTTTCCTGATGCTCAAAGTGCTGTGACCACCAAGGCACGCGGCCCTGCCTCCCCTCATGGCCATCAGAAGTATCAAAAGGCAGAGAGGGAGCCGGCAGGGCCTGGTTAGCAGCAAGACTCCATCTTGGCCCATGAAACGGGTGGCAGGCGGATGCCTCTGATGGATGTGTCAGGGGTCTCCACCCCAGAGGAAAGGTTGAGAACATTAAAAAAAAAAAAAAAAAGTCAGATCTGAATTCCTGTGGAAGTCCCCCTTGACCTTCTCTAACGTGGTGTGGTTTGAGTTTTCCGGAAACCAAGCCCCCAACTAATGATTCCACTCTCTTTTCTAATAAATATGTGGCCCTGGGCCCGGCTCCCCTCTCTGCTTTGTCATGAGGGACCTGTTATTTATGACATCGGGTGAGTCACAGTTCTTGGCAAGGAGCTCACAGCTCTGGGCCCAATGTATTTTTCCACTCAGTAGCAAGTGAAGGAGGACGCTTGTAAATTCTCCTGTCGAAACAACTGTATAGATATCTTCACAGGGATGCTCCTCCTGGCTGGGCCTTAAATCTTCTCTCTTTCGGAGGTTCGTAGTGGTCCTTGGCTTCTTCCTGGGACAGCAGGTGGGGACTGTTATGGACTTCTGGACTCAGCTCCCACCCCAGCTCCTGGACCACACAAACAACTATGTACCCCCACAAAACTGCCTCATCTTCTCAGGATTTTTCCAAGGCACCTTGGGGCACAGAGAGGTGGAGAGGTGAAGGGGTCAGGACAGTGAGTCCTAGAGGAGATTAGGATGGAGCATGGGCTAAACGGGGAATAGGGTATAGGGGCTCCCAGGGCTCCCCATGACCCACAGGGCTCAGTCTTCATTCCTCAGTCCAGCCCTCCTAACTCTGTATTGGGCCTCCCCTCACCTATCCCAGAACTTCCCTGTACACCCTGCATTCATTCTGGCCTTGCTTTGCCCTAGCTCTTCTTCTGCCTGTCTAAAGTACCCTCCCCTCTCTCTAGCCCACCCAACCTCAAAGCCTCCATTGAAGGACTATGCTGTTATGGATTACACAATGTTGTGAATGCTTTCCCCCCCTCCCCCTGCTGTTTTATACAAATAGATGTTGAGCTCTTGAGGTCTCATGTCTCCTTTCATCACTCACACAACAACTGGGCACCTGAGTGGCAGGGGGAGGGGGGGTGGGCTGTGTAAAGAACTATGAAGGGGCTGAGATTTTACCCTACTTGCAAGCTAGCAAGTTAGCCTACCACAGTTTCGTGGCTGTTGGCAGAAGAAATGAGACTCCTGGGTCAGAGGCAAAGGACAGTTTATTACTCACAGCAATAGTACTACCAGAGAATCAGCATTAGTGCCAGTTCCATGAACACTAACTCCCACAGGGTGAGACACAGAGGGCCAGGTAATGCCTGCACATGCAGTGGGTTACATTACAGGAAAGTAACCCTGAGCTTAGGGAACCTGAATCTTCAATGACTGACAGTAAGCACACCTAAACTTTGATACACAGGAGGACGTTTCCTTTATTAAAAAAAACAAACCCATTGCCATCGAGTTGATTCTGACTCATAGCAACACTATAGGACAGTGTAGAACTGCCCCATATAGTTTCCAAGGCTGTAAATCTTTACATTTTAATTATGGTGTTGGCAAAGAAAACTGAATATACCATGGACTGCCAGAAGAATGAACAAATCTGTCTTGGAAAAATTACAGCCAGCATGCTCCTTGAACTCGAGGATGGTAAGACGTCATCTCAAGTACTTAGGACACGTTACTAAGAAGGACCAGTCCCTCGAGAAAGACATCATGCTGAGTAAAGTAGAGGGTCAGTAAAAAAGAGGAAGACCCTCAACGTGATGGACTGACCCAGTGGCTGCAACAATGAGCTCAAACATAGCAATGATTTTGAGGATGGCATAGGACCGGGTAGTGTTTCATTCTGTTATACATAAAGCCACTATGAGTCGGAACCAACTTGATGGCACCTAACAACAACAGATCTTTAGAGAAGCAGACTGTTAGACCTTTCGCCCATGGTTAGCAGCCAAGCCCCTAACCACTGTACTACCAGGGCTCCTTACCTTTATTATACTAGATAGTACATAAATCTGCTCTCTGGTCCAGGGGGAGACACCTTCTCTATCTTCCAGTGCTGTTAACTACATAAATACATAGATAGTCTGGAACAGACACTCCCTTTATTGGCGTTTTCCCTTTCCTGTCTCATTTCTGCACTCCCCCAGGGCTTTCTAAGATCACATTCCTACTTGCACTCAAATCCTTGTCTCACAGACTGTGTCTAGGGGATCTCATCCTAAACACTAATTAGCATCAGAATAGTCTATGTTTAAAAAATGAAACATAATTTAAAGTATAGAAAGTAAAGCTTAACACACTCCCCTTGACTCATGGAGATACGCAAAAGATAGCAATGATTCTTTCAAAACCCTAAGACCCATTGCCATTGAGGACACAGTAGAACTGCCCCCCACAGGTTTCCAAGGAGCAGCCAGTGGATTCGAACTGCCAACGTTTTTGTTAGCAGCCAAGCTCTTAACCACTGTACCACCAGGGCTCCTGATTCTTTTCAAAAGGAGAGGAAAATCAGAGTGAAAGGTAGGAAAGGATTAAAGAGGCCTAGATACTCTAATCTAGACCCTGTGCTGACTCCTGGGAACACAGCAACTGCAACTACAGTCAACATAAAATGATGGGACAAAAAGGAGACATCTAAGGACACTTGGCCAAGGGGGCATTTGCTTACAGTCTTCCTTTTTGTGGAGCTCTCCCCTTTCTATCTAACTCCATCTGCCCCTTCTTCGTCCAGACTCTTCCTCCAACAGGAATCTCATTCAGACACAGGTGCGAGTGTCTGAGAATAACTACGAATGTGAATGGAATCTCTGGGACACTGACATTACAACAAGCCTCAAGTCATGAGCTAAGTAAGGAATGCCCAAGAAGGGGAATGGGGTGGGAGTCAGGAGCATCAGAACTACTGGGGAGCTGGTCCAAACCGCACCCCTAATTATTTGCAGACATCCCAAGAGTGAATATTTCCAGTTCAGCCATATCTCTGCGTCATTTATCTTCTGCCCAGGACCACTCCATACCCCTTACCAAGCAAATGGAAACATATTAGGAAACTACTAACATTAATTAGCATGCATGATTGTTGCTATTTATTATTATTATCTCTTGATGTAGAACACCTCTTTAACTTTTCAAAGCTTAATCACATTGATCATACGTCATTTGAGCCTCTTCCTTTCCCTCCCCCACCCATAAGATAATCAGGAAAATAATATTCTCCTCATTTACAGATAATGAAACTTTGGCTTTGAGAAGAAAACTTCATGCCTTCATTTTACAGATGAGGAAACTGACGCTCAGAGAGAGTGGCTTGCGCAAGTTCACACAGCAAGTTAGTGTCACAGAAAGTAAGAAAAGCATCTTGTTGTCGTTAGTTGAATGTCTACAGCGTGCCCGGTGCTCTGTGCTGAGTATACTCAGCACACCATCTTTGTTAATCCTCATGCCCGCCCTTGCAGGTTGTTGTTTTTGTGTGCCATTGAGTCAATTCCCACTCACAGTGACCCTGTAGGACAGAGCAGAACTGCCCCATAGGGCTTCTAAGGCTATAATCTTTACAGAAGCAGACTACCACATATTTCTCCCTCTGAGCGGCTGGTGGGTTCGAACCGCTGACTGTTCAGTTAGCAGCCAAGTGCTTTACCACTGCACCACCAGAGCTTCTTCCCCTTGCAGGTGGGTGCTCTTCTTATCCTCATTTTACAGATAAGGGTATCAAGGCTCACTGTAGTTAAGTGCTTCACCCTAAGGAGGGAAGCAGTGTCTCTGAGAGATCTTGGCTAGAGTGGGTGCAAATGTGTGTGGAGTTAGACTCCCTGGCTCGCCACCTCCCTCCAAGTATGAGCTTAATCAGGCCTGTCAGCCATATGTCTGGGCCAGTGACGTCAAGGCTTAGGACAAAGGGCTGGGGGGCAGCCAAGCTCTGGTTGGTAACCCCCACCCAGACAGCTCTCTGCATGCTGGTAGCCACATGGGAGTCAGAGTGAAAGTGTGGCTGCTCCTCCCTGCTGCGAACACCCTGTTGATGGGCTGGGGACCTGGTCTTTGTACACCAAAAGCAGCCATCTATATGGGTCCCTGCTTGGAGTGGGCCCTTGGAGAGAGTTGGACCCAGTCCTTTCAGCTCCAGTTCCAGAGAAGTCAGCTCCACTTCCTTGTCTCCACTAGAAGGGACCCCAGAGACTGTCCCATCCCTTTTGTTCCCAGCTGAGCAGTGAAGTGTGCCTTCCTCTTCTCCATCAAAGTTTCCTCTGTCCAGCCATGATCAGCTGGCCACCCCCTTCTCCTAAGATTTGCTCCACAGTCTCTTTCCAGAAGACCATTCTCACTCCTCTCCCAGGCCTGGCCCAGGCTGACCTCATCACTTTGCTTCAGGAGTGGTTTGGTTTGAGTGCCAGGCAGGCAAAGCCTTGGGTTACTGGTAATGATCGTCTCCTGTAGCGCCCCTTTCCCCAAGCCCTGACACTTTCCCTCCAGCAGCAGCCCTTGAAGCCTCCTTGATATCCACATGTTTGCTGTCCTCCAACCTGGCTAAGGTCCAGCCTCACAGCGGTAGCATTAATGAACCGTGTGGGCACGGAGGCTTCTGTTGGGGAAGAAGGAGGTCAGTTTATTTAACTCAATTATAAACAAAAGCAATAATTAGCCTTGGGGAGGGAGGGAAGGGAAAAAGGAATAAATCAAACTTGGGCTCAAGGAACACCTGTGGACAGGGGTCCCCAGCCCACAGGAATAGCAGCTATAGTGAACAAATCACTAGCGACCTTGGCTCACAGACTATTAATTTGCTGATAGTTGATGGGTTTACACAGCCTTGATGGGAATAAAGCCATGGTCAGGCAGCAGCTCCATCACCCTGTGTGTGAGCGGGAGTCACTGAATTAGCAAAGGTGGACCAGCCCTGGTCTGGGGCTGGGGACCAGGAAAGGGAGGAAAGACCTGGACCCTGCCATAATGGGGGACACAGAGCCCAATTGCGGGTGACTGCACTCTCTACAGACTTGAAGACAGACTGGGGATGGAGGTCAGGTCTGCACTCAGCTACAGCACTAAGCAGAATCAAATAGGTATATGCATTAATCAGGACTCTCATTGCATCTTGAACCAGTTTGGGGAGAAAGATGGATATTATTCACTCAGGAGAACTCAACCAAGCCATGGCAAGAGCAAGGATGCAATTGGGCTTCAGGAAACCTTCAAACACCTCCAGGTCTCAATCTATCTCTCTATCTCCATCCCCATCTCCATCTCTATCTCTGTCTGTGTTAGCTTCCTTCTCTCTCTGCAGAATAGCTTCCTTCACACAGAAGGAAACATAGCCCCCAACAGCTTCCAGATTTGCATCTTATCGCTTCTACTTGGGACAATCATGTTTCCTTACCCTCTAGTTCTGGTTCATTGGTTCAAGATCACTCATTTAACTCAATCCAGGTTAACACACACTGGAGAATGATTGTGATTGTCCCAACTTGGGAAAGTCAGTCAACTGTGACCATCAAGGCAGGTAGATCTGTAAAAGACTAGGGCAGTTCCCTCTCTTCAGTCATGTGGGTGGTGGGGGCAGCAGGGACGGGAGAGGTTTCCAGTTGAAGGGAGGGGCTCTAGATGTCAATACCACAGCTATATGCTGCAGTATGTTGACATTAATAATAAAGAACTATAATGGTAGTTTGAGAAGCAGGAGTACAGAGAAAAGAATATGTGACTTAGTTTCACAAATCAAAGAAGGCAACAGGAAAGTGAGTTTTGAAGGATAAGAAGGTGCTCAACAGGTGACAAAGGGGAAAAAGGCACTCTAGACTGAGAGAAACAAATGCCAAAAGACACAGGAGCCTGAGAGTACATGAGTATGACCAGAGCACAGTGTGCCTGGGTAGCAGAGTGGGAGTGGAGCCTGGAAAACCCAATGGTCCCCACCATGCAGGGCCCCAAGTGCCTTGGT
Organism: Trichechus manatus latirostris; assembly: GCF_000243295.1. Classification (NCBI taxonomy): domain Eukaryota; kingdom Metazoa; phylum Chordata; class Mammalia; order Sirenia; family Trichechidae; genus Trichechus; species Trichechus manatus. The sequence goes on from NW_004443940.1 coordinate 11,023,045, forward strand.
AAAGGCCTTGGACTTTCTTTTATAGTAACTGAGGAGCCACTGACTTTCTTGAGCCAGAGCAACCTGACCATTCATTCATTCAACACTTACTGGATGCTTGTTATTTTCCAAGCATTGTGCTAGGGGATGGGGATAGGGAGGAGGAAAGTGCATGGTTTTGCCCTCAAAGGGTTCCTGGGCAGGTGAGAGATAGATGCAGAAAAGGATTGTTATAATTCTGGTACTGGGGCAGAGGCACACTGAAGTTACCGGGAGGTCATGGGCCAGAGCTCTGACTCAGTCCCCCCAAAGACATGGGAGGGGTTGAGGAGGTTTCTCAGAGGAGTCGACACTTAGCTGAGTCCCAAGGGCTAAGCCATGTGGTTGAGGAGATGGAGAGAATGGATGGGGTGGGCAACCCAGGCAGAGGTTAAGGATATGTAGTGTTCAGAGGTCACAAAGCCTTTAAAATGACTGGGGCAAAGCATGAATAGGAAGCAGCAGGGCTAGCGGATGCAAGGAGATGCAGCAGCCAGCTGGGAGGGGCACTGGGGGCAATGAGGAGTCATGAAAGGTTTATCAGCAAGGGATGTAATCAGATGTGCATTTTGAACAGAGAGTCTGGCTACTCTGTAGACCTGGAGAGGCACGTGCAGGCTGAAAGCAAGGAGACAGATGAGAGGCGAAGAGGACCTGGATTGAGGCAGGGGAGGTGAAGAGGAAGGAACTGCTTTGAGGGCGGTTGAGGGATGGATTACACAGGGGATGACGGAAACCCTGGGGCAGCAGGGCAGAAGGGTCAAGGAGCTGGTGGTGCCATACACAGGAGCAAAGACCATACAGAAAGAAACAGAGGTTTAAGAAGAAAATAATGAGTTAGGTTTGGGACATACTGATTTGGAGTTTCTAGTGGGACCTCCAAAAAGAATTACACAATTATGAGGTGAAAATGTGAGTGTAGAGTCAGAAGGTGCTAAAGGTAGAGACATGGGAACCCTTACTTCATTGATAGTAGTTGAATCCATGGAGGGCTCTAAGTTTCAACAGAGAACACACAGAGAGAGAAGGGAGTAGCCTACAAGAGGACCCTGGGAATGCCAACATCTAAGGAGCAGGCAGAGGAAAATAGCCAGTGAGAAAAATCAACAAGGAACCGTCAGAGATAGCTGTTCCCCCAATATCTGCCCCATATTCGATTAAATGGCAATAGACTGTTTAGCCCAGCCCATGGCTTCTTCGCTGGGGATTAAGTCCCCAGACAGGTGTGGCTGAGTGCCCATGTTCTCGTCTGTGCCATGAGAGCTGATGTGAGCTGAAGTGACTTTGCAGTTTCTGAGCTCTGCCTTTAGAGGAAAGCTACATGGCTTCCCCTTCCTCATCTCCTACTGACTGGAATGTGGATGGGACGACAGGATCTGTAGTAGCCTTCTGGGACCAAGAAATGGCAGTGGCACACTGAAGATGGCAGAACCAATAGAAAGAGCCAGGTCTTGACACCACCAAAACCACCACCCCAGCCCTGGGCCCACCTTTTACTCAATAGAGAATTAAATTTCTCTATTTACTCAGTAGAGAATTAAGCCACTATATCTGGAGGTCCTCTGGCTCAGAGGGGTAGCAGAAAGGCCAAGGAGGAGAGAATGCCAAGGAGGAGAGAATGCCAAGGAGGCGGGTGGTCTGCACAGTGAGCTACCACAGAGGTCAAAAGAGGAGGGGTCAGAGAAGGCCATGAGGGCACTGGTGACCTCAGTGAGCCCAGGTTTTGTGGACCAGAGGAGCCTGAAGCCTGAATGGAGCAAGCCGAGTTGTGAATGGGAGGTTGACTTGAGAAGCAAGTGTAGACAGCACCTTCAAGAAGGCAGGCTGAGGGTGAGAGCAGACAGGCGGGCTGGGGGCTGGATTGTGAGCAGGGTGTAGATGAATGATAAGAGGGATGTGGCCAAATCTAACTCCAAGGGAGACGGGGAAGTGTAGTCTAAATGTTTGTCCAAATCAGGAGAGATGAGACTTTGAAGAAGAGTAACCAGTTGCTGTCGAGTCGACTCTGACTCATGGTGACCTCATGTGTGTCAGGGTAGAACTGTGATCCATAAGGTTTCCAATGGCTGCTTTTTCAGAAGTAGGTCACCAGGTCTTTCTTCCAAGGTGCTTCTGGGTGGACTTGAACCTCCAACCTTTTGGTTAACAGCCTAACACATTAACTGTTTGCACCACCAGGGAATCCTTCTTTATGACCAAAACCAAAAAACTCTTTGCTATCAAGTCAATTCTGACTCACAGCAACCCTATAGAACAGAGTAGAACTGCCTCACCGGGTTTCCAGGGCTGTAATCTTTACAGAAGCAGATTACCACATCTTTCTTCGGCGGCGCGATGAGCAGCTTCAAACCACCAACCACTTGGTTAGCAGCTGCATGCTTAACCACTGCACCACCAGGGCTCCTTCTCTTTATGACAACTCTCCTCAAATCTTTGAAGGAGTAGATGAGGTGTAGTGAGATAAAGGAGCTTAGGGAAGCCTCTTAGCTATGCAAATGACTTGGAAAAACTAAGCCATGGGCTAGAGCATGGTGGCTAGGTTAGCCAGACAGGAATCGATATGAGAGGTGTTGTTCATGGGAAGGAACATCCCAGACCACAGAGACCCAAAAAACACCCCAAGATCACGAAGGAGGCCAGGAGAAAGGGAGGAATCACCAAGATGATGTAACTTCTTTGGGCTGGAGAGAAGTTTGGACAACGGTTGGGGTAGACTGTTTCATGAAGAGCTTGGGAAGGAGAAAGGGAAGCAAAGTTCTCAGAACATTCAGTCAGTCAGCACTCCCGGGCAGCTCTGAGGTCTGCCTGCAACTGTGTCTCTAAGTCCCAGCTTTCATGGAGCCCTCAGTGTCCCACGACACCAGCTCTGTCTGAGCTGATGCCTACTGGGAGGACAGGACTAAGGGCACAAGGGTGGGGCTAAGGCCTCATGGAGAAGGAAGGCAGAAGGGGAAGATATGCCAAGCAGAAGAAGGAGGGATCCATCTCTTTGTCCTGGGCTTTCCATCTTTGGAATCAGAAAAGCAGGGACTAGAAAGGTCTGGGTCAGGAGGAGGTGCCGAGTGGACAGTGGGGACATGCTGGGCCACAGGCTCCCCTGGAGAGTAGCCGGGAGACAGAGGGTCGTGGGCTCTGGTTCTCATGTCGCCAGGGCTGAGGGGAGCACGGCTGAAATGCACCACAAGCCAGTGTCCATCCCCCAGGGCAGCCAGTGGAATCTCCAGCCCTGAAGTCATCGCCACCAGAGAAGCCTGGACCCCGCCATGGAAAAAGGGTCCCGCAGGAACACTCGGCGCCAGCCAGCACGGATGAGCTCATAGATGCTTGCTGCCTCTTCCTCTCTTTTCCAGGCATCTCAGATTTCTGGATGTCCGACAGGCAGGAGCAGGGGGCAAGAAGGTGGCTCGGATACGGACTGAAGGTGGGATGCTGGGGGATCAGTGGCTCTCCCCTCCACCCAATGCTTTGTCCTAAGCCAGATCCAGGATGGCTGCCCTCCCTCTCCACTTCCATTCAGGTGCCAAAGGAGCCCTGAGTGACAAAGCCACTGAGAAAATGCACCTGGGTTACCTGGAAGAGAGACTGCACCTCTGTCCTCTCCCACTAGCCCAGACTACTTATCACATATTTGCTTTGGACAGGAGAGGCCTGGACCCAAAAGAAAATAGGAGAAGGAGGGATAGTCAGGGTGGCAGGAGCCTGGTGAGGCTGGGGGCATCAAGGTGGGAGACAAGGAGCTGTCACACATCGCTGCAGACAGAGCACTGGTGGGTCTAGCACCTGCTCCACCACTTCACAGCTATGTGACCCTTTCTCAGGGCCTCAGTTTCCCCTATGTTAAATGGAAATGCCCCCTGACCTTAGGGTGTTTTAAGGATCAATTGAAAGCATGAAGGTGTGCTTTGAAATGGTAAAGCTCTTTGCACTCAGAGAGCGCATACTATGAATACAAATAAAAATTAAAAGTAAGGCTGCTACTTCGCACAACCCCAGGAGGCACCATTCACATTGTAGCCTTTAAGCATGACGCCTCCTGGAGCACAAGTTCATTCACAACTGTGATGTGAATGGTGCTCTCGGGAGTGGTGCAAACCTGCAGACACCATCCTATGACTGTGAAAGTATCTGCCCAGAAGTGTCCCTGGGTGGGAGATGGGGCTGCCCCGGTCAGTTGATCATTTGGGTGGCTCTCTGGGAACCGTGATCCCTGTAAAAGGACAGCTCCGCTCAGGATATCAAGTCTAAATGAGTTCATGCTACCTGCGTAGGGCTGGCGGTAGGAGGAAGCAAGCCCACGGCATCTTGCAAAGCTAAACCAAGAACAGACAGACTGAAGAAACAGGGACACCCCAGCCGGGACTGGCACCTGGGAGGCTAACTGAGACATCCCTGGAGCGCTTTTACTCCAAACCCTATGATTTTAGCAACTATTAAGTTTAAACTTCCTGTCCTCACCAGGGGACATCATACTGTCAGCATCATTGCCATTGTCAATCACAGATGTTATAGGCCAGAATTGGCCTCAGAAGGTAAACACTTGGGCCTGGCCCCTCCCCAGGGCAGAGTCTCCTCTATGAGAGCCTGAGGAACAGGGAATCATAAGCTCAGGAGCAGCCAATCCCACAGCTGCCCGTCTCTCCCTCAACATCCAGAACTAGAGGGCTCGCGGCGGTATCATTTCACCTGCAGAGAAGGGAAGGAAGGAAATCCTGAAAGTTGGGGAGAGGGTTGGGGCTGGGCAACATGGCAGCAGTGGTGGCCAATGAGAACCAACATGGAGGTGATGGACAGACTTTTAAGAAGAGTAAGGTATAGAGATCAGTTTTTAAGCTATCACCTGGGCTGTGCTTGCAAGAGTCTAACCTCAAAAACATTAATGCCAAAGCATAAAGTTAAAGGCTACCACATATGTGGCCCTGAGTCTTGATACTTCGGAATATGAAGGAATTTGAGGAGAATGAGGTATCCATCAAACAAGGTTAAGGACCAATGAGTTGTTGAAAAGGTATAGAGGTGAGGATTGACACATGGGGTAAAAATGTGTACCTTTGCTCATTCTGTTTGAATTTGGCGTTACTGTCCCCTTTTGAGGAGCCCTGGTGGCATAGTGGTTAAGAGCTCAGTTGCTAACCAAAAGTTCAGCAGTTTGAATCCACCAGCTGCTCCTTGGAAACCCTATGGGGCAGTTCTACTCTGTCCTATAGGGTCACTATGAGTCGAAATTGACTCGATGGCAATGGATTTGTTTTTTTGTTTTTGTTTGGTTTTTTTGGGTCCCCTTTTGATGAGGTGGAACTGAGGCCCAGACAGATTAAGCAATGTGTGAAGTCGTACTACTAGTAGCAACAAAGGCTTCTCTGTTCTGAAGCACTCACGCTTTCAGTAGTCAATGGTTTTAACCGTCAGAACTCCTTGAAAATGGAATGGACTGCCTCCATAAATGGGGAGTGCTCCATGCTGCATCACTACAGGTTTCTAAGCAGAGATGTTGAAAGTGGGACTCAAGCCCCAGAGTGGAGTTGGACTTTGAGGTCGCCTCCAATCCCAACAGTCTAGAATGAAGGCAGTGAGAATGGTCAAGAAAACCCTTGCATTCGCATTGGTCCTGATTCTCCTCTCTGAAGCAATACTGAGAAAGTCATGGCCTTCGTTCACATTCAGATCCTTCAAAGATCTGAGAAGAGCTGTCATAAATAGGTCATTAGCTGTTTTCCTAAATCTCATCTCTTCTGATTAGGGAAAACATATAGACTACACTTCCCAGCCTCCCTTGGAGTTAGATGCATGACTGAATTATCTCCAGTGGAATTTGTGCACCACTTCCTAGCCTGGCCCATAAAAACTTCCCATGTACCTCTCTTTGTTCTTTCCCCTTCCTGCTGACCAGGATGTTGACAGCCAGAGTGACTTTGGAAGTCACGTGCAGAGGATGGCAGAGGTACCATCAGTTGGGTTTCCTGGTGTGGAAATTAGTTCATATACAAGAGGGGGATAGAGCTTGCAACATTTCTCAAGCTTATTTGATGGTGGAGCATTTCATTTGTTGTTATATTGAAAAAGATCTCAACATGGCATTCAAAGTCCTCCATGCTCTGGTCCTAGCCGACCTTCCCATCATATCTTTTGCTGCTTCCCTCTGTGAATCCTGGGCTTTAAACAAATGTTCCTGGGTTCTACTGGACTTCTGGGAAACCAGAATTACCAGGAGGACTGAGGAGCAATGGCAAGCAACACTAGGGATGAGGTTTGTGGACTTTGCCATGACTTGTCCTGCCTCTTGTTCCTGGTGTTTCCTCCCTCTAAATTGCCCTCCCCTGAACTCTAATCCCCACCACATTGGCCAAGCCCCTCCTCCATGACATACCAGCCCTCCATCACCCTCACTACCTCCTTCACTTTAAGAGCAAACCCATTGCCAACAAGTCCATTCCAACTCATAGTGACCCTACAGGACAGAGTACAACTGCCTCATAGGGTTTCCAAGGAGAGGCTCGTGGATTTGCACTGCCGACCTTTTGGTTAGCAGCTGAACTCTTAACCACTGCGCCAGCAGGGCTCCAACTCTAAGAGCAAATAGTGCCAATTATCATCATTAGAGTTCACAGCCTTATATAGGCTACGACAGGTGAATTTTGGAAACAGTATGTTGAGAAAATAAGTCAGTCACAAAAGGACAAATATTGTATGATCCCATTTATATGAAATACGTTTAGTCCTGACTTAACGACATATTCAAGTTACGACGAACCACACTTAGGACCGTCTTTTTCTACATCTTATACTTAGTAATATGTACTACATACAATGTTGCAGTTTGTACTTTGCTGATTTTATTCTCAGATGTTCACTTACAGATGTTTATATGTAATATTTCCAACCCCAAAAGACAAATAAAGATCAGATTTATAAAGATACTGATAATAAAAGGCAATAACAATGAAAATTTTTTTTAAAAAAAAAGAGGTATTTGACTTATATTAGAATTGACTTATGATAGACTCTTTGGAACGGAACCCTGTCATAAGTTGGGGATTGCCTGTATCAGAATAAGCAAGTGTACAGAGACCAAAGTTTATTAGTGGTTACCAGGGCCAAGCCGGATTCAGAAGAGGACATGGGACAAGGGATGTCTTTGCTCATGTCAGATGGATCTTGACTGAAAGCAAAGAATACCAAAAAGATGTTTACCTGTGTTTTATTGACTATGCAAAGGCATTCTACTATGTGGATCATAACGAATTATGGATACCATTGCAAAGAATGGGGATTCAGAACAATTGTGCTCATGTGGAACCTATACATAGGACAAGAGGCAGTTGTTCAAATAGAACAAGGGGATACCGCAAGGTTTAAAATCAGGAAAGGTGTGCATCAGGGTTGTACCCTTTCACCATCCTTATTAAATCTGTATGCTGAGCAAATAATCTTAGAAGCTGGACTATGTGAAGAAGAATGCAGCATCAGGCTTGGAGGAAGACTCGTTGGCAATCTGTGATATGCAGATGACACAACCTTGCTTGCTCTTGAAAGTGAAGAGGACTTGAAACACTTACTGATGAAGGTCAAAGACTACAGCCTTCAGTATGCATTACACCCTGTCTTAGTTATCTAGTACTGCTGTAACAGAAATACCACAAGTGGATGGTTTTAACAAAGAGAAATTTATTCTTTCACGGTCTAGGAGGCTACAAGTCCAAATTCAGGGTGCCAGCTCCTGGGGAAGGCTTTCTCTCTCTGTTGGCTCTGGGAGAAGGTCCTTGTCATCAATCTTCCCCTGGTCTAGGAGCTTCTCAACCCAGGGACCTCAGGTCCAAATGACGCACATGCTCCTAGCTCTTCTTGTTTGGTGGAAATGAGGTTCCCCTGTCTCTCTACTTACTTCTCTCTTTTGTATCTCAAAAGAGATTGATTTAAGACACAGCCTAATCTTGTAGATTGAGTCCTACCTCGTTAACATAACTGTCTCTAATCCTGCCTCATTAACATCATAAAGGCAGGATTTACAACATATTGGAAAATCACACCAGATGACAAAATGGTAGACAATCACACAATACTGGGAATCATGGCCTAGCCAAGTTGATACACATTTTTGGGGAACATAATTCAATCCATAGCACACCTCAACATAAAGAAAACAAAAATTCTCACAACTGGACTAATAAGCAACATCATGATAAGTGGAGAAATTATTGAAGTTTTCAAGGATTTCATTTTACTTGGATCCACAATCAATGCCCGTGGAAGCAGCAGTCAACAAATCAAACTACATATTGCATGGCGTAAATCTGCTGCAAAAGGCCTCTTTAAAGTGTTAAAAAGCAAAAATGTCACTTTGAGAACTAGGATGTGCTGGACCAGGGGTTGGTATTTTCAGTAGTCTCATATGCATGTAAAAACTGGACAATGAATAAAGAAAACCAAAGAAGAATTGATACCTTTGAATTACGGTGCTGTGAAGTATACTAAATATACTATGGATTGCCAGAAGAATGAACAAATCCGTCTTGGACAAAGTACAGTCAGAATGCTCCTTAGAAGCAAGGAGGGCAAGACTTCATCTCATGTACTTTAGACATGTTATCAGGAGGGACCAGACCCTGGAGAAGGACGTTATGCTTGGTAAAGTAGAGGGTCACTGAAAAAGTGGAAGACCCTGAACAAGATGGATTGACACAGTGGCTACCACAATGGGCTCAAACATAGCAATGATAGTGAGGATGGCACAGGACTGGGCAGTGTTTCCTTGTGTTATACATAGGGTCGCTATGAGTTGGAACTGACTCAACTAACGGCATCTAACAACAACAGGGGCAGGCAGGAGGGAGAGGGAAAGGGGGACTCACTGCTCGGGGGACACTGAGCTTCTTTTAAGGGCGATGGAAAAACTCAGGAATGGTAATGGTTGAACAACATGATGAACATATTTAATCTCAACGAACTTCATGTGTAAAGATTGTTGAAATAGCAAATGTTTTGTTACCTATATATTTAACAAACAAAAAAAAAAAAGGAAAAAAAGAGTTCACACATATTCCAGCTCTCTTTCCAGCTACCTGGGACGATTACCTTTCCATGCCCTTATTAAAACTAGTCTTGTAAAAAATACAAGCAGAAAGGATATGTGTCAATTCTGAGCAGAAGCTTTAAAACCAAGCATATGCTTCATCATATTCTTTTCCCTGTGCCACAGACTGGCAAAGTTCCAGATGAGGCTGCTCCACCAGCCTGGATCCCAGAGTGGAAATGATGTGGAGTAAAGCTGTAGCCAAGCTCCTCCTCCCCATACACATACAGTCTGAGTGAGAAATAAGCCTCTGTTGTTGAAAGCCACTGATTATTGTAGGATCTTTTCTTACCACCCCATAACCTAGTCCAAGATAACTTTCTATTGCTCTGTAACAAATTACACAAATTTAGTGGCTTTAAATAACACAAATTTATTCCCTTACAGTTCTGGAGGCCAGAAGTCCAATATCAGTTTTACTGGGCTAAAGTCCGGGTGCTAGCAGGGCTGGTTCCTTCAGGAAGCTCTAGAGGAGAATCAGTGTCCTTGACTTTTCTAGCTTCTGGAGGCCACCTACATTCCTTCACTCATGATTCCTTTGTCGTATAACTCCAACCTCTTGCTTCCATCATCTATCTCCTACTTCCCCTGTAGTCAAATCTCCCTCTGCCTCACTCTTATAAGGACACTTGTGATTATGTTTAGGACCCACTCAGATAATCTACGATAATCTCTTCATCTTAAAATCTTTAATTACATCTGCAAAGTTCCTTTTGTCATATAATATTCACAGGTTCAGGGATTAGGATGCGGATATCTTTGGGGCCATTATTCAGCTTACCACACTGACCAATACAGAAAAAGTACATGATTCACCACATTCTCTTCTTACTGCCTGTCATGGATTGACTTGTGTCCCCCCAAAATATGTGTCAGCTTGGCTAGGTGATTATTCCCAGTATTGTGTGGTTATCCTCCATTTTGTGATCTGACGTAATTGTCCTACGTGCTGTAAATTCTAATTTCTGCCTGTGATTAATGAGGCAAGATTAGGTTATGTTAAAGAGGATTATGGTGTGATGCAACACCCTTACTCAGGTGGTAGCCATGATCTGATGTAAGGGGAGTTTCCCTGAGGTGTGGCCTGTGTCACCTTTCATCTTACAAGAGATAAAAGGAGAGAGAAGCGAGCAGAGAGAGAAAGACCTCCTACCACAAAAAAGAAGAACTGGGAGAGAAGCGTGTCCTTTGGACCTGGGATCCCTGTGCTGAGAACCTTCTCAACCCAGGGGAAGACTGATGCCAGGACACACGGAGATTTCCAAGAAATGCCAGGCCCACAGATGTTGAAAGGAGACAAGGACCTTCCCCCTAGAGCTGACAGAGAGACAAAGCCTTCTTCTAGAGCTGGCACCCTGAATTTGGACTTCTAGCCTCCTAAACTGTAAGAGAATAAATTTTTGTTTGTTAAAGCCATCCACTTGTGGTATTTCTGTTATAGCCGCACTAGATAACTAAGACACTGTCATAGTGATCCTAGAAGCACAATGAATTGGATACTACATCAGCATGGTTCTGTATGAATGAATATGAGAGCAGAGCCTTCTTCCAACACATTTTGGACATGCGGCATGAAAACTGGACTCCCTGGGTGGTTCAAATGGTTAATGTGCTCACCTGCTAACCGAAAAGTTGAAGGTTCTAGTCCATCCAGAGGCACCTCAGAAGAAAGGCTTGATGATCTGCTTCCAAAAAATCAGCCATTGAAAATCCTACGGAGCATAGTTCTACTCTGACACGCATGGGGTCACCATAAGTCAGAGCTGACTCGACAGCAACTGGTTTTTGGTTTTTAAGTATGAGAACTAAACTTCTTCTATGCGAGCTCCCTAAGATGTGGGGGCTGTGTGTTAGTGCAGCATAACCCAGGCTATCCAGACTGGTGCATTGAGATGCCCTACATATATGTCTGCCTTATGATCTTGATTATTATTGCCATATTGCCTATACTGAGTCTATCATTGTCACATCTACCATCATTGCCTCCATTATCAATACCACTATTATTACTGTCTTGGCCACAATCACTTCCACCATCCTCACCACTATGAAATCCATCATCATTGCCAACATTTCCATCACCACCTCCCATATCACTGCCCCCATCACTACCTTCATCCCCACCATTATCAATTCCACCATCAATGCCACAATCACCTGCACCATCCCCACCATTATTATGACTAAGTTCCACCACTATCACCTCTACCTTCATTGCCATAATTATTGATGCCATCCATATTAGTATCATCTGCCTTTACATGAACCCCACACTGTCATCATCCCCACTGTCATCTCTAACACCACTGCCATTATCACCACCATATCACTTCCACTATCACTGCTAACACTCCCTCCACTATAATCTCCATCTTCACAGCCACTATATCTACCATCACTAACGCAATTGCTTTCACCGTCTTCTCCACCACTGCCAGTATCATCACCAATATCACTTTCACAACCACTAGAACCATCACCTCCTCTGTTACTCTCACTATAGAACCTCCACTGCCATTGACACTTTCTGTACCTCTGTCAGCTCCGTTATCACATTATCGCTTTCAGCTTCATTGCTGCTATCACTGTTGGATTCTAAGAGACATTCACAGCTATCCCCTCTCCACCTCCTTGTTTTATCCTCTAGGGGAAGTGTTACAATGATTATTTAGGCTTGAATGTCTTATGGTGTATTGTGCTAGATAAGGAGATAATGTGCCATACTGAATATCTAGCCCACATGGGTATGGTATAAGGGCTGGGGCCTGCTCCCCCGCAGAGAAGGCCCAATCATCTCTCCTTTTTTATTTGAACGTTTTCTCCTCAGCCCTCTCTCTCTCCCAGGTGGCAGCCACATGGTCCTGGAAAGGCCTGAGTAACGGAGCAAATGCAAGATATTTCTGTGTTGCTTTTGTGGCTTTCTGGTGATTCTGGACACATCCAAGACTTGGATTTGGACCTAGTGGCAGTAGATGGAGCAGGCCTTTCAGCTGATTTTGGTTCTGAGCCACTTGGACTATCTCACTTGGTCAAGAAGTTCTCCACATGATCTAGCACGGCTCACTAGAATTCTCATTTTTGTATTCTATTTAAGTCTTTATTTTTTTTATCAAAATAATACATGTACATGTTTTTGAAAGTCAAATGTTCTACAAGGCTTATAATAAAAAACAGCAGACTTCTGTTCCAATCCTTCTCACTTCTGAGTCCTCCTTTCCTGAGGCAAGCACTTTGAATTGTTTAACTCTTTCTTCTACTCTTTATTTCCATATTTCTAAATGACATGGAAATATTGATAGTTCTTGCTTTTTTTTTTTTTTTAGTTTTAGGTTGCATCTATTGACCTTATACTGTAGAAGATGAGGATTCAGCTTTCTTACACTACCACCCATACACATAAGCATGTGCTCATGCATGCACACATGTGCGCATGCACGAGCACACACACGCACAAGCAATATTGATATTGGTCTCAGCAGTATTCAGAGTTTGCATTACTATTACTGTGTAACTATCATTCACAGTTGAGCTACTTTTCCTTTCTTGCACAACTTTTTTGTTCTCTTGGAGTTACTAATTTCCTTGTTTTGCCATTTGCATAGTTTTCCATGTATCATTTACTAATTTATCTCCAAACACTCCAACAGAACAGAAAATTTCCTTTGAATGTATACTACTATCAGTTTCATTTTCTTCTTGAAAACTTCCCTCCTCGAGTCTTCCATCCTCCTGGCCAATCTGTACTGACATCTTTTGCATGATTGTCACAACTGTTATTATGAAATTTTCCTTCACCACCATCCTAGGACTTCCTTTGTCACTATACTGTTTGCTGGATCCTTTGTCTCCTTTTTCTTCCTTAGTTTACTCTCGAATTAAAGTGGATCACATTCTCCAATATCCTCCTGGAAAAGAGTGCTTTGAAGGTAATTTTTTAAGACTATTCATGGCAAAAAAAATCTTTATTTTTATTGTCCCACTGAACTGCTAGTTTGGCTGGGTATAGAACTCAAATTTGGAAATCATTTTCCCTCAGAATTTAGAAGCAGTGTTCCTTTTTATTCTGTCTTACATGATTGCTATAAAGAACTTTGATGCAACTCTTATACTCAGTAATTTGTAAATAAATTCTTTTCTCTCATTCTAGAAACATTAAAGCTTTAATCTTTGACATCTGAAATTTCACTGTGATGTGCTTTGGAGTGAGTTTTTTTTTTTTTAAATTCAATTTCCCATGCACTCAGAAAAACTTTTCAATCTTAAATTCAAGTCCTATAGTTTAAGAAATTTTCTCTCTCTCTCTTTTTTTGTAATTAATCCCTTCCTTTATTTTATTTCTCTCTAGGACTTATATTTTGAGATGCTGCTCCTGGATTGATCATCTAAATGTTTTCTCTCAGTTTTCATTTCTTTGGTACTTTTGCTCTACTTTTAAGAATTTGTCTTGACTTTATCTTCCAATCTTCCTTTTGATTTGATTTTTTAAATCAAATATGGTTATCATATTTATATTTTGCAAGAACTTACTTCCTTTTTCTCCTGCTCTTTTTTTAAAAAATAACCTCTTGCTCTCATTTAAAGAAGGCATCATTTTCTTTTGTCATTCTGAAAATGTTAATCATAATTTCTGTGTTGTTTTCTTATTCATCGTTTCCTCTATGTTCCTTTTTTCTCTTAGTTTGTTCTGATCTCTGTCTTTCATGCCAAAGGACTTCTTTATAACTCTGTAACTTTCAAGTGATTCTTAGCTGTTCATTCATATCTAAGTGTGAGACACTAAAAGGTTGATTGAAAGTTCTGTGGTGGCAGAAGAGGGACAGTTGTTGTCTGATGGACTTCACCATAGGGTAATTGAATGAGACTCAATTTCACCAGAAGACCAGATCTCAATACATGTAAATCTTTTCTCTTGGGAGGATCAGTTTTCCCAGTAAAGTCTCCTCCAATCTCTTGGCTGTGTAGTATTAACCTGGCTGCCAGATCTGAGGCTTGAAAGAAGAGAGATGACAGCCTCATCTTTCAGGAAACAGACTTACCCTTAACCTGTTGTTTTCATATTGACTCCTCACCCCTCCTTCAGTTGTGCCTGGTGTCCCTGTGTCCTGAATCTTTTTGCTTAAACATCACAGAGCATAAACCTTTTGTCTTCTGCCAGCATAGGAGAAGATGATCACATGGTTGTATAGAGTAAGAAATCTGAGATGAGGAGATCCTTACTGCTTCTTCTAAAAACTTGTGACTAGAAACTATTTGTTCTGTAAACCTTCACCTAAAGTACAATTTAAAAAATATATATTTCAATTTAAAAAAAAAAGCTTGTATATAATCCTTCCATTTTCACCCTAATTTTGAACTCCTACCTTCAGAAGTAACCGATGCCTCCAATTCCCAGGCCTTTCTGGGATTGTGTGGCCAGAAGTGTTTGGCTACCTGTTGGCTCCTGTCATCAACCTTGATACTGTTACAGGCTTGAGTTTCAGCTTTCTGTGGTCTGCTAAGTCAGGTACCACTTACCCATTCACTTTCTAATTTCCAAATTGTTGACTTCTCTTATATGCTACTGTTTCCTCTTCTATTCTCTTTTTCCTTGTGGGTTTATGCCTTTTTTTTTTTTCCTTCAAATTCTGTTAATGGGATTTTAGTGGGGTTTCTGGAGGTAGCCAAGATAAACATGTGTGTTCAATCAGCTATGATTAAAAAGTCTAGTGTTCTCTATTGGAGTTTAAAGCCAAAGTAACAGTTAATCATAAAGCATTCTTCCACCTTGCTTTGCTGCCTCCTCTGTGCCTTTATCTCCTGGTGTGGATAAATGGATGAAAGTAGTTCTGATTTTTAAAAAAATCACCGTATCTCACCATGACTACAAATCAATTGCAACATAATCATAATCCCAAACAACACAAACATCGTCTCTAATATAACCTCCATCACCACATCACCATCACTTTTATCCCTATCACCACCACTACCCTCACCTTCACTTCACCATTACCTCAATCATAGCCTCCATACCATCTCTACTACTACCCCCACCATTGCCATAAACACCTTCTCCATCATCTCCTCCATAGTGTCCATCACCACCATGATTTCTGACATCACTATTACTCCTTCCACCATCATCATCTATCATCATGAATACCATCAATTCCATTGTCACCACCTCCATAACTTTCATCAAGACTTCCACCATGTCCTCTAACATTATCACCTCCTGAAATATTTTATAAATTACTTATTGAATATATTCTCCCATATGAGTTGCAACAAAAATTCATATGGAAAATATAACTTTCAGTAACCTGGAGAAGGAGTGATTTCTACTTTTGAGCACCCTTAGTGTCTTCTTTAGGAAAAGAGGGGTGAAAAATAACTAATCAATTTTTCCAGCTCAAAACACATACATGGTGAAAGGGAGAGGAGAAGACATTTATTGAACCCTTTCTAGGCAACAGGCACCATACCAGGCGTATTAGACACAGTATATTCTGGGGTGAGAATCACTGCCCTTGTTTTACAAAGAGGAAACGGAGATTCCCAGATGCTAAATAATGTACTCAAGGCCACACAATTAATAAGTGGTGGAGCCAAGATTCCAACCCTTGTGACTTCAAAGCCCATATTCTTTCCATTATACTGTGCTGGCAAGAAACTGCAGCAGCTTGATTTAAGCACAATGGGTTACGACTCTGAGCAAAGAGAGCCATAGTCATGGTCCCAGATCCCAGGGACATCTGGTCTGATGAGGCAGGAAGAAGGCTGTTTCTCCAAAAGACCACTATCTGATGAAGAAGACTCAATCCCAGCCCCATGGAGCTTGTACACTGCCTGAAGGCTCCACTCAACAATGCTTCACTGTGTCCAAGCCCTACCACCGTTTTCTGACCTCAAGTTCCCAGAGGGAGAGAGAGGGAGTATGGACATCCAGTCCTGGGAATTCCTGGGGTTGGGAGAGCTGAGTTATTTTGGGATTGTTTACATTTGGAATCTTCCTGATCTTTGGTCCCAGAAAAACACCCACATGTTGGAAACTCTCTGAGTTATTCACTGTTGGGGTTTTTTCTTCATCTCCTTCAGTTTTTTCTTCTTCTTGGATGGAAAAAGAATCTGCTAGTGATTAGTCACAACCTGTGAGGCTCAGCTTTTGACAGCTCCACTGAGGAGAGAGACAAAGAGGCTCAGAGAGGCACCCATGGTTCAGATGCTGCTGGGAAGGAAATGTGGTTCACAGTATTGACCTCCCGGGGTGAGGGGTGGTCCATTCACCCTTATCTGCCAGAGGATGAATCGCCCTTAGATATAGGGCCCTCTGCTTCTGTTCCATTCCAAGCCCTCAGCCCAATCTCACTGGGGAGCACAGGCCAGAACATGCGTTAGAAGGAGGCCAAGGAGTCGAAAGGGCAAGCAGACCACAAAGAGAGGAGCAGGTGCCAAGCACAAAGGATGCTGGCTGTGTGGGGTCCCTTTGACCACAGCCTCCATTGACAACCCAGAATGCCCTGTTTCAAGGGAGAAGTACAAGCTGTAAGTGACAATCCAATACCTCCATATGGTCTCTGGTGGTTTTTATCACATCTTTGTGCTCCTGGAAATCCCAGGGTGTGAACAGGCCTCCTGCTTCTTTGCGAGAAGGCTAAGGGTCTGGTGGGTCTGAGCACTGTCCACAGAGGCCAGTACAAAGGGAGATTGTTTTAGCTGAAGAACTAGGGCCTGGAAGTTGGATCTGGATACAATTTTAAAATCTAAGGATTGTGAAACATGATGGGGAGGGGGTAATAAAGGGAATTTGGGAAATCTCCCTTGGTGTAGGTCGTTTTAAAGAGGTTTTGAGGCAACAAAGGGATAATCAATTCATACAATAAGCAACAATGCAGCCAGGATGGCTTAATGTCAGAGGGATGGCAGGGTCACCCCTAGGGTGTGTGCAACCCTGGGCAAATAATTCTTTTCGGCAGGCTTCTGTCTATATAAACAATTTGAGTCATTCAAAATCAGTGTGTCAGCACCATGCTGAAAGCCCAGTCTCGTGTGATCCCACATAAAATATACTTCACCAGCAATCCACTCGCCAGACTGCCTTTCAGAACTGGCCCCGGCTGTACGTCCCCAGGATGATTGTATAAGCATGAGTTTCATTGCTCCTTGGGACATCTCTGGTTGACCTCACACATGGAATAAAGAGTCAGAAGGTGCCCCAAGGAAGATAACAGGGACTGGGGCCCACACAAGTCCAAGTCCAGGTTCAGGGTACCACATTCAGATAGCACTGCTAGCCCTGGTCAGCTACAGAGGGAACTCCAAAGCACAGGGCCCTTCTTGCCCAAGTCTAAGAAAGTGGAGGCAGTGACCTCTCAGCAGGACACTTCATCCTGCTACAGTGGGAGATGCTGAGGGGCAGGCAGGAAGACCTGGTTTTCAGCCCTGGCTCCTTTTTTTACTGGCTGTGTCATCTGGGGCAACTCTCTGCTTCTCTCTGGGTCTCAGGTTTCTCATCCATAGGTCACTGATGGTAATGCCCACCACATAGAGTCGTCATGGTCCTGCCTCTGCCTGTGAAGGGTAGACTTGCCCATGAGCAGTATAGTCCAGGTCTAGAATCTTGGCCCTGCCCTCTAGGGCCTCTAAGTGGGACTGTGCTGGCCAATGCCCACTTGTCTTTGCCTCAATGCAGCCCTGGAGCTGGGACTCTGCCTCTCTTGAGAAGAGGGGCTACTAAACCACGCCCCCTGGGGGAGGGCAGAAGGCTTGTTAAAGGCCTGTTATCCAAAGCAAGCAGTTGAGACCAGTTGGGTCCAAGCTGGAGGAGGCCCAGGCTGGTTACCAAGCTAAGTTCTTGAGGATGTTGTATCAGCAGAAACACTGCCAGTTTGGACTGAAGAGATCTGGGAAATGATGGAATGAGAGAAGGCAATGTAACTACAGAAGCAGAGATTAGAATGATGCAGCTATGAGCCAAGGAATGACGACAGCAACTATCCTGAATAAAGCAAGAAAACAGATTCTCTCCTATGGGGATACAGAGAGCTGAGGAAAACTCTGGGCTGGGCGTCAGCTTTGCTTTGTTGTAAGAAAATGGGGTAGAAGCTAATCCCTCAGAGAAAAATATTCAAGTCATCTTCTTGATTCAGCCTTGTATGTGGCTGTGGCTGAATCCTGGTAGCTGCTTAGCACAAGTCCACAGTTCTGTCCCAGAGCTGTTCCATGAGCCAGCTGAGGAGCAGCCAGGGCCTGGGGCCAGGTGGAGTGTGGGGATCAGGACTTGAACAGGCAAAGCACAACCCCCTCTTTATCTCTCTCTTTCTGGCTACCCACTATCCCATACTAAACTTAGGGGTCTCCTGGGAAACTGTCTCTAATAGCACCTGTTCTTGTCCTATGAAGCAGGACTAGGTCCTCTAGGACCCCCAACACGGTCAAACTAAGCTAGGAAACCCTTGAGAGGTAAAGGCAAAGGAAGCTCTTGACACTGACCCAGCACAGGCACCCCAAGAGCCTGTCATGACATGAAGACACTTTGTGTGCTTGCCATGTTTATAACTTTATCCCTCCAGGCGGCTAGCCTAGCCATTCTCCTGTTCTCACATAACAGAGCCTCTGAGTCTCCAACCTGAGAGGCAGCCCCCAACCCACAGCACATCCATTGGCAGTGCCCACTCCTCTATCTATGGTCACTGTTTTTAAAAACCAAAATGGCAGTGGGTCAGAGGATTTTTTTCTTACTTGCAAATCTAAATGAAAAGTCTTACCAATGTAGAGCAGTCAGTTCCATTTCATTACTGTACATATTTAATGAACCAACATTATTAGAAAGAAGAAATTCCTATGTACATCGATGGTCCCAGCATAAGGACTGAAGCTGCAGGTGCAATGCCATAGCTCTGCAGCCCCATCCTGGCAACAGAAGGTGGGACAGGTACTGGCCCCACCCAGAGGTGCAGGAGTTGGGTCCCTGCAAGTTCCACAGATATGGAACGGGGGTCTCCATACTTGTCTCCCAGATCACTTACGCAGGCATGAGATTTGCCAAAGTAGGGGAAGGGTGAGAAAGACCCTGAGAAAGCAGGACAAATGAAAGAGCCCGACATCCAAGGGGAAGACTGAGGCCCCGAGTATGGTGGGTTGAGGCCACATGACTAGTGGGATTTGGCCAAGTTTGGGGACATCAGGAGGCTGGGACACCTCAGATTGACAAATGCACTTCTGCTCAGAACATCAGTCTTATTTATTGTAACCCTTTCCTTTTAGATCACTGTCATACCTAAAAACTCCAGGAAGGGAGGCTTGCATTATTCCTGCCATTTTACAGACAGAGAAACTGAGGTGAGGTGATGACAGTCATGTCCTTCCCCTGCCGCCGTCCTTCATTGTAGGCAGAGCCTGGGGAGGAGCCCAGGGAGCAGTATGGAGGCCCCAGGGGCTGTTCCTGTGCCCTTCTCTGGGTGGAGGAAAACCAAAGCTGCAGGAGCCAGGTCATGCAAGGATGACTCTCAGCAGGACAGGAGAGGCCACTGGCCACCAGGAAGCAGCCCAACCCCCTTGGGCTAGGCGCTCAGGCCCACATTCACCAACCAAACAGCCTGGACCTGTTCTCTGGGAGAACTGGGGCCTTAGGAACCAGACCTCACCCTGTTAGAGAAAGATTTAACCTCATCTTGTACATCTGTGCCCAAACTGCCCACTTCATTCTGCTTAGACCACTTTGTGCCAAAATCAAGCCTAGCCCCAGCCTCTACCATCAGGCTGGGAGCTCCCTAAAGGCAAAGGTCAGATCTGCTTCTAAGTTTTTATACTTTTCTTCTGTAAGCAAGACTCTTTCTTGGCTGCTGTTTTCTTTTTAATATCCTACAGTCCCCCAAAACTGGTGCTTGATGGTTGATCACTTCTCCTTCAAAATACTCATCTGTCTAACTTGGATCTTCCTCCAGGGACTCACAGACACCCACTCACGTGTTTGCCATTTGCTGAATGGGTCTGAGTCTCCCCATTTCCCGGATGGAAAAAGCAAGTCTCAGGGAGGTAGATGACTTGCCTGTCAGAGGTGTGCTGAGTCCCGGGCCTGTGGTCTCCCAGCCTGGAGTCCTTTTCCCTAGCAACCTCGGAGTCTGACACCCTCACCATAGCTTCTTGGTGTTCACCCCAACTAAAACTTCAGAGCCAGGACAGGAACTGGGACAGAGGAGGATCCTGGGGCCCAGGCCTTGACCCCAAGTTCCTATTTATAATCCTTGTTCCAGAGACGGCCACTTAAACACACATTCCTGATAACTGAATAATCTTTGGCACGAAGGAAAAAATAGCCTTGTGGCCCAGACCACAATTGCACAGCTGGAGCTGGGTGAGCAGGGCCAGCGAGGGCCCTGATGGTGCAGGACAGGCTGCTGAGGGGGGAGAGGGGTGGGGGCGGGGCCAGGGTTGGGACAAGTGAGTGAGACAGCAAATATAGCCAGTTAAATATAGCCTTGCCGACCTGGACACGGTGCCAGGCTCCTCTGCAGGGGGTGTTTCCCAAATCGGCTCAGATCTCCAAAGGAGGCAAAAGCCAAAGGCCTGGAGGGGAATAGCTGGAGGGGCCTTGGTGACAACAGACCCCAGTGCTCTAGATAAGTCTGCAAACAAAGCAAAGAACCTGGAGTGGCAGCTCTGTTGGCATATTCTAGGAGCAGTAGTCTGATGGGACAGGCATGGCCATGGCCCGAGACAGACAACAGAGGGCATCTCATTCCCCAAACCAGCTGGTCAAGACCCAAAGCACCTTCCACTCCTCGGAGGACTGATGCTGAGGCCTCTTCTCCAAGAAGGCTCGGGCCAGAGAGGTCAGATCCCTGACAGGCAGAAATGGAGGTGAGAGGACTGGAGGAAAGTTCCAGAAGCCAGAGTCCTGAGGGGACTGTGAAGAAGCTGGAGGTCTAATCTAGGCATGGGCCTCAGGGAAGGCAGCCATGCTCCCCTCTTTCCTCAGCTCCCATCCCAAGAGCAGGATCCTGACCAGCAGGCCCAGGAAGACACCAATGTGCTGCTTGGGCTGACACTAGGCAAACTTTGCTCCAAACAATTCCCTCTCAGGACCCCTAAGTTGCTGAATCAGGGGCAGAGCTTGGTTCTGAGATTTGGGTAATCAGTTATACCTCCCCCCTCTCAGGAGTTTATAGACAGACACCCCAAATCCCAGCCCCTTCCATCTGTATGGAGGTATCTCCTATATTCCTGGGGCGTCCTTGGGAGGGTCTCACTCATGGTTGGAAATAAGCCTCCTCACCAGGTCTACTCACCATAAACCTGAAGGAGTCTCACTACAACTGTCCTCTGACAACCTCTACATGCTCCTAAACTCCTTAGGTCATCAAGCCTGCAGAATGACCAAGTGTGCTGCTTTCCTTGCAGTCCTCCCAGGCCTGGAGTCATCAGGGTATTATGGAAAAACAGGAAGAACATCCTTATCCCTATTGCTGCCCTGTGCACCCCAAAGCACCACAGCATGTCCCAAACCCCACGAAGTCCAGCAGTTTCTATCAAGGGTGTGATCCCCACTTATATTTTTGCTTGTCCTCCCTTCCTCAACCCCCATCCAATTTGTATCCAAGGGTAATCCCCCTTGGATGTGGTCTTAGGGGAACTCGTGCCCCACTCCCCACTTCAGAAGCTGATGGGGAATAAATCCTCCTCCTCACTGCCCCTGACAGCCAGCACCTGGGTACCCTGCCTAGGCTCAGCAAGAACCTTGCCCAGATAAGTGGTAACTTTGGTGAAGGGTAAGACAGTACACAATACTGGGGGCCAGCACAGCTTGTTCAAGGCAAGGTCATGGAAGCTCCATAGACTATCCAAACTCCCTGAGGGACTGAATTACTGGGCTGAGAGCTGTGGGCTCCATGGTCTCGGGGAACATCTAGCTCAATTGGCATAACATAGTTTATAAAGAAAACGTTCTACATTCTACTTTGGTGAGTGGTGCCTGGAGTCTTAAAAGCTTGTGAGCAGCCATCTAAGATACTTCACTGATCTGACCCCGTCTGGAGCAAGGGAAAATGAAGAAAACCAAAGATGCAAGGGAAAGATTAGTTCAAAGGACTAATGGACCACAACTACCACAGCCTCCACCAGACTGAGTCCAGCACAACTAGATGGTACCTGGCTACCACCACTGACTGCTCTGACAGTGATCACAATAGAAGGTCCCAGACAGAGCTGGAGAAAAATGTAGAACAAAATCCTAACTCACGAAAAAAGACTAGACTTACTGGCCTGACAGAAACTGGAGAAACCCTGAGAGTATGGCCCCCCGACACCCTTTTAGCTCAGTAATGTAGTCATTCCTGAGGTTTTCCCTTAGCCAAAGATTAGACAGTTCCATAAAACAAAACAAGACTAAAGGGGCACACCAGCCCAGGGGCAAGAGCAAGAAGGCAGGAGGGGACAGGAAAGCTGGTGACAGGGAACCCAAAGTTGAGAAGGGGAGTGTTGACATGTCGTAGGATTGTTAACCAATGTCACAAAACAATATGTGTACTAATTGTTTAATGAGAAGCTAGTTTGTTCTGTAAAACTTCATCTGCAGTACAACAACAACAAAAAAGACCTCTGCCCAGAGTAACTTCTAAACCTTCATAAACTGTAGCTGTCAGGGGTTCTTCGAGGGTGTGGGTGAAGGGGATGGGCCATGCAAGGCTGGGACAGCCAACTCTGGGGTCAGTGTCATGCACCGGCACTTCATCACACAAAGATGTCTCAAGAGCTCACCATATGCCAGGTGGCATGTGAGGTACTACTAGTGTTAGGGGGAACAAGACCCTGCTCGGCAGCTGCCCACAATAAAGTGTGCTGAGAAGTACAGAGTGATAATGAAGAGCAAGCAGGGAGTCTAACCAAAAGAGGGATGAGGATCAGGAAGTCCTACTGGAGGCCAGGGAAGAAGGCGGGGTGAGGAATTCTAGGCAGGGATCCCTGGAGAGTGGGGAGCCCTGACACATAATTAGGAAATAAAAACAACAAGACTTGGATGTGGGAAGGAGAGAAAAAGAGACTTAATAAAATGCACACATTCATTCCTTCATCCATTTAACTTTTATAAAATCAGTGTCTATTACATGTGACACTCCTTGCTAGGCACTGGGGATACAGGAGTGAGCAAGACAACAAGGTCTCATCTCTCAGAGGGCTTATATTTTAATGGCTGGAGGGTGTAATGTAAGCAAGTAAGCAAATACAAGATCATTTTAGGTAGCAACAAATGTTATGGAGACAATAAAACTGGACAATACAATAGAGAGTGATTTGGGGAAAGGGTCCACCTTAGGGTGTTATTTGAAGCCATTCCTAGAAGAAAGAATAGCAAGTTCAAAGGCTTGAAGAGGGTAGGAGGGATGAGCTTACAGTATTTGAGAAATGGAAGGTCAAGGTGACTGGAGTGTAGTGAGTGAAAGAAGCTTGGAGAAAATAAAGTTGGAGGCTACAATGAAGCATTTCAATGTTATTCTAAGTGAAATGGGGAGTTAATGGAAGGTTTTTAAGCAGAGAGGGGCACGATCTGATTTATTTTTTTAAGACCATTTTACCTGCTTTATGAAGAAGGGACCATGGACATTCACTCCTATTCTTGGTAAGTATAATTTGATACTAGAGATCTTAGATAGTTATATTGTTGGGGTCTAGTGAGGAACTAGCGCATGGTGATGCTCTTTATTGAGAAGGCAACACTGGAGGAGAAGCAGGTGTGGGGGAAATGACAAGTTTAGCTTTGAATATGATGATTCTGAGGTGCCTGAAAAATATTCCAGAGTAATATCCAGTAGTCCAGCTTCTCAGATTATTTGCTCAGCATACAGACTGAATAAATATGGTGAAAGGATACAATCCTAATGCACAACTTTCCTGATGTTAAACCATGCAGTATCTTCTTGTTCTATATGAACGACTGCCTCTTGGTCTATGTACACGCACCATGTGAAGTTGGACTATATGAAAAACATGGCATCAGGATTTGAGAAAGACTCATTAACAACCTGCAATATGCAGATGAACAACCTTGCTTGCTGAAAGTGAAGAGGACTTGAAGCACTTACTGATGAAGATCAAAGACTACAGCCGTCAGAATGGATTACACCTCAACATAAAGAAAACCAAAATCTTCACAACTGGACCAATAAGGAACATCATGATAATAGGAGAAAATATTGAAGTTGTCGAGGATTTTATTTTACTTGGATCCACAATCAACGCCCATGGAAGCAGCAGTCAAGAAATCAAATGATGTATTGCATCGGGCAAATCTGCTGCAAAAGATTTCTTTAAAGTATTAAAAAGTAAAGATGTCATTTTGAGGACTAAGGTGCACCTGACCCAAGCCATGGTATTTTCAATCACCATCATATGCATGTGAAAGCTGGACAATAAACAAGGAAGGCAGAAGAAGAATTGATGCCTTTAAATTATGGTGTTGGCAAAGAATATTGAATATACCATGGACTGTCAGAAGAACAAACAAGTCTGTCTTGGAAGAAATATAGCCAGAGTGCTCCTTGGAAGTGAGGATGGTAAGACTTAGTCTCATGTACTTAGGACATGTTATCAGGAGGGACCAGTCCCTGGAGAAGGACATTATGCTTCATAAAGTAGATGGTCAGCGAAAAAGAGGAAGACCCTTGAAAAGATGGATTGACACAGTGGCTGCAACAAAGGGTTCAAACATAGCAGATTGTGGGGATGATGCAGTGTTTTGTTCTGTTGTGCATAGGGTCACTATGAGTCAGAACTGACTCAACAGCACCGAACAACAACAAATATCCAGTAGGCAACTGGACATATGGTGTGGAGCCCAGGAGAGAGTTCTGGGCTAGGGATGTTGATCTGAGAGCCATGAGCATCCCAAGTAGTAATTAAAGTCAAGAAAATAGATGAGTCATCAGGAAACATGTAGAGGGAGAGGAAAACCACCACAGAGGGGCTGTGCCCTAAGGAACACTGACATTTAAGGTCTGGGCCAAAGAGACAGAGAATCCAAGGTAGACTGAGAAGAAGCAGCAGAAACAGGTGGAACATCAGGCAAGAGTGTGTCACGTGAGCTAGTGGAAGGCAGTGCTTCCAAACAGGAGCAAGTTGACATCTACTTCTGATAATGGTGGGCTAGATTATTTAGATCAATTCTCTCACTGAGGACAACTGAAAGTGATGAGGTATTGTTTTTAAAAATACATCCTTAAGAACAAAGAAGAGCTCACAAGAGAGTGAGGAATTACCAGGCCAAAATCTAGAAGAAGCTGATTGCCCAGAAAGGTAAGGGAGGACCTCAACCTTGAGGACATTTGTCAACACGTAAGAAAAAGTTAAAAAAATGAGCTGTGATTTTTCATACCTCTTATGAAGAAGGGGAGAGAATAGATGCCCAGGTCCTCTCTAAGCTCTGACAGACACTCCTACATTAATTTGGGGTTCTGAAGCAATACACCCTCAGAGTGCCAACTCACTACACACAGGCACATGCATGTGTGCACACACACGTACACACCAAACACACACACACACACAAAGGACTACGCAGAGAGTTTCCTTGGTGCATAGCAGACCTAGGGATAAGAGAGAGAAAGGAGGAGGTGTGAAGGGGAGAGGGTGAAGGGAGGGAAGTCGAGGGGAAAAAAAAAGAAAGGACAAGAAAACCCATCACTGAAAGGTCATAAAACACACATAGGCTCTCCACTAAAATCACCAACCAAGTTCACATCACTGGGGGAATCTAAGGAACCTCTAAGTGTGAATTTGGCCTAAAGAAGTTACAGACTGATAGGGCCTCAGGGCTGAGCAGGAGGAAATGCAAATCTTCTTTGGAGAAATAACTTCATCCTAGGCCTTGAGAGAATGCCACAGATTTCTTTTAAAGACAATGAGAAGTACACAGTCAAAGATAACCAAACACACATGGAAACAATAGGCAACAGAACCTGACCTCTAAATACTTCAGATACTAGAATTATCAGATACATATTATAAAACAATTATGCTTCTATATTTAAAGAAAGAAAAGACAAACTTAAAAAAAAGTTTACAGGGAACAGGAAATTATAAAATGTGATATAAGTAGATATTGAAAAAATATTTTTTGAGAACAAAAAGTAAAATAACTGAAATTTAAAACTAAGTGTATGGGTTTGGCATCAGATTGGACAGCTAAAGAATTAATGACATTAGAGCATAGCACAAATGGACAAAATATGAAAGAGAATTTAAGAGACATTAAGGATAAAGTGAGAAAGTCCCAGAAGAAGAAGAAAGATAAAATGGAGTAGAGATAGTATTTGAAGTGATAATGAATGTCTTTCCAGAGGTGGTAAAGGACATCAATCCACAGATTCAAGAAGTCCAAGAATCCAAAGTAAGATTTAAAAAAAAAAACTCACATAGACACGTCATAGTGAAACTTCAGAGAATCAATCACAAAGAGAAAAATCTTAAAAGTCACCCAGAAAAAAAGACAGATTTATATAAATAATGCCATAATGCATAAATGGGGGGTAAAAAATACGAATGCATAAAATATAAAGTTGCTTTATTTTGAAATTAAGGGAAAATAATACTTTTAGGTAGGCTACTGACACAGAGAAGTACTGAGGTAAAAACATTGAAATGTATACAGTATACGGCTAATTGTATACTGAACTGAAAATGTCTCAAATAATCATGAGCCCTGTATTTTCTAGCCCCACTCCCCTCTACCCCCTGCAGAAAATAATAACTTTAGTCACTTCTATCTATGATGGTGTTGGCAAAGAATATTGAATATACCATAGACTGGCAAAAGAATGAACAAATCTGTCTTGAAAGAAGTACAGCCAGAGTGCTACTTAGAAGTGAGGATGGCAAGACTTTGTCTCACTTACTTTGGATGTGTTATCAGGACAGATGAGTCCCTGGAGAAGGACATCATGCTTGGTAAAGTAGAACGTCAATGAAAAAGAGGAATACCCTCAGTGAGATGGACTGACACAGTGGCTGCAACAATGGGCTCAAACATACCTACTACTGTGAGGATGGTGCAGGACCGGGTAATGTTTTGTTCTATTACACATAAGGTCGCTATGAGTCAGAGCCCACTCAACAGCACCTAACAACAACATCTAAGAATGAGGCTGAATGAAGGCAGAATTCAGTTGACCTATATCTGATTCAGATTAGCATGGGGCATGTTATCATGGGGTTTACTGACTTACAAAGAGACAGCTTTATACTTACAGATGATTTCTCAACAGCAACAATGAAAGCCAGAAGACAGTAGAATGATACTTTCAACGTGCTGAAAGTTAATAACTACCAACATAGAATTCTATGGTCAGAGAAAATTTATTTTAAGAATGTAGGTGAAATAAAGACATTTCAGACTAACAAAAACTGAGAGCATTCATCACAGCAAACACTACCTAAAGGACATTCTAAAGGATGTTCTTCAGGCAGAAGAAAACTGATCCCTGGTGCAAGAAAGAATGCATAGCAAAGAAAATAATAAATACATGGGTGACTGTAAGTGAACATTGATTATATAAATCAGTAATAAGAGTTTTCCAGTGGAGTTTAAAAAATAGACTTGAAATACATGACAATTAAGTCAGGAGGGGGTAAATGGTGTTTAATTGTTCTAAGTTCTTGTATTATTTGAGGGGAGGTGTCATGGATTGAACTGTGTCCCCCAAAAGTATCTGTCAACTTGGCTAGGTCATGATTCCCAGTATTGTATGATTGTCTACCATTTCGTCATCTGATGTGATTTCCCTATGTGTTGTAAATCCTATCACTATGATGTAATAAGATGGATTAGCGGCAGTTATATTGATGAGACCTACAAGATTAAATAGTGTCTTAAGCCAATTTCTTTCGAGATATAAAAGAGAGAAGCAAGCAGAGAGACATGGGGACCTCACACCACCAAGAAAGCAGTGCTGGGAGCAGAGCACATCCTTTGGACCAGAAGTTCCTGTTCTCCCAGACCAAGGGAAGACTGATGCATCGCAAGGACCTTCCTCCAGAGCTGACTGAGAAAGAAAGCCTTCCCCTGGAGCCAGCACTCTGAATTCGGACTTCTAGTCTACTGGACTGTGAGAGAATAAATTTCTCTTTGTTAAAGAAATCCACTTGTGGTATTTCTGTTATAGCAGCACTAGATAACCAGGACAGGAGGGTAAAGATATTTATTAACTTAGACTACAGTAATATAAAGATGCATGTTGTGATTTCTAAGGTAGCCATGTTAAAAATAGAAACAGATTTTAGCATCCAAACTAGTAAAGAGGAAGAAAGAGAAATGTTTTTTTTTAATACTCAAGTCATTCAAAAGTAAAGAAAAAGAAAAATAGAATAGAGGTGACAAATAGAAAGCTCAAAATAAGTTTAAGTTTACATTTAAACTTCAATGTAACCGTAATTACATTAAATGAAAATAGACAAATGTTCTGGTTAAAAGATAAATTTGTCAGACTGGATTTTTTTTTTTAATCCAGCTAAATGTGTTTATGGAAGACATATCAAAAAACCTAAGGATATATGTCATGTGTACTTATCAAAGGAAATTTGGATTAGCTCTGCTAATTCCAGACAAAATAGACTTTAAGGAAAAGGCATTACTAAAGATAAGAAGATCCATTCACAATCATAAAAGGTTTCATTCACCAGGGAGGTATAACAAGTTTAATCTGTATACATCTATTTTTTTTTTTTAATTTTATTTATTTTGTTGTTGTTGTTAAGAATATACACAGCAAAACATACACTAATTCAACAGTTTCTACATGTACTATTCAGTGACACTGGTTACATTCTTTGAGTTGTGCAACCATTCTCACCCTCCTGCTCTGAGTTGTTCCTCCCCCATTAACATAAACTCACTGCCCACTAAGGTTCCTATCTAATCTTTCGAGTTGCTGTTGTCAATTTGATCCCATATAGACAGTTCTTCAAAGAGCATAATGCTCAAGGCAGGCATTCTTTACTAGTTAAGCTAAATTATTGTTTGGTTTTAAGATGACTTCAGGGGATATTTTTAGTTTAAGGTTTAAAGGTTATCTCAGGGAAATAGTTTCAGGGGTTCAGCCAGCCTTCATGGCTCCAGAAAGTCTGGAGTACATGAGAATTTGTAATTCTATTCTGCATTTCCCCCCTTTTAATCAGGGTTCTTCTATAGACTCTTTGATCAAAATGTTCGGTAATGGTAGCTGGGCACCATTCATTTCTTCTGGTCTCATGGCAAAGGGGGCAGTTGTTCATGGAGGCAATCAGCCACACATTCCATATCCTCCTCCTGCTCCTGATTCTCCTTCTTCCTCAGTTGCTCCAGGCAAATAGAGATCAACTGCTGTGCCTTGGATAGCCGCTTGCAAGCTTTTAAGACCCTGGGATGTCATATGAAACCATGACCCTAAACCTCCAAACCAAACAATCAAATCCCCTGAAGTGTTTGATTGTACATAGGCAGCCTCAGCAACTACTCTTTGTTGCTGTTTTTGTTGTAAATATATCTATCACACAAGTTTTGCCAATTCAACTTTTGGTAGGTATACAATTTACTGACAGCACTTACAATAATTGGCTGTGCAAACCTACCCTTAATCATTTAATCCGTGCAATTTTTCCACACCATAAACCAAAACTCAGTATCCCATATGCAATGACCTCCCCCTTCCCCCCTCCCTCCCACCTTTGGTAAAGATTAATAAACTTTGATATCTATACATTTGCCTTTTCTTGTCTTTTTATATAAGTGAATCAAACCCAACTCAGTGCTGTAGAGTTGATTCCTGCTTTTGGGCAGGTGTTGCCCTTTTGGTCTCATATAAATGATTGAACTAAGAAGCACATTCCTCACATGTGTTATTGTTTGTTTTATAGACTCGTCTAATCTTTGGCTGAAGGGTGAACTTCGGGAGTGGCTTCAGTTCTGAGTTAAAAGGGTATCCAGGGGCCGCAGTCTTGGGGGGTTCTTTAGTACATCTGGTGTTTCTTTGTACGAATTTGAATTTTGTTCTGTATTTTTCTCCCGCTCTGTCCAGAACCGTCTATTGTGATCCCTGTCAGAGCGGTTGGTGGTGGTAGCAGGGCACCAGGTACTTCTTCTGGGCTCAGGCTGGTAGAGGCTGTGGTACTTGTGGTCCATTAGTCCTTTGGACTAATATTTCCCTTGTATCTTTGGTTTTCTTCATTCTCCTTTGCGCTGGACAGGATGGGACCAGTAGATGTATCTTAGATGGCTGCTCACAAGTTTGTTTGTTTGTTTTTTCTTTTTTTTTTATATTTTATTGTACTTCAGGTGAAGGCTTACAGAACAAATAGTTTCTCATGAAACAGTAGTACACATGTTGTTTTATGACTTTGGTTAACAACCCC
>NW_004443940.1:11054318-11105550 GCF_000243295.1 Trichechus manatus latirostris
TTTGTGTGTGAACTTTTTAATGGGTTTTTACAATAGAGGTCTCATACAATATTTGTCCTTTTGTGATTGACTTATTTCACTCAGCATAATGTATACATCTATTGTTGTTGTGTGCTGTTGAGTAGATTCTGACTCATAGTGACCATATAGGACAGAGTAGAACTGCCTCATAGGGTTTCCTAGGTTGAAATCTTTACAAAGCAGATAGTCAGGTCTTTTCTCCCACCAAGCCACTGGTGGATTTGAACTACTGACTGTTTGGTTAGCAGCCAAGCACTTAACCATTGCACCAATGCATCTACTAACATAGCCTCAAAAGTGTATACAGCAAAAATTATCAGAACTACAAAAAACAGCAAATCCACAATCACAGTGGGAGATTTTAACTCAGTCTCTTAGTAATTAATACAACAAAAAGAAAATAAAAACAGTACAGATATAGGAATTTTGAAAAACAGGACTAATAAAATTTGTCTAATGGTTATATATAAAAGACAGCACCCAAAAACTATGCTCTCTAGTCC
The DNA here is from genome assembly GCF_000243295.1 of Trichechus manatus latirostris. NCBI lineage: Eukaryota > Metazoa > Chordata > Mammalia > Sirenia > Trichechidae > Trichechus > Trichechus manatus. Next base: position 11,054,843 of record NW_004443940.1, read on the forward strand.
CAATGCAATTAAATGAGAAATCAGTCACAAAAAACATAACAGAAAAATCCTTGCATGTTTGGAAATTAAGAAACACATTTATATATAAACCATTAATCAAAGAAGAAATCATAATGGAAATTAGAAAATATTTAGAACTGTATAATAATGAAAATATTATATATGAAAACTTATGATGCAGTCAAAGCAGAAAGAGGAAAATTTACCACCTTGATTCATTACAAAAGGAAAGGGTTAAGCATCCATTACAAAAGGAAAGGGTTAAGCATCCATTTCAATAAGTTAAGAAAAGAGCACCAAAATAAACCCAAAGAAAATAGAGGGTACTATTAAAAATAAGAAGAGAAAATAATGAAATGGAAAGCAAACATAGAATAAAGAGGTTTAACAAAGCCAAAAAAGTGATTCTTCAAAAGGACTAATAAAACAGACAAACCATTAGTGGAAATGATCAAGTAAAAGAGAATAAATGGGAATATATGAATCATCAAAATCAGGATGACAAAGTGAAAACATCTCTGCAGAAGCTGTAAAGATTTAGGAAGAATGGGAAATTTTTATGCAAATAAGTTGGAAAGGTTTTATGCAAATAAGTTGCATGCTACTGAGAGGTCAAAATGAGAACTAAAATGACCTCAGTGCCAGCCAGCTGATGAGTTCTCCCTGGCCCACACAAGGTCTCAGCAAGTCCTCCCACCCCAACCCAGATGGGGCCTCTGCCTTTCAAGTCCCAACTCAGGGGCTGAAGAGTCTCAGTGCATCTCAGGTATAGACTTGCATTAACTCAATTCGCACAAGCCAGAGTGCAAATGAGTTACCAGTCTGTCCTTCAGTAGCAGAAACTGTCCCTTCTTAGTGCCTGGAATGTACCCTCCACTCCAGGGCAACCCTTCCCAGGGCCAGCAGGGAACAGAATAGCAGAGTAGTTGAGTACGTGGGATCTGGAGCTAGGCTGCCTAGGTTCGAATCCTAGCCCTACAATTTAACTTAACCTGCCTGAGTCTTGATTTCCTCATTTACAAATTTGGGATAATAACAGATTGTTGTGAGGATTTACTGAGTTAATACACACAAAGAGCTTGGAGCAATGACAGGCATACACTAAAGCACCCAATAAATGTTAACAATAACAACTGCTGCTACCTAAAAAGCCAAGTTATTGCTCAGAAGATTGCTTAGTAAATGAGGAACTAGAAAAGGGAGGTGGAATGGTTTGGAGGGAGATTTTACTTTGCTGTGGGGAAACCTAATAAAATCTCCCAACTCCACAAGACTGACCCCTTCTCATGGCCCCCATTTCCTGAGCCTCTCTCCTCTGAACATGGCTGGAAAGCAACAAACAGCTTTTGTTTCTCTGATCTTTTTAATGCTAACTGAACCATTCCAACCCACCCACCCCTCTTGTAAATGTGTTAGTGTATCTGTGAACTCAAAGGAGTTTCTTAATGCCCCATATCTCAGTTTCACATAAAAGTAGCCACATGGCTGGGTTATGTTTGTTATCTATTACGGTGTAACAGACCACTCCACTCTTAATGGCTTAAAACAGGGGTCAGCAAACTATGGCCCCGCTCCTGCATTTGTACAGCCCGTGAGCTATGAATGGTTTTCTACGTCGCTAAAGAGTTGGGAAAATATGAAAAGAAGAATACAATTTCATGACATGTGAAAATTATAAGAAACTTTCAGTGTACATAAATAAAGTTTTATTGGAACACAGCCACACTCATTTGTTTGCATATTGTCTGTGGCTTCTTTTGCACTATGACAATAAAGTTGAATAGTTGCAACAGAGACCTAATGGCCCTCAAAGTCTAAAATATTTACTATCTGGTCCTTTAGAGAAGTTTGCCTACCCTGGCTTAAAACATCAATTGTCATTAATTTCACTCATAAAATCTTCAATTTGGGCAGTGTTCAGTGAGAACAGGTCATCTGCTCCTTCCAGTATCATCTGGGGGAACTGTCTTAAGTCCTACTTACTCACTTATCGGCTGGAACGATTGGCCAAGACAACTATGGGTGGCCTCTCCGCATGGCTCATTGGCTTCCTCAAGGCATGGTGGCTGGGTTCCAAGAGCAAATGTCTCAAAAGACAGGAAGTGGAAGTTTCTTAAGACCTGATGCCTGAAACAGCATCACTTCCACCATATTCTGTTGGTCAAGCTGTCACCAAGTCCAGATTCCAGGGAAGGGGACATAGATCCCACTCCTCCTTGGAAGCAATGTCAAAGGATTTGGCTGTCATGTTTTAAAACTGCTACAGTTGTAAGGATTTGGAGGGACAAAGCAGGGACTTTGTAAAAGAATAGCTGTTATTATTACTGTTGTTGCTGCTGCTGTTATTAATCAGCATCATCATCACCATCATTTCTGATTATGTTTTAAGGAAGTTTTTGTACATGGTGGCCTTTTGTACATCCTGTCTCCTTCTTGAGTGCTGATTTATATAGACTCTTATTGCGATTGGTCTGGGGTAGAGTCTGGACATCACTATGCTTCAGGAGTCTCTGGGTTGTTCACATGGTTAACGCACTCGGCTGGTAATTGAACGGCTGGAGATTCTAGTCCACCCAGAGACACCTCGGAAGAAAGGTCTGGTGATCTACTTCCAGAAAATCAGCCATTGAAAACCCTATGGAGCACAGTTGTACTCTGATACACATAGGGTCACCATGAGTCAAAATCAACTCCAGTGCAACTGATTTATTTTTTGAAGCTTCTCAGGTGATTCTAATGGGCAGCCTGAGTTGAGGACCATTGAGCACTGGATCAATTCTAGCATTTTCAGAGCCTGACCTGCCCTCACTGCTGTCAGCCCACGTACAGTAAATGGGTACTTTTGTCTAGCCCTCTACAGGAGAACTTGAAGAGGGGATTCTGGTTCACCTGACTTCCCTGTAGAGCCCAGACTATGGCCTGGAGCAGAACAGGGCTTCCAGTAACATCCATGGGGGTGCGTGGGCCCCTGAGGCCCCAGTATTTCAGCCCTCCAGTTGAGCCACCCCATTCCCTGCGAGCTTGTTCTAACTCCAGCTGATTCAGAGCAGAGGCTCTTGGCCTTTTTCTAGCCTTCCAAGCGCCTTCCTGTACCTGCTTGTCCTTCTGGAATGGAAGGCTTCTGAACAACACATTGAAAGAGGCATAAACTCAGGGCAAAGACCCTGTTTCGTTGTCCTTTCCGTGGGCAGAAGAGCAGCAATGAGTGGGGCCTCTGGTTGTTTTAGGGGATGAGGAATGGGTCCAGACGGAATGAGGGTTGTCATCCTGCCTTGCTGAAGGCCCAGACACAGCCCATAGCCAGCCATGTCAATTTGAAGAGCCCTTGCCACATGCCACATTCCACTCTAAAGCCTGGCTTCCAAAAGTCAAGCCTCAGAGTCACAGCCACAATCTGTCATGGCTCCCATTGGGCTCCTGAACTGTGGCCATGTGCAGGCATCCTGCCAATGGGAAGCTGAGGCCTTCCAGTTATGGGGACACATCCTAGTCCTCAGCATGGAGTTCAGAACTCAGAGTTGCTAATGTTGAGATGTTGCACATGTCTCCACTGGAAGAGGGGCCAGAGACTGATCATCAGCTGGGACTTTGTGAGGTCACAGGCATTGCTGCAATTCCCATCCACATCAGTTATACTGAGGATAAAATGCTTCCCAACCACACTCAGCCCTAATTCTGGTCACATCAACTTGACCTTAGGCTGACAACAACTGTGGCCACAGACCGATCCTGACACTGACTCAGACTGATTCCAACCTTGGCCAAGACCAGCCTCTGGCACTGGCCACAGATCTGACCCTGCCCACAGACTAACCCTGACCATGGATGCAAAACTGACCCTGACCATAGACTGACCTCTGACCTCTGAACAAGGTTAGTGGAATGCACCATGCCATAGCACAGCCTCACAAGCCCACCAGTGCCAGTCTGGTTCACTCAAGTGACAGCCACCTGGGCCAAGAGGCAGAGGGTCTGTCCCTTACAAAAACCCAGGGCTGCCTACAGCAAGCAGGCTTCAAGCAACTGCTCCGAGGCAAGAGGGCACAGAAGCACCATCTGGAACACCTGAAAGAGGCCAAGCAGTTGCCAAGCACACCAGCTTGGTTGGCCATTGGGTCTACGCAGTTGAACTCCCACCAGGTATGCCTTCTTTCTGCTTACTCCACATACTCCTGCCACATTCAGTCCCACCCACCCCAGGAGGCCAGTCTGACTGCTCCACTTGGGCTTTCAAAGATCTTTGACCCCATGATCCTGAGAGAAAGTGTCTTCTAAAAGGGTCACTGGGGAGTTTCTCTCCCCAACCTTCTAATGCAAGTATGTACACAGGTCCGGCCCCTCACCTTCCCTGACAAAACTCAGTGGATACCAGCCTGGAATTTTTAAAATAAGATTTCACTGTCTTCTTGCATATATCATTGCTGGGGAAAAGTCTGGTGTCAATTTAATTTGGGTTTCTTTTTACAAGTAATCTGTTCTCCCTTTTTCACTGAGTCAGCAGGACCGGATTATGGGACAAAAGGAACAAGGAAAAGTTCATCCCTTGAGATAGAGGGAGTATGGACAATGGGGTAAGAGCCTGGTTGAGGGTGCACTGGTCATTCTGTCCCCACCTTATGTGCTGCACCTCACCTATGCTCCAAGCATCACCCACTCTTCCCTCTCCAGCATTCCTGAGACTCCAAGTCCCTAGTAAACACAGCACTCCCCATACACATAGCCCCTATTTTCAGAGCACTGGACCTCCCATCTCTCATGGCAGGGGGCCATTCCCCATTCATGCATGGCTGGCCAAGGGACACTGCACATGTGAGCAACTATTTTGAAGGGTGTGTGTATATTTGTATCCATACATATGGGTGTGCATGCATGTATATATGAATGTGTGTGATTCTGTATGTTGCTTGTGTGGGTGCATGTGTATGTGTGTACATGTACATGCATATGGAGAATAGTACTGTGAGGTATAAGTATGTGAGTATGTGTGTGTTGTATACATGTGAGTATGCATGGGTTATGTGGGTATTGGTGAATGTGTTACACATGTGAGTGTGTCTAGATGTATATTTTTCCGTGCATATACTTTTGAGAGTACATTGCTCTTCCATCCCTGACCAGCAGTGCTGACCATCTGTGTTCTCCTCAGGGGAGGAACCCTGCAGTGGTCCCCTTCACCTGTGCACCTGTGTTTCCTGCACAGCCCTTGGACTGGATGTGGTAGATTCCCAGCAAAGCGTCAGGGCTTGGGTCCAGTGGGATAACATCCCAGGCTTCCTGTGTTTGTGGGCAGAAGCCTGGACCAAGCCAGAAAACTCTCAGCAGCTCAGTGTCCCTGGGTGGCCTGGAGGAGCTGGGATACCAGAAGTTTTTGGTGGCTTGGGCTTGATCCCTGATGAGGCAGCAAGAAGCAATAATCCTTGAGCCTTGTGCCTCAAAGTTGTTGCCCCAAGACTGAGTTCAAGTTCATGAGGCAGATACTGCCAGCACATACCACTTGCAGCTAATACTGTCCTTCCACTGAAAAGTCATACCCCCAGGCCCTAGGCCTCTCAGGATCCAAAGCACTAGCCCTTGCTTCTCACCACCATCCCACCACAAATGACCTGCTGCACTTGCCCCACTGCACCCTCCACACACACCCTTGCAGAGAACAGAAAGAGAGGCTGTGTATCTTATGCCCCTAGAAAGTTAAAGTTCTCCACAGCTGAGATTCCAAGCAAGCCTGAGGAGAAACCCAAAGATCACCCAAGGAAAACCCTCATCCCTGGGCAATACCTCAACCTCCTTCTCAGCCCTGCCCACCATGAAGCTAAATCCAAGCTTTCATAGATAGCTCTGGGTTCTACTACACCCTGTAGCCTGGGAGAGATTGTTAGAGATTGTCAGGGCCTGTAAGGGGGCTGGGAACCCAGCACATGGGTACACACCGCCATACATACTACACTTCCCACCAAGTGGAGGGAGAAGCAGGAAGTGAGGCATCTTGGGAAGGACACGGTTTGGGTCAAATTCCAGCTGGACCACTTATTAGCTATGTGAACTTTGGCAAGTTCTTTACTTTTTTCTTACATACCAAAAAAAAAAAAAAACAAAAACAAAAAAACCCATTACCATCGAGTTGATTCCGACTCAAAGCAACCCTATAGGACAGAGCAGAACTGCCCCATAGGGTTTCCAAGGAGCTGCTGGTGGATTCAAACTGCCTACCTTTGGTTAGCAGTCGTAGCTCTTAACCACTGTGCCACCAGGGCTCCTTTTTCTTACATAGGGTGATGATACAATTTGCAATCCAAATTGGGACATTTTTGAGAGTAAAATGGGGCACTATTAATAATCAAACCTAGAAAACAGGTATAAATCCCACCCATTCCAGGCAAACTGTTGTCGTTGTTAGGCGCCATTGAGGCAGTTCCAACACATAGTGATCCTATGTACAACAGAACGAAACACTGCCACTGCCCAGTCCTGCACCATCCTCACAAACATTGTTATATTTGAGCCCATTGTTGCAGCTACTGTGTCAATTCATCTTGTTAAGGGTCTTCCTCTTTTTCACTGACCCTCTACCTTACCAAGCATGATTCTCCTCCTGGGACTGGTCTTTCCTGATAACCTGTCCAAAGTATGTGAGATGAAGTCTCGCCATCCTTGTCTTTAAGGAGCACTCTGGCTGTGCTTCTTCCAAGACAGACTTATTCTTTCTTCTGGCAGTCCATGGTATATTCAATATTATTCACCAGCACCATAGTTCAAAGGCACCAATTCTTCTTCAGTCTTCCTTATTCATTGTCCAGCTTTTGCATGAATATGAGGTGACTGACAGCACCATGGCATGGGTCAGGTGCACTTTAGTTCTCAAAGTGAAGTCTTTGCCTTTCAACATTTTAAAGAAATCTTTTGAAGCAGATTTGTCCAATTCAATATGTCAGTTGATATCTTGTCTGCTGCTTCCATGGGCATTGATTGTGGACCCAAGTAAAATGAAATCCTTGACAATTTCAATCTTTTCTCCATTTATCATGATATTGCTTATTGGTCCAGTTGTGAGAATTTTTGTTTTCTTTATGTTGAGGTGTAATCCAAACTGAAGGCTGTGGTCTTTGATCTTCATCAGTAAGTGCTTCAAGTCTTTACTTTCAGCAAGCACGGTTGTGTCATCTGCATAATGCAGGTTGTTAATGAGTCTTTCTCCAATCCTGATGTCCTGTTCTTCTTCATATAATCCAGCTTCTTGGATTTGCTCAGTATACCAATTGAATAAGTATGGTGAAAAGATACATCCTTGGTGCACACATTTCCTAATTTTAAAGTACACAGTATCCCCTTGTTCTGTTCAAACAACTGCCTCTTGGTCTAGATACAGGTTCCACATCAGCACAATTAAGTGTTCTGGAATTCCAATTCTTCACAATGGTATCCATAATTTGTTATGATCCACATAGTTGAATGCTTTTGCATAGTCAATAAAACATAGGTAGACATATTTCTGGTATTCTCTGCTTTAAGCCAAGCTCCATCTGACATCAACAATGATATCCCTCATTCCACGTCCTCTTCTTAATTTGGCTTGAATTTCTGGCAGTTCCCTGTCAATGTACTGCTGCAACCGTTTTTGAGTGATCTTCAGCAAAATTTTACTTGCGTGTGATATTAATGATATTGTTCGATAATTTTTTCATTCTGTTGGATCATCTTTCTTTGGAATGGGCACAAACATGGCTCTCTTCCAGTTGACTGGCCAGGTAGCTGTCTTACAAATTTCTTGGCATAGATGAGTGAGTACCTCCAGCGCTGCATTCATTTGTTGAAACATCTCAATTGGTATTACGTCAATTCCTGAAGCCTTGTTTTTTGTGAATGCCTCTAGTGCAGCTTGGACTACTTCCTTCAAAACCACTGGTTCTTGATCATATGCTGTCTCTTGAAATGGTTGGACATCGACCATTTCTTTTTGGTACAGTGACTCTGTATATTCCTTCCATCTTCTTTTGATGCTTTCTGCGATGTTCAATATTTTCCCTGTAGGATCCTTCAGTATTGCAACTCAAGGCTTGAATTTTTTCTTCAGTTCTTTCAGCTTTAGAAATGCTAAATGTGTCCTTCCCTTTTGGTTTTCTAACTCCAGGTCTTTGCATATTTCATTATAATACTTTACTTTGTCTTCTGGAGCCACCTTTTGAAATCTTTTGTTAGGTCTTTTACTTCATCATTTTCTTCCTTTCGCTTTAGCTACTCTACATTCAAGAGCAAGTTTCAGAGTCTCTACTGACAACCATTTTGGTCTTTTCTTTCTTTCCTGTCTTTTTAATGACCTCTTTCTTTCTTCATATATGATGTCTTTGATGTCATCCCACAACTTATCTGGTCTTCAATCATTAGTGTTCAATGCATCAAATCTATTCTTGAGATGGTCTCCAAATTCAGGTGGGGTATACTGAAGGTCGTATTTTGGCTCTCACAGACTTGTTGTAATTTTCTTCAGCTCCAGCTTGAACTTGCATATGAGCAATGGATGATTTGTTCCACAATTGGCCTCTGGCCTTGTTCTGACTGATGATATTGAGCTTTTCCATCGTCTCTTTCCACAGATATATTCGATTTGATTCCTCTGTTTTCCATCCAGTGAGGTCCATGTGTATAGTCACTGTTTATGTTATTGGAAAAACGTATTTGCAACAAATAAGTCATCGGTCTTGCAAAATTCTCTCATGCGATCTCCGGCATCATTTCTATCACCAAAGCCATGTTTTACAACTACTGATCCTTCTTCATTTCCAACTTTCACATTCCAATCACCAGTAATTATTAATGCATCTTGATTGCATGTTTGATCAATTTCAGACTGTAGAAGTTGGTAAAAATCTCCAATTTCCTCATCTTTGGCATTAGTGGTTGGTGCATAAATTTGAATAGTAGTTGTATTAACTGGTCTTCCTTGTAGGCGTATGGATATTATCCTATCACTGACAGCATTGTACTTCAGGATAGATTTTGAAATGTTCTTTTTGACAATGAATGTGATGCCATTCCTCTTCAATTTGTCATTCCCAGCATAGTAGACATATGATTGTCCAATTTCATATAGCCAATACCAGTCCATTTCAGCTCGCTAATGCCTAGGATATCGATCTTTATGCATTCCATTTCATTTTTGACGATTTCCAATTTTCCTATAGTCATACTTCATATATTCCACGTTACAATTATTAATGGCTGTTTGCAGCTGTTTCCTCTCATTTTGAGTCTTGCCACATCAGCAAATGAAGGTCCTGAAAGCTTTACTCCATCCATGTCACTAAAGTCAATTCTACTTTGATGAGGCAGCTCTTCCCCAGTCATATTTTGAGTGCCTTCCAACCTGAGGGACTCATCTTCTGGCACTATATCAGACAATGTTCTGCTTCTATTCATAAAGTTTCCACTGTCCTATTATTTCAGAAGTAGACCTTCAGGTCCTTCTTTCTAGTCTGTCTTAGTCTGGAAGCTCCACTGAAACGTGTTCACCTTGGATGACCTTGCTGGTATTTGAAATACCAGGCAAAGTAGGTAGTGCAAATGGTTCACACTCAACTGCTAACCTAAAAGTTGGCAATTTGAACCCAGCCAGTGGCTCTATGGAAGAAAGGCCTGGCAATCTGCTTCTATTAAGATTACAGCCAAGAAAACCCTATGGAGCAATTCTACTTTGTACCACACGCAGTCGCCATGAGTTCAGATTGACTCTATGGAAACTAAGAATGTAACAGTGCCTTCTATAGTAGTGATGATGATGACAACAATGATGATGAAGGACTTTCAAAAGGAAGAGCCCCTTGTGGGTTTTCAGATATTCCATTTCAGCCTTGAATCGAGGCATGAGGGTTAAGGGAGGGAGAAACGGCCACAGGCAATGGGCTGGGCAAAGCCCTCCCCTTGATTTCCAGACCTGGGCAGCCTGCCTCCCAGCCCCTGTATCCCAGAGCCCTGCCCTCTCCCTGCGCTGCTCACCTCCGCGTGCCCTGACTCTATGGCAGCGCTGATGCCTTTAGCAGCCGTCCGGCTTTATCTCCAGGGGAGCACCAAGTTCAAAGATCAGATAAATTTTCTGGCAGACATGAGGCTGCTGGCAGACTGCCAGGGGAGAGGCTGGCCCCTGTGGGCACAGGGTCAGCCAGGTTATTTTGACTCCTCGGCATGGGTGGGAGTGGCCTTGGAAAGGGGAAATGTACAATGTGGAGGGAGAGAGACTCCTGTCTTGGATGAGCTGGACTTGGCTTTGTTTTCCAGCTTGGAATAGGAGAGAGGGAAGGAGGAACGAAGTAAGGAGCTGGAAAAGGAACGGGGAGAAGGAGCCGGGGTTGGGGTGGGGGGGTGGAAATAGACCTGGAGAAGAACCTATTTTTAAAAGTCACTCTTTTTGGTTCCAGCTCTCCCCCACCACACCCCAAAGCCCAGGCATTGGGCCACAGGGTGTGGTGACAAGGTGCATGTGGTCAGTGCCGGGAAACCCTTAGGCATCCAGGGCTGCGGAGAGGCCAGATGGGGGTGGGGTGAGTGGAGCCAGGCAGCCAGTCCCCTGTCTCACCACCCTTAAGTGTCCCTAGACTGATGTCTTTAAACTTTTTTGGTAGTAGCACACATTTTACACCACAACCTAGAACATACGAAGTTTCCCTAAATAATTCTTGCCCTTATTAAGTCAGTGCATCTTATATTTCCCATTCTACTCTTGTTTTTTAAAATGCTGATTGCAACTCATGGCATTGTTTCCAGAACTCATTATTGGGTCATAATCTATGGTTCCTAAAAGCTTGACTCCAGATGAATACTTCTCAAAATTTAATGTGCCTGTCTATCAACCACCTGGGATCTTGTTAAATACAGGTTCTGGTTCAATAAGTCTGGAATGGGACCTGAGACTCTGCGTTTCTCACAAGCTCCCAGGGAAGGCCAATGCTGCTGGTCTCCAGATCTTGAAGTAGCATGGCCCTGGACCACATTTCCTAGACAGTACCAATTCCAGCAAAGGATCTCGGGGGCCATGCATAAAAGTTCAAAAGGGAAGATGAAGGGTGACCCACTGAGGGCTGTCCATCCCTTGGCCCCCAGGCAAGTTTGCAGTGCAAATGCAGAAAAGGCACAATGGCATGTGATTGCCAAGAGCTGCCCTCTGGGGACCCAGGATGAACTGTGCTGATCTGGGGACCAAGCCAGGCTTCAGCGGCCCATCAGCATTAGCTAACCCCTTGTCGTAGAATCAACTTCAGCCCATGGCGACCCCATGTGTGTCAGAGTAGAACTGTGCTCCCTTGGGTTTTCAGTGACTGGTTTTTTGGAAGTAGATTGCCAGACCTTTCTTCCAAGGCAACTCTGAGTGGACTCAAACTGTCAGCCTTTCAGTTAGCAGCCAAGCACACTGACTGTTCACACCATGCAGGGATCCTAGCATTAGCCTGACCTCATCAAAGACAAGAAACCTGTAGGTTTGGGAATCTCGCTCAGCATCTAACACGCAAGGCTGACAATGTTGCAAACTGAGATTACTGACCTGAGATCTAGCCTTCACGAAGAAGAGCTCCCTGGTTACTGTTCCATTCACTGGATGGAACAGCAATGCTAAGCTTGTCCATAAGGTATTCTAGATACAAAAAGCTATGCAGCAATTTGATTAGGGCAGCAGATTCCCAATAAATCTCCAGAAAACACTGGCTCCACAAAATGATCAATCAAAAATAAGCTCTAAGGTCAAATATGTTCAGGAAGCACAGCATGTTATTTCCTCTAGACCCACCTTGGAGGGTTGTTGTTCACAGTGAAAGGCTCTGAGAAGATCTGTAGTCAAGAATCCTGCTCAATTTGTTTTAATTCATCATTTCTCAAATGTACTAAACCATGGAACTCTTTTTTTCTGTATCTGTAAGCATCCCATGGACCTCGCTTTAAGAATGGAGGATTTGGGAGTTGTGCTTTCACACACCTGTAGGAAACTTACAGGTCTCCTAAGGTGTAGACAGAGAACCTGGTGGTGCAAATTGTAACACACTTGGCTGCTAGCAGAAAGGTTCATGGTTCAAGTCCATCCAGAAGTACCTTGAAAGAAAGTCCTGAGGATCTACTTCTGAAAATCAGGCATTGAAAACCTTCTGGATCCCAATTCTACTCTGACACATGTGAGGTTGGTCATGAGTCAGCATCCACTCAGCGGCAACTGGTTTTTTGTTTTGCTTTTAAGGTGTAGACAGGAAAGGCACTGTTATGCCCATTTTAGAGGGAAGGAAACTGAGATCCACAAGCCTGACAAGAGTGGTCCAAAGTCACCCAGCTAGGCAGAGGAGAACAGATTTCAAACTCAGTTCTGACTGAATCAGAAGACAGTGTCCCCACTCTCCAGAGGCTGCAGTCTAGTTGTGTGTGGATACAACATATCCACTTAACGATAGATGGGGACTTATCTCCCCAAACACAAGACAACATACTAAGAAAAATTAGGGTTGATCAAAGAAGACTTCCTGGGGGAGGTTGATTCTAGAAGAGAGTCAGAGTAGCCATGTTGGAAGTAACCAGGGATGCAACTGGCTAGACTAGTTGATGGCATGAACTTAGGAACTAGGCCAAGGATCTAATACTGACCCAGCTGAGCAGTAGAGAGCCATTACAGGTTCTTGAGCAGCAGGGGCATGGCATGGTATGAGTTGACTGGGGTCTGTGTGATGGCAGGGCTGAGCTTGGATCTGGGAGGCCTGGGCCAGATGAGCAGCAGAATTATTCTGCAGAAGTGGAGCATGGAGGGGGTGAGGGGCTAACTTTGCTTTTCTCCCCCCCATCCCTGCCCTCACGATCACACTGCCTACGGAGAGGGCAGGGGGATGCAGGGCCCTTGGGGCTGGTTGCATTTTCCAGACCTTGACATTTGGAGCCAGTCCTGGCAACCAGCCCCTCCCAGCCTCCTGCTGTGGAAACTAACAGTGAGGGGTGGAGGGTGGATGGAAAAACTATTTAAGGTACTAACTACGCACACGGCTGGGATGGCTGCTGTGGGGCAGGGGACTCTCTCTGCTCCCCTTCATTGCACCCTCCATGGAAGTGAACCTCAGCTCTATGCTCTCACATCCACCTATCCTCCCCAGGCCAAATCGTTCAGCCCAGAATTGTCTTATGTGAGGGGAGGGAGCGAGGCCTAAGTCAGGCTCAAGAGACGGTGGCTGGGGCATCAACCAGGGCATCCAGCTGGCCCCCCAAAGATAGTCAGTTGGCCCCTCAGGACAATGACCTAGGAAAGTAACTCAAACCCGAAGGTCTGGGGAGCCCTAGGGCTCTTCAAGATGTCTTGGTGGGTGGAGGGGTGCTGGGGACCAGGCATCCCAGCATCAGCCTTCTCATCACCTCTCCCACCAAACAGAACTTCAACCAGCTCAGCTCTGCTTTCACCTGTTTTAATAAATTGGGGGGCCTTATACATTTTATGTAAGGAGCCTGGGGGCACAAACTGTCTGTGATCAGCTGCTCATCTAAAGGTTGGTGTTTCAAACCCACCCAGCGGCTCTGTGGAAGAAAGTCCTGCTGATTTGCTTCCATTAAGATTAGAGCCAAGAAAACTCTGTGGAGCACAGTTCTACTCTGTAACACGTGGGGTCGCCATGAGTAGGAATGGACTCAGTAGCAAGGGGTTTGTTTTTTATATATACATTTCGTTTAGTGAAAGGGATCTACGTCTCAAAAACCATTCTCTTGATATTGGGTTAGGGGTGGGGGAGCAAGAGGCTCTGAGCAGCAGCTCGTACTTCTGTCTGCCAGGCAGGGATCAGCACTGGTGTCTGGGGTATCTGGAAGGCATCTGGGCTCACAAGTCTGTGAGCTAATTCCCCACTTTACGCTACGCAGAGGCTGGAAGACATGAACTGGCTGGCCTGCCCCTGGCCACACAGCCAGAATCTCCCATCTTGCCTGGGAGGCAGCCATCCCATCACTTTCTGGTTACTGGGCGGGGAAGGCTTCAACAGGACACCACCGCCCAACTCCAGGGAGCACCGCGCACAGTGTATCCTAGAGGTAGCAGGGCGGGAAGCAGGAGCAGAGACTGCAGGGATCCTTACCTTGTCACTACCACTGACAGCTGCTGTGAGATTGAGCAAGCTGTGCCACTGCTCCTGCCTCCGTCTCTCATTTGTTAAATGGGGGGAAAGAATGGTGCCTACCTCATAGGCTTCCTGTGTCTCCTCGTAAGCGCTGTGTCAGTGAGTATTAAATTGATTCTTTTGATTCCATTGGAATGGTGCTTCCTGGATGTCATGGATTGAATTATGTCCCCCAAAAAATACGTGTATCAATTTGGCTAGGTCATGATTCCCAGTACTGTATGATTGTGTACCATTTTGTAATCTGATATGATTCCTTTATGTGTTGTAAACTCTGTCACTATGATGTAATAAGATGGATTAGCGGCAGTTATACTGATGAGGTCTACAAGATTAGATAGTGTCTTAAGCCAACCTCTTTTGAGATATATAAGACAGAAGCGAGCAGAGACACATGGGGACCTCATACCACCAAGAAAGCAGTGCTGGGAGCAAAGCGTGTCCTTTGGACCTGAGTTTCCTGTGCTGAGATGCTCTCAGGCTAAGGGAAGACTGATGCATCACAAGGACTTTCCTCCAGAGCTGACAGAAAGAAAAAGCCTTCCCCTGGAGCTGACGCCCCGAATTTGGACTTGTAGCCTACTACACTGTGAGAGAATAAATTTCTCTTTGTTAAAGCCAGCCACTTGTGGTATTTCTGTTATAGCAGCACTAGATGACTAAGACACTGGAGTTGGTGTGACTCAGGGGACCAGGAAGGGGGATTATTGCTAGGAACAAATCTGAGTTCAAGCCTGGGCCATTTTCCTGAGTTTGACCCTCTCTCTGCCACTCATTGAATGATGATTTGGGCTGGTAAATCCTCCAGGAATTGGCTTCCCACTGGGGGAGCCGCTGAGATCAAAGCTACAGCTTCCCCAGCCCCATTTGCTAGCTGTCTGTTTTCCCTCACATTCCCTCCTTGTCCTACATACACACACACACACACACACACACACACACACACACACACACACACACGAGGCAAACACTCTGGGCCCTGAGCAGGTTCTCCTAAGGAGGACCCTGTGGGTAGGGCCTAGGCAGGGTGAGTAGGAAGAGGACCAGAGATGCTGGCACCCCTGGCCCATGGGAGGCAGGAGGCATCTCACCTCTTGTCTCCTGTGCTGTGGCCACAACTCACTCCCCAGCCTTCCTTACACGGCCCGCGATTCAGGGGCTGGGGGGACGCCTCTCCTCTGGCCCCACGCTCAGCCAGCTGAAAGATCTGGCTCTCCTCTCTTGGCCCCGACGGCTAGAGGCCACAGGGAGGGGCAGCAGTTCGGCGGTCCTGGCTGGAGGCCTCGATGTCTTCCAGGTGTAAGGGAGGTCCAGCTGGGTGGGCAGGTGTGGGGAGGGCCAGAGCAGCTGTGGGGTGTCTGGAAGGCATTTGGACAGCTAATGAGCGCGGGATCTAATTAAAACATTGGCGGAGGAATCTGGGCCTGAGCCAAGTGGAGCAGGACGCGGAGGCCAGGGGCCTGCCTGAACAATGGGTTAAGCGGGAGGAGTGACTGGCTGAGGATCAGGAGCCAAGGGGAACTCTGGGCAGGAGATGGTGGTGAAGGGGGCTAACTCCGGCCTGGCCCTACATTTCCCAGCCCTGCCTCTTCCTCTGGACCTAAATCATTTCGATTCTAAAGTTGCTGGGGACTTCAACACCATACCAAGGCTCTCTGCAAAGAGCATCGACTTTGGGCTGAGGGGCCAAGGGTTGAGGAGGGGGCCAGGCTTGCAGACAAGAACCCGGCCTGGCCAGGTCATCCAGGCCTGTCCAGGCTCAGCCTGGGCCTGTTTCCAGGGCCAGCACTCAGGTGGGGCTGCATTCAGCCTAGCTCCACCAGGACAGGGCCAGGTCTGCCCTTTCTCTGCTATGACCCGGAGCTCAGCAACTTCCAAATTAAGATCTTCAATTTAAGCCACTTACCCAAAGTCCAAAGTAGGGGAAGGGTGCTGAAGAGAAAGCCAGGGAAGGTTCACCAACTGTTATCCCACTCAGCCCGACAAGCATGGCCATTTGAGTGGACATAAGCTGAGGACATCAGTCCCTGCGATTATTACCATCATCATCACTACCACAATCACCAACATCACTGTCATCACCGCTTCCAGCCCTCTAAACTGTCTTTGGCAGCAATGCCCTCGAGAATCACCCCTCTGTTGTACACCAACCTCATCCCTTCGCCACACACCGCATGTCCAGCCTCCTGTTTCTGACCTCGTGGACCATGGACAGGTTACTCAATCAGCAAGGTACACACTGGCTTACTTGTGCTTACTTACTAATCTGTAGTGCACAATTTGACCTGTTTTTCACCATATCAAAGATGTGAAATTGTTTACTACAGATTAGTAAATAAACACAATTAAGCCCTCTGGTACCTTGCTTACTGGTGAATCCACCCCTGTGGTGGACCCTAACTTCCTTGTATTCAGCTCAGACCTCAATGCATGTTCCCCACCTCTGACCCCATTCCCTGCCACTGTCCTGGACAGGGATCCTCAGAACCTAGAGGTGGTCAGGGAAGGGGAAGTATGGTGTGGACCTCCAATGTCCATACACTGGGGCTTCTCCTGGGACACGCCCCCCAGACAAACACAGCTCTTTGTTCTGCTCTTCCTAAAGGCCTTTGTGTACCCCAAATCTGGAATTCCCTGCAGTTTGGACCAAACGACTTCTCGTGGAAGAGATATTTTCAGGTAGTGGGCTCAGGGCCCAGTGGTCTGGGCAAGGGTCTGCCCAGCCCCCTTCCAAACATACTCCCACCACACCCCAGCCCCTAAGCTGACTCTCTTCCTCTTTAATTTCCCCACCCCTCTTTACTACCCCTTTCCATCTGCTCCCAATAACTCAGGCTAGCATCTCCCAGCATGCTTTTCACCTCCTGGTCCCTGAGGGAGGACCAAGGAGACACGACACCCCCATCCTGGTCCCTGACTCAGGGTGTTAACAAGGAACAGGTTTTCACCCCAGCTGCAGGCTGGGCCCTGAAACAGGTTTACTCCCCCCATGCCTTTTCCTTTATTCTTCAAATGGTCCAATTTCCCCAACAGATGCTGGGGGTTGGGAGGAGAGAGGCAGGTGGGAAAATGAAGGCTTCTTTTTGGAATGAAGGTGACAGAGAGGAGAGGAGAAGGTGGAGGAGAGCATGACTCATGCTGGGAGCCTGGTGAGGAGAGAGGGGCACTTCCTCGGGAGGTGTGAGGGGAAGCGGCAAATGAGGCACTAAGAGGGGCTCCAGCCCAGAGGTGAGAGGGGAAGGCAAGAAGAGGTCGTGCCCACAGTCCCGAGCAGGGTCAGTCCTGGGGGAGAGCTGGACAGTAGGGTCCCCATCCCATCCACTCAAGCCTCCTCAGCCCTCAGACCTCAGCTCCTGCCTCACCAGGACTTTCCCATCCCATCCTCCTCATCCAAGTCCCGGAGCAGGAGTCCAGCCCTCTGGAGCCTTCCCAGGGACTCTCCACACCCCGGTAGAACTGAACATCCTCCCCGGCCCAGAAGCAGCCTCAGCCTCCCAGCATGGCACAGGAACAGCTGCTTTCCCAGCTCTGCTTTCTGCCTGCCTCGCTGAGGGCAGGAACCAGTCCATTTGTCTGACCTCCCTACACAGGCATCTGCGCTCAGCACATGCTCTATAAATACGTGTTGAATCAATGAATAAATGAATGAAGTGATGTCTGTCATACCAGCCAGCAGCCCAGGCGGCAGGAGAGTGGAGCTCTGCTTCTCCCCTACTTGGCTGTGGGGGCCCAGGCAGGGCCCTTGCTATCCGGGAGAAAGAACAGGTTCGAAGGTGCCACCTTCTCTGCTGAAGTGCAGGGGTGGGAGGGGAGCCCATTACTGCCCAGAAAGACCTTCCTTACCATTCCTAACGTGGTCTTTTCTAGGGGTTCATTTTAAACTAGGAGCCTTGAAAGGGCAACGTGCATCCCAGGGCGGCAGTGCCCTGAAGGTGGGAGTCCAGTACTATGAGAGGCAAGGAGACTCGTGGTGGCAGAGGCATTCTCAGCGTCCCCTTAATCCAATCCCTTGGGTCTGTCACTTCCTCCAGGCAGCCTCCCCTTGTAGGGAACTCCCTCCTACGTTCTGTGGTCCACTGGCCCCCAAAGGTACGAGTGGAGCTACTGTCATTGCCACTTGCTTTCCCTGGGGTGGGGGAGGCAGGTAGTCCCACACTTAGTCATCAATCAACATTCCTTCTCTCCCAGGACCTCATTAGTACCTCTCACCCCACCCACCTCCAGGGGCTTGAGTGGGTCCCAGGGGCTCCAGAAGAAGTCCTGGCCCTCTGGGGCCTGCCAGGCTCCTGGCCTCCTCGACTGCACTCTGCACCCAGCCCCGGTCATGCAGGGCCCTGTCCCAGGATGCCGTCCGCTGGGAGAACACCCTGAATTCCTGCTGTCCCTCTGTATCCTCACGCTGCCGTCCTCAGGAGCATCCGAGCTTGGCCATACTTCTGAAGTCCTCAGAAACTCCTTCAATCCTCCCAGGACCCCTCTCACAAGCCTGCCTGCACCCCACAGGGCCAGCATCATCCTGCCTTCCTCTCCTTCCTCTCCTGCCAGGGCCCAGCCCGAGCTCTTCCTCCCTACAGCTCTCACAGGAATCGCCGCCTGCCCTTGGCCCCCTTCCTGTCCCTGCTCAGACTCCTCACGCCCATCTCAATGCTCTGAAGCTCAGCCAGGGTCAACCCTGCTGCACATGTGTCTGCTTTGTCTTTGCCATCAGTCTAAGGGCCCCAGTCACCTCCACCATCTGACTGTGGACTTGTTAAAAGCAGGGGCTCTGTCTCCCCCACCGTGTGTATTCTCCAAGGGCAGTGACCATGCCTCCTCCATCAATCTATGAGCCCCCAAGGTCAGGGGCTCTATCTCCCCATCAGACGCAAGGCTCCCTGGGGGCAAGGATAGTGTCTCCCACATCCATCCTAGGGATCACAACGGGTAGAAACTATGTCTGCCCCATCAAACGGTGGATGTTCTCGGGGCAGCCATGTCTCTTCTTCCAAATCTGTGGGCGCCCTAAGGGAGAGGATGTGCCTCCTCCATCAGACCTGGGGACCCTCGAGGCAAACACTGTGTCTCCACTATCAGACTAGCAGCTCCTAAGGGCGCAGGACTGGCTACATAGTTTTCGAGGCCAGCGCAAAATAAAAATGTGGGGCCCCTTGTTCAAAAATTATTAAGAACTTCAAGGTAGTAACAACAGAGCATTGAAACAAGTGTGGTGGTTGTACAACATGATTAGTGTAATTAGTGTCATTAAACTGTACACGTGAAAAACTTTGAATTGGCAAATGTTGTGTTACGTACAACTTTATATAACACAGTAAATTTAAAAAAAATCGATTAAGGAAGGAAAAAAAGAGTAATAGAGAAGGTTCCAAGATAGATAAATATACAGTCAAATGCGGGAAAACCATAAACGCCAGAAGTGTACATTTAATTTGTAGATTGCTATAAGTTGTGCTGTAGTTAGGCAAAAGTCCATAATGATATGAACTGTTAGAAAGGGGCCCTGTGCAACTCTCAGATAGAATGCCCATAGAGCTGACCCTGTAAGGGAGGGGCGAGGCGAGGAGCTGAGAGGCCAGGTTGGCACAAGCCCAAGGGATAGGAAGAGGCTTGGAGGTGAGCAGGACAGGTCCCAGGCCAGAGGAGAGACACACAGGGTTGCTCCCTGAACAATAGGGCATTCATGAGCAGCCTGGCTCCTCAGCAGGGCCCCGACGCCAGGCCCTGACACATGGCCCCGCCACATGGCTCAGGCCTGTAATCCGTGCTCCGCTCACTGAGCCGAGCACTGGCAGGGGCTCAAGTAGGAGAAAGTTGAGGCTGCAGAGGTGGCTGCAGTGGAAACATCTATTTTTACCCCAGTGGGTGGGGAGGCAGGTCAGGGGTGGCTTTGAGTGAGTCTCAGAGCAGCCACCACAGGCACCAGTGAGGGGCCTAGGCTGGGACAGCCATGAGGGAGCAGGAGTGGAGGGCAGCCCAGGGCAGCTCAGGGCCACCCAGACAGCCACCAAGCAGTGCCAGGCCAGGCCTGCCTCAGGCCAAGGAGCAAGTGAGAGCATCCCTGGAAGAGGCCCCAGGAAGGTCACCACATCCATCTGGGCCCTGCTCTCCTGACACTCCCTTTGGTCCCTGCCATGTGGACAGAGTCAGGCTGGATCAGAGTTGAGCCTCGGGGAGCTCTGCCCCCACCTTGCCAGTTAAGCGCCGACACCCACCTGTGCCCAGGTCCCTGAGGATGCTCTGAGCCATCAAATTTGGGGAGGGTAAAGGGGCGGATAGGAGTCCACATGGTGCAAAGGGTTTGCAATCAGCTATTAACCTAAGGATTGGCTGTTTGAACCCACCCAGTGACTCCACAGAAGAAAAGCCTGGCAAAATGCTCCTGTAGAGAATAAACCAAAAAACAAACATGTTGCCATCAAGTCGATTCTGACTCAGAGCAACCTTATAAAACAGAGTAGAAGTGCCCCATAGGACTTCCAAGGCTATAAGCTTTATGGAAGCAGACTGTCACATTTTTCTCCCAGGAAGTGGGTGGTGGGTTCAAACCACTTACCTTTCCGTAAGCAGTGGGCGCTTAACCACTGTGCCACCAGGGCTCCTTTCCATAAAGATTACAACCAAATAAACCCTATGGAGCCATTCTACTCTGTAAAACTTGGGGTCACCATGAGTTGGAGGGCTGATTCGATGGCAGATAACAGCAACAAGGGCAGGGACAGAGGTCTCCTCTAACTTACCCTGAGTGGGGGGTACCCTTATTTGCGAGTGGAGGGTGGGCTGACCTTCTAAATAAGAAAGCTGGAGAGATGGTGGCTAAACCTGGCCGGTGAAGCACTGACGGACTTCCTGGCCCTGCACCAGCCTGGCACACTGCTTGGATGCCCCCTACCCAACTCATGGGCAAGGCCCACTCTCCCCACCCCTCGCCTCAGCAGCCAGCATCTGTGGCCCCGCCTGTCCTCCTCACAAGGTGGAACACTGTGCGCTGAGGTGTTTATGTTACATGAATCAACCCAGGCTCCCCAAGACAATTGGTGGCTCCCCCTGAGTAATGAAAACTCAAACGCCTCCTTGCACAGGGCCAGGCTGGGCTCCTGGCCACAAACCCTGGATCCATTTCTGACTCCTGGATTTCTCTGGCACCCTTCCAGCTTGGGGTGGGAGGAAGAAATCCCTCTGCCCCTTTCGTCTCTGCCTGCCTCCTGGGCTGCCTATGGGGAAGGTGGGAACTCAGTCCCTCTGCCAGCGAGGGGAGACTGACACAGAGAAAGATACAGATCCCCTGCCCAGGGGTGTAGACCCCAGTGTGGCCTGGGGATGCCATTCGCGGACCCCAGGAGCCCCGGGCTGATGAGAAGGAGCACCTGCCTTTGAGGAAAGACCGTTTTAACACTCCTGTTCTGGGCAGGCTTACACTCAGAAAGGACAGTCCCCAGTCCTTAGGACCTACAATGCCACTGGCCCCACTCCTCCACCACCCTTCCTGGTCCATCACCTCCTTGGCATCACAGCAAACATTCCTATAGAGCTTGCTATGTGCCAAGCACTGTTCTAAGCACTTGACATTAAACTGGTTTCATCCCAGGACCAACTTCCTCCCTGTCCTGTGTCCCCTTCCTTCAGGACTGGTGGATGAACAATTACCCCTCCCAGGTGGGAAGGCTGGAAGCAGAGGTCACTGGGGCAGGATCTGCTCTGGAGGCTGGGGCAGGGGTGGACAGGAGAGAGCCTGAGAGGACCTCCACACACGGCTGCACAGCTGTGTCTTACTCAGCTCTGGGGAGTGTAGTCCATTTACAGTCCCATCCTTGACAGTGAGACCCTTAGGGGTGTGCAGTGCACAACCTCTGCAGCCTTCTGAGGCAGCTCTGCCAAGACAGGGCCGGTCCCAGCTGCTGAGGACCGAGCGGCAGATCTGGGCTGCCCCAGGAGCGTGGGTCACTGTACGTTGTCGGAACAGCCCTGAGGTCATTCCCTAACGAGCCCTGAGGTCATTCCCTAACAAGTCGGGCCTGGGCTGTGTGGCCTAGTCCATTTGAACTCAAAGGTCTAAACATAGACAGCCAATGGGAGGAAAGAAACGCCTAGCCCAGCCCCTACTAGGGGAGGAGGCAGGGAGAAGGCCTGCAGACAAATGGTTTTTACGCTTTGAGTTAATGAGGGTCAGGCAGGGGCACCCACTGGCAGGAGGGGATAATGAGAGGGAAAATGCAGGGAGGAAGACAGCAGAAGGAGGGGTGACTCGATCACATATGCAGTCATAAAAACCACTACAGACACGCACATGCGCACACACACAAAGACACATGTCAGCCCCACACAAGCTTTCTGAGCCCCACTGTGTGCCAGGCCAGGTGTTGGAGGCTGTGAGGCAGTGGTCTCAAAACACTTTCAATAGCAAACCCTTATCAGGGAAAAATTCTTAGCGTGCACTCCCAATACATGTCTATTTATCCACCCATACATTATATCTGGAGCCCTGGGAGCTCAGTGGTTAAGAGCTTGGCTGATAACCAAAAGGTCAGCAGTTCAAATTCACCAGCTGCTCCTTGAAAACCCTATGGGGCAGTTCTACCCTGTCCTGTAGGGTCTCTACAAATTGGAATCGACTTGACAGCAACGGGTTTTTTTTTTTTTTAAGTATATCTGTGTACACTTTGTTTAGACAATATTCACTGCTACAGATAATGGATGTGAGCCTTAATTCCAAATGCTGTTGGTTGCCATTGAGTCAACTCCAATTCATAGTGACTCTGTGTGTGCAGAGTAGAACTGCTGCGTAGGGTTTCCAAGGCTGTGACCTTTCAAGTCTATCTCCTGAGGCATCTCTGGGTGGGTTCAAACTTCCAACTAGCAGTCAACTGCTTGACCATTTGTGCCACCCAGGGACTCCTAATAGTCCTCTTGATATTTCAGTTTGTGTCATTGACTTCTTGTCAGCTCTGATTAGGTTATCATTGTTTTTTACTTCCTGATGCAACTGACAAAGAGCCCTTGCTTGGGGTAGAAGATATGTGAGTCAACTCTGCCATTCTCTTCTACTTGCCTTGTCAGCTTATCTTCGATAGGAGTGGTTTCATGGCAGTAATCTTTTAAAGTCATGTGTTCATTTTGTGAAGGTTACTTTAGCTAAATGCAGATAACGTAATCTATAAATCCTCCTAACCAGACTCACACCAAAAGGTTATAATCAACAAGGGTGATGCTACCAATACCCCTTCCCTGAAGACATCTATTGATGTAAAACACACGACCATCTGACACATGGCATCAACAGGGACCCAGGGTCAATCTGCACGTGACAAATTACAAAAGAGTAATATCTCTGATAACTTAGATAAATGTCTTCTTCCCATACCCCAGTGAAGCATCCTGTGCACCTTCTGAGGTCTATGTTTGGAGACCACCACTGAGGGGAGAGCGCAGAAATGGAGAAGACATTTTGTATCCCCTCACTTAGTCAAAGGTGGGAGAAGAAAATGTACAGGAAATATTCAAAACCGAGCCCCATGCGCCACACTGTACTTTCCTGGCATCTGGATCTCACAGTAACTCTGTGAAGGAGATAGGATGACCCCACATTTGATGAGGTGCTAGTGGGGGGATGGAACTGCCCCAGGCCGGGGAGAAGCCAGCCAGCAGGAAGTAAAGTTCAGGTTTGCCCAAGTAATTGCTGTTAATGTAAGCAGGGGGTGGTAAGGGCTCTGAGAGAGACACAAACCATGAAAGTAGGGGCTTCAAGCCTGTCCTGATGGAGAAATCAGAGGCTTCCATTCATGAAAGAGGCAAAGGAAGATTTCCACAGTCAATGATAACTCAGGCAGCCTCACTCATCCATAATGTACCTACACTTTCGGGTCCTCACAGATACTTCTCTCCCCCACCCCCACCCTTCTCTCTCCCTCTCTCTCTCTATCTCTCTTTCTTCCCTCACCCAGGAGGTAGGTTTCCTACAAGGCTTTCTGGAGAAATCAGCACCAGATTCTCACACCTTTCACCTCAGGGCAAGAGATCCAGAGCTCACTCTCTCCCTTCCTGCCACATACTCAGCCCCACCCCTAACACACACTCACACCAAGGCTATTGTGTGTAGGGATCATGGCAGTGCCCTGAGGCAGGACAGAAATCCAAAGTTTCCTTCCTCTACACGTGGGGTCAACATGAGTCAGAATCAACTGGCTGGCAACTAACAACAACAACAACACTCAGCACTGTTTTCAAGCAGCTGCAGGAAAATCAGTTTTCTCAGTTGAATCCTATCTCCTCAGTCTTTCCAGTGATTCAGCCTTTGCCTGGGGGGTGGCTGAGAGTCTTAAGGGGCTCCTTCCCTGGAAAAGGAAGCAGAGACCCATGGCCCAAACCCAGACCCCTGTCCTGACATCTGGCATCCTAAGGCATCCCGCCCTGCCTTCATATCTCAAGAACTGCTTAATCTGTTGCTGTCAGGTCGATTCCAACTCAAGGTGACCCTATAGGACAGAGTAGAACTGCCTCATAGGGTTTCCAAGGAGCAGTTGGTAGATCCAAACAGCTGATCTTTTCGTTAGCAGCCAAGCTCTTAACTAATGTGCCACGAGGCCTCTGACACTTCAAAATAGCCATTCACAGTGGCCACAGAAAAGTCCAATAGACAAGATGCTTTAAAAAAAAAAGAAAACTACCTAAAAGTCTATCAGTAGGGGCCTGGCTAAATAAACCATGGTTCCTCCAAATGGTGGGTTATTATACAGCTATAGAATCATGTTCTAGAAGCAATTCAGATGGATACTCACAATTGTAGTGGTTGGATACCACTATGTACAGTGAGAACACATCCTTAAAAAATACTAACATATATTCTATACGCACATGGAAAATTCTAGAAATACCCAAGTGCCAACAGTTATTCTTTCTGGGTAATGGGATTAGTGGAGCTTTTATATTCTTCATTTTGCTAGCTGTTTTCTCAAATTTTTTTAATGAACACATATTACTTTCGTAACAAGACAAAACCCAATAAAAGCCATTTTTACAAATAGAATAACTAACCACCTCTGCCCATCTGGAAATAGTGTGTTGCCCGAGTTCCGCATCCCCAGCAGGGATTAGAGCGGGTAGTGAAGACATGTGTGAACACAGGAAGCATCTCCCAAGCGGTTCCAGGCGGCTGACCATGGGAAAGAAGACGGCCAAGGGGGCATGGTGTCCACACCACCAGCCCAGCCTAGAGTGGATGAGGGCGCCTTCACCAGTCCTGGCAAGGGCAAAACAGACAGGAAAGAGCTGAGAGACACCTTCCCTGGCCCAGAAGAAGTTTAAGATGAGGTGTACAGGGATGAAGGCCACACTCGCAAGCAATGTGATCAGACTCCCGTTACAAAACACCCATTGCCGTCAAGTCAATTCTGACTCACAGTGACCCTGTAGGACAGAGTAGAACTGCCCCATAAGGTTTCCAGGGAGCGGCTGGTCAATTTGAACTGCCGACCTTTTGGATAGTAGTCGAACTCTTAACCACTGCACCACCAGGGTTCTGTAACCAGACTAGCAAGCCAAATTCATTCCTGCTTCGGGGCCTTTGCATCACTGTGCCCTCGGCCTGGAGTGCTCTTGGCCAGGTTTTGCATGGCTCCACTGTCTCACTTTAACCAAGTCTTTGCTCCAATGTTCTTCCCCAACCTTATCTAATACAACCACTCCTCACCCCTAGTTACCTCCCGTCTCCTCACCCTGGTTTACTTCTCCTCCTAGTGCTTACTGATCCCTACCACAAATGATTTCTTCTCTGGATCCCTGACTGGAAGCCTTTACAAGGGCAAGAGTTTTGTCTGTTTTGTTCCCTCGTGCATTGCCATTGCTTAGAACAGAGCCTGGGCATAGTAAGTGCTCAATAAATATTTGTTGAGTGAACGAAAAAACTGAAAACTTCAGTGTCCAGTGCTACCTCTACACACAATCGCTCCTGCCTGACTCCTTCCCCTGCCCCTGCTCCACCAGGTGGGGGCTCTGGGTCCAGCCTGGAAGGCACCAGTTGTGAGACTGGGGGAGGGAGGAGAGGGCTGGACTTGAGGGTGGGAGGTGGCTAGAGCAAGCACGGTGAGTGAACTTGATTGGGTTTACCTCAGTGTTCTCATCTCTAAAATGGGGCTCAAAATAGCTGCCTCTCATCGGTGAGGATTAGAGAAAACAACGTGCCTAGCACAGCACCTGACTCAAAGCAGGCACTCAGTAGCCAAGCGCTGCCTCCCTGACTAGCCTGGAAGTGGGGTCATCCTCACCCTGAACTAAGCCAGCTCTGGAGGTAGGGGAGGGGCTGGGGCTTCCCAGAAGTGTGTGCCTACCTCCTCCTCTGTTCCTGAGCTCCCCTACCTCAGAAGAGAAGGAAGAGAGGGGAGGTCCTGGGCAGGAATGGGCTCCTCTGGGGGATAGCCCGAGAGCCTGGCCTGGTGGGACATGAGGCGCAAGGATCTGAGGCGGCTTGGCTGGACAGAGTGGAGCCTTCCCCACTTGGGGACAGCAGGGGCTAAGGGCCCTCCGGGGCTGGCACACCCACCCCACTTATGCACAATCCCTGGCTCCCTGGTGTGCCCACTCCCTGTCTTCCTCCCTCCTCTCCTCTGGTGGAGGTGTCCCCTCAGGCCCACTTTTCTTATTCTTCTGGCAGCCTAAGCTGGGCTGTGAAAACCCAGTTCTCCAGTGGCCAGGACTAGGTTATGTAAGAGGCCCCAGAGGGGCCCCCGGGAAGGGGCAGACAGAGTCCCTCTGCCACGCCCTCCCCCACCTGAGGCCTGCTTCTAGGCCCACGGACCTCTTCCCAACCAGACCCTCTCAGCTTCCCCTTCTAGTCTCTGTTCTGTTTCACCAGGGCCATTCCTACCTCACTCCCCTCCATCCCAGCTTCCGACTCCCTGACTGCTCACCCACAACACCCCTGCTCAAAACAATAACAAAAAAAAAATCTAGTGTCTGTCAATTCATCTAGCTTCTTTCAAAACCAGCCTCCACCTGGCCTTCTTGGGGAATTCTTACAGATTCAAACATGCCAATTCTCCCCATTCTCACAGTTTCCTTTAAGTAACTCCATCCCCACCCTGGCCCTCACCTCTGGAAGAGTAAGAGAAGGTAGCCCTGTCACAGAGGGCCAGCATCAGTCTGAGAGGGGAGGCATTGCATTCCTAATGCGGGGGGCAGACAGGAACCACCCACGTCCCACAGCCAGGGGGAGGGAGCACCAAGGAAAGGCTGGCCACATTCTGCCCTCCCCCTCCCAAAAATTCTCTCAGGGACATTCTTGACCCTGGAGGGCTCCCCCTCAGGTAGGCTTGCAGGCTATTGTTGTTAGATGCCTTCAGTAGTTTTGACTCATAACAACCCTCATGGACAGAGCAGAACTGCCCCATAGGGTTTTCTAGCTGCAATCTTTATGGGAAGGAGCCCTGATGGCACAATGGTTAAGCGCTCAGCTGTTAACCAAAAGGTTGGCGGTTAGAACCCACCAACTGCTCCATGGGAGAAAAAACCTGGTGATCTGCTTCCATAAAGACTACAGCCCTAAAAACCCTATGGGGCAGTTCTGCTCTGCCCTATGAGGTCACTTTTACTTGGAATCAACTCAATGGCACAGAACAACAACAATCTTCATGGAAGCAGACTGCCAGGTCTTTCTCTTACAGAGCTGCTGGCTTGCAGGCTGACTTCCCTAATTGTGTTGATCTGAGGAAGGTGGGTGCAACTCCCACGGGCAGACTGTCATTTGTGAAGCTCACAGAAGACTGTGTGGATCCAGAACACCGGTGTATAAAGACACAGTGGGAGCACATCTTGCACCAACATGACTTACATGCATACTTTCCACAGGCAGATCTGGAGTGCGTGTGTAAGCTGTCGGCAGGAAGCCAAACACAATCAGAACATTGCCTGTGAGCAGGAAGGGTAAGGGACAGATTGCAATGTTTCATGGGCTCAGGCCCCAACAGCCACAGCGAACAGAAAATCTTTCCAAGGAGTCCACCAGCCCTCTCTCTTCCCTGGATATCTCCAAGATGCATGTCTGAGAGCCACCTTTTTCTCCCCAGACAGGTGAATACAGGCTGTTAAGTCTTGCTGAGCCCTGGGACCAGTCTCTTCATTCAGGTGCCTTTGTCAATCCAGAGTCCCTGGATGGTGCAAACTAAGCACTAGACTACTAACCGAAAGGTTGTAGGTTCAAACCCATCCAGAGACACCTGGGAAGAAAGACCTGGAGATTTGCTTCCAAAAAATCAGCCATTGAAAACCCTATGGAGCACAGTTGTATTCTGACACACATGGAGTCACCATGAGTTGGAGTCAACTTGATGACAACGGGTAAGGATCAACCTGTGCTCTGACCCTGCATGTGGTCACTGCCTAGCTCAGCTCTCGAAGGGAAGCTCTATTTCCACTAGTTCCTTGTTCTCAGAGGGCACCTCGCTGCTGCCCCAATGTTCTATCGGGGTGGGAAATCAGGAATGACAGCAACTCTTTCTTGGAGCCTGTTAGCAGGAGAGGGGAAGAGGGTGTGGACCAAGTAGGGTTCCCTGCCCTGCCCCCTTTTCCAGGCTCAGCCAAATACTTACTTGTCCCCTCATTTCAGTAGCTGGCAGAGAATCATAATTGAATTTGCAGTAGGGCTGAGAATGAAAACAGAAAATCCTTTACATGTTTGGGATTAATTTATCCCTGATGATGGTCACACTCACGTGCTCTTTTCTGCTTGGGTTTCCAGAGCATATTCTAGCCAGCAATGTGAAACACACACACGCACAAACACGCAGAAAGCATGTGTGCCTGCATGCACACTTGGAGTGTGTGTTGCCCGTGTGTGCATCTGTGCATGTATGTGTACTTGTGGCTGGGTCTGAGAGGGCACGGGTGTTTCCTGGGTGAATCTGAGTATTACAGGGAGCGACCACCTGCGTGACTGGGTCTGTAATCGAGGTTTCTGGTATGCACATCTGTGTGGACCTCCATTCTGGTCATCTGTGGGTGACTCACCCAGCCCATCTGAAGGTGACATCTGGAATAGCTGAGGCCTGCCGCCTGCTATGAAGGGAAAGCTGGGTGTGGGGATCGAGACAGGGTGGTGTGGTGTGGTTCCACTGCAGCTGCACAGCTCCTCCACTCCTTTTCCACATCCAGAGAGGAACCCCAGCCCAGAGAGAAATGGGATCATCGTCACCCCACAATGAAGGAGCCTCCCGGAGAGGGAAACCACCTCCTACCCTGCCCTGCCTTATTCTATAATACTTTCCCCGCTCTCCAACACCCAGGACCAGCACAGCACTTTTTAAAAATATATAAACGACCACAGTTCCTGTTCATTGTTGAGTACTCAGTGTCAGGCACTGGACCATCTCATGTCATCCTCACAGCACCCTGAGAGGAAAAGGCCATCATCATTCCCTGTTTCAGATGAGAAATCGGAGGCCTAGAAGTAAAGTGACTGGCCCAAGGTCACACAGCTAAGTGGCGGAGGCAGGACTTGAACCCCTGTGTTTCTAAGCCTAAAAGCCATACTCCTAACCACCATGCTTCTAGTAAAATCTCTCTATGGTCACCTGTCAGGCTGGAAATACTTCTGTGGACTGGAAGAAACCTTTTGCTCCATGAGGCTCTGTTCCCATGTTGTGTCTTCAGGTGAGTTTGCGTCTCCACAGCTTAGTGCTCACAGGACAGGCCACTCGCGCTTCCTCTTTTGGTCGGGCACAAAAAGGTTGATTGTCCTGGAGTCTCAGAAGGCACTTGTCAAAATCACGTTTGGCTTTGGGAGAAACATAAGGTCTCTGTCCTCAGACTCCAAGGCCTGAGGGCCATCCAGAAGTGTTACAGAGCAAAGCTAGACCCCACTGCCCTTGGGAAGACAGAGGGGTTGCCCTTTGCAGAGGGCTCGGAGGCCATTTTTGTGATCCATGAGAAGGCAAGATGCTCCCAGCCCAAAATGCCTCCCTCACCTGCTGCGAAGGTGTCTGATATTGTACCGTCAGAGCTGAATTCCCCAGAAAAGCCAGTGGATTAAAGCTAAGGACACCCATTGCCATTGAGTGGATTCTGACTCATAGTAACCCTACAGTACAGAGTAGAACGGCCCCATACAGTTTCCAAGGAACGCCTGATGGATTCAAACTGCCGACCTTTTGGTTAGCAGCCCTAGCTTTTAACCACTACACCACCAGGGTTTCCATGCTAAGGACAGGGAGGGGTGAAATACTTCAACTCTTACTTCTGAAAGGAATTACCAGGCACTTTCTTCCCTGAGAGAAGATGACAGAAGCCCTGGAAGCCTCAGGGTTCAGAGGGGCTGTGCTCCATCCTGGTAGGGTCATTCTAAACTCACGGGTGCCCCCAGGTAAAGTTGAGACTTTGCACAACCGTCAGAAGTGAGTGAAGCAGGAGCCTGAGTGGGGAAAGAACTGAATGATGATTGGGCCCAAGCCTTGTCAATCATCTCTGCTTTACAAAAGATCCACGCCCTTCCGGAGTCCGTTCCTCAGAAAGGAGGAGGTTCTCAGGGGGTGCTGAGCTGGATTCCCAGAACTCAGGTCCTGGCCCCAGAGGTTAGAGGACACCACTGTCACAAAGAGAGGGCCTGCCAGCAATGCCACCTGGAACTGCCATAGATAGATCTCCTCAAACAGCTTGGGTGCAGACCCAACTGCTCATCTGGAGTGGGCGTGTGGGGACTATAAGAATACTTGGATTTTACATCATGACTTAATTGTATACAGTATTTCTCAGCTAAGCAAAAAAATTTCTTTTAACTTTTTTAATAATTTATTTCATTTTCGTTGTTGTTATTGAGAATATACACAGCAGAACATAGACCAGTTCAACAAATTCTACAATTCAGTGACATTAATTATATCTCTCAAGTTGTGCAACTATTCTGATCCTCCTTTCATGAGTTGTAATTTAAAAAAAAATTTTAAAGTAGCTTCCTTTTCTTTGGAGTCCTTGGGTGGTGCGAACAGTTAACGCACTCAACTGCTCACCAGAAGGTTGGAGGTTCGAATCCACCCAAGTGCCTCAGAAGAAAGGTCTGGTGATCTACTTCCAAAAATCAGTCATTGGAGCACAGTTCTACTCTGGTACACATGGGGATGCCATGAGTCAGAACTGACTCCACGGCAACTGGTCCTTTTCTTTCAGCTGGGTTATTTTGCTCTATTTGGTTAGAAACAGAATATGGGAGGGACTCTCCCACTGACAACTGAAATTTTTCCCTCCCTGATTGAACGTAACTCAGTCTTTACAAGCATTAAACGGTATTTAGGTTGACTCCATTCATCTCTTTGGGGTAAATAGTTCAGAGTTCAAAATCACATTCTCAAGTGATTTCCCCTCCTTCTCAGGAAGATTCCTAGGAGAAAGGATTGTGTGTGATCTCAAGACATCCAGTGTGTGAGGTGTGGCATGGGCAAAGGCCACTGGCCCACACACTGTCTTCTTTGAATGGTCTCCTTGCCAGGCACCCACTTTGGTGTCCACCAAGGTGTGGCTAATTCACCCAGTTAGGGGGTGTTGTGCCAACACATGTTGCTAAATCCATGGGTCTCCCAAATCTAAAGTCTAGTCCAGAGCTCCCCACCTTGCACCCTTTCATCCCACCCCCAGCCTCTTGGGGCCCACAAGTTCCGTCATCACTTCTAATGGCTCTACCAGGGAATGTGGGACCTTCTAGATGCCCTGCCCACCACAAGCAGGCCGACAGAAGCCCAGGGCAACATCTCAGCCATTGCTCATCTACCCCTGCAGGGTGTCAAGTGATGAAGTCATGTTGACTTGGGGGCTTCCCAGGGTGAATGGGACATGGGGAGGCAGGAAGCCCCACCTTCTTCTCCACCCCAACGGCCTAAAGTTTGGCCCATTGGCTTCTTGACTTTTTCTTCCCCTCTCCTGTCTCCTCCTCCTGGCACCAGAGGGCTTTCCTCTTCCCCTTCCTGTCTAACCAGGACCCCTCTGTATAATCCTTCCCTCTTTCCTGTCCTGGAGCGTCTCTGACATCCTCTTCCTGTTCTCCAGCAGTAAGCCTTTTATTCAAGCCTGGATGGTGAAAGTGCTCCAGAAGAAATACAAGGAAAAACAGATTACAAAGACGCAAAATATACCAGCAGGTGTTTTAAAAATTTATTACCCATTATATGTGTAAGTGATTTCTTTGTGTATTTTGGTCTTTTGCTTCACCCTTGGTTCCCGGTCAAATTCCTTTTGAAAAGATCCCAGAACATCTCCACTGAAAGAAGCTTCCCACCTAGGCCCAAGCTGAATAGGGGGATGGGGTGGCCCCCAGAAGGCTGGGTGAGGGGCACAGGGGTCTCCTTAGCCTGACAGAGGCGTGGGAGGATGGGCTCTAGGCCCGGGCTGGTGTTGGAAACATGAGGACCAGGCAGGCTGGGCCAAGCACTCAGTCCCTCTCCCTGGGAGCTGACCAACCACCCTCCCCTGACAAGGACAAGAGTACAAACACCTCTCCAGTCCTCCTCAAGTCTGCCCAGGAAGGAAAATGGAGTCCAGTCAACTGAGGGAGCCTACAATGGCTACTGGGTTGTGAGGAAAATCTGACGTGAGGTTCCCCCAACTGGATGTGAGGAGGGCCAAGGCAAGGGGGTGTCTATCCCTCTCATATTCTAACTAACCAAGCCTGGGAGCCAGTTGGGGTGGGGTGGGGTTGGAGGAGTGGAGAAATAGAGCCAGCTCTGGCCGCCTGATGGAACTATGACCAAGCTGAGGATGCTCTCCAGCAGTTGTGTGAGGTTCTTGGTCTCTTTGCTATCCCCTGCTGTCACAGTCTATTTGTCTGTCTCTGTCTCTCACCGTGAATCAGTTTCTTTCTACCTCTGTCTTATCTGTTGTCTCTCTTTACACACACACACCATGAAAAAACCAAGACCAAAACAAAGGCAGAGAAGCAGGGTATATAGTCCACGATGGGCCAAGCCACAAGGAATAGGAGCTGTAGCTGTTTTCCCCAGAGGGAAGAACAAAATCAAACGGGGAAAGGAGAGAGAGGAAAGGTACCATTATTCATTTAAGTGTCACAGCAGCCATTTAAGGGCCTAGCACTTGAGGGTGAACCCTTGCCCTTACCCAGTTCTCCTTCACAAGCAGGAAACATTGCCTGGGCTGTCACCATGTCCCAGTCAGGGGATGCCCACCTGGCCCCTCTGAAAAGCCCATAATCCAACATTTATGAAACACATATAGAGAGGATTGAGACCAGTTTGAGTTCCCTGGGTAGGGAAGCAAAATGGGGAGGGCGTGTGGGCTCAGGGGAGGGCCAGGGCTGTGCTATAGCTCTTTCTGTGTCTGTCCAACTCCCTGCCACCCTATCCTGGGCTGTCCTGGATAGGAAAAAAAGTAATGTGTGTGTGTAGACCATCTTTCTCAGAAATACCAGCAGAGAAAATACAGGAAGGGAACTGAGTATTCTGGATACAAAAGACTTATCAAGTTTTACTGAAGTATTTCTTTAACAGATGAGAGTTATTCTCCTCCCTTGCAGTGAGACTGGGTCTCAAATGTTGAGAACTACTGGATTTCAGAAAATAAAATCCTATTTGAAATGGCTCAGACAGATTGGCTATTTAAAGAGAACTGGCAATGAAACACTTCTAGTAAAGTCCCTTCTATGAAGGAAGCAGTACTCTCATGAAAAACTGGGATGTGATTTCAGCCCTTGAGGCACAGACGGTCAAAGGGGCGGGGGGATGGGGACAGTGGAATCTGCAGGCAGCTTCAAGGAAGTGTTAACAAGAGCTATAAGAGGCACTGGCATTGAGAGACCATGGCCCAGGGCACCATGGTGGGTCAGAAGAAATAGCCCAGAGGAAAAGGCCAAGCTGAGACCTGAGAGATGGACAAAGTCCAGGTCTGTAAAGAGAAATGGACGAAGCCCCAGTCCAGTTCAGTAGAGCAAAGGGAAAGACAGGAGATGAGGCAGGAAAGGTAAGCAAGGCCTGGCCTGTGGAGGGGCCTTGTGCCTTACTCCTGAGGAAGGAAACCACCGCTAGGTTCAGATTGGCTGCTTGTGGACAGTGAATTGGGGAGTGGGAGGAAGAAGGCTGAAGGCAGAAGCACTTGGGTTTCAATGATGTTGGCCCGGTGGGGCCCTAATTCTAAATGGAGGAAGTGGTACTGGAAAAAGAAGTAGAGTAAGAGGAATTTGAGAACCAGATCTGTGGGACTTAGTGGTCTTCTGGATGCAGGGGTAGGAGGAGGTAGGACTCAAGGCTAGGACTCTAGTCACCCTCACATCCAGTCCAGTGACTGGGTGGCTGGAGGGAACAATAAGACAGGAACATTTTTTCCTAATGGCCTGGAAGATAAGAGATTTTTGAAGGGGAGAATTTGAGTTTGTGGTGGCTGCAGGGGCAGATTATCCAATAGACAAAGGTAAACACAGTGCTTACCTTGCTTACTAGATCATCTGTAATGAACAATTTCACATGGGTATCAAAGATATGGTGAAATCCATGTGAAATTGTTCACTACAGATTCGTAAGTAAGCATAAATAAGCCCGTGCTTACCTTGTTTACGGGGTCATCTGTCCCTGTCAGGGACTGTAAATTTGAAAAGAGGATTTGATTCTGTAGGAAGGTGCTGTGGAGTTGGGAGAGAGGCAGATGCCAGCCATACCTAGAAGCAGAATCTTTGATGTGGTGAAAAATGTGTAGTTGTTCATTACAGGTGATCTGGCAAGCAAGGTAAGCACGTGCTTACCTTGCCTGTTGGATAATCCATCCCTGGGGGCCAGCGAGTCACCCTGGGGGAGATGCCCAGTGGGGTAGGCAGTCAGGTAACATGCCCAGAACACAGAAGAGAGACTAGGTTAGAATTAGGGATTCCAGAGTCATTGGCTTCTGGAGGGCAACTGGAGCCATACGGGTGGATGAGGTTGAATAGGAGGTGTGCAGTGCAAGAAGAACCGAGGGCCAGGAAAAGAGTCCTGGGGAACACTACAGACCAACATAGAAGGACATCGAGAAGGCAAGGCTGGAGAGAGAGAAGGAAAACCAGGCGACTGTGGTATCATAGAAGCCAAGGACAGAAAGTTTATAAAGAAGCAGACAAGGCTCAGTGCTGTGAGCTGCTGCTGAGAGTCATCAGGGTTAAAGACTGAGAAGCATCCACAGGTTTAACAACCAAGGCTAGATGATGTCCTTGTGTGAACTAGAAAAAGTGCCCCTTCCCCAAGGAGTTTTACTTCTATCAGTCAGACAACTATTGTAATGATACACTGATTTTATTAGAACAGAACACTTTACTGCTATCAGTGGGGAAATTATCATAATGAATAATAAACTTACAATGTTTAGATGTACTTCCCAAACACGACAGCCCTGGTTGTTGGCGACTGCAGTAAAAACCATTTTCAGGGGAGCAGAATGAAAATTACCAGTGAGGATGCTTTGAGCTGTAGGTAACACACTACCCAACCAAAGATGGCTTAAATAGTAAGGAGTTTATTATCCCATGAAACAAGATGTCTAGAGATAGGCGGTTCCAGAGTTGGTTCTTTCTCATTAACTTCAAGAACCAGGTCCTTCCCATCTTTCTCTCCCATTCTCTGTGTGACGGCTTTCTTCCTCAACCTTGTCTCGTCATGATTATAAGATGGCAGCCACAGCTCTAGTTATTACATTTTTCCACAATAAGAACATAAAATGAGAATTTTCTCATTGTGGACCCTTTTTTAATTGAGAAGGCAACCTTTCTAGAAGTGTCCCAGTCCCTCCACATACCCATCACCACCACCTCCACCACCACCTTCCCCTCACAGCTCAGTAGCCATAACTGAGTCACATGCTCCTTCTTAAACCAGTCACCGGCAAGGGTAATGGCATTGCTGTGATTGGTTCAGTTAATAAAGATGCCTCCCTCTGGGGCAAGGCTCCTTTCTGAGCATGTGGCCACACAGAAGACTGAGCAATATCGGGGTTCTTTTAGCAAGGAGGAAAAGAGAGGGGATTACTATTGGAGAAGACAACCCACAGTGTCGGCCACAGGGATGAATTCAGACTACAGTGTGAGGTGAGGACCTGGAGACAGCAAGAGTTGACAGTACTCCCAGAACTTTGTGAAGGGAGAAGAGAGACTATAACTTCGGGGAGACATGGAGGGCAGGAAGGGTATTTTAATTGTACCTCAAACACATTTGAACTTATTTGTCCAAAATTGACTTGGTGAATGGCATCTGACCATTCATAAAGTCAGACAATTGGGAGTCATTTGGGATTTATCTCCCATCATCCCCCCACCCCAGCCTTAACCAGTCAATCTTCAAGTCCTGTCAAGTCTAATTGCTCAGTATCTCTTGAATCCACTATTTCTATGCCAGGGTTTCTCAACAGTGGCACCACTGACATTTTGGATTGGATAATTCTTTGTTGTGAGGGGCTATCCTGTGCATCATACGATGTTTAGCAGTTACTGGATACCAACAGTATCCTTGCCTCTTCCCACTACCCAGGTGTAACAATCAAAAATGTCTCCAGACATTGCCCTGGGGGAGAAAAATTGCCTCTGGTTGAGAATCACTGCTT
This sequence comes from Trichechus manatus latirostris, assembly GCF_000243295.1. Taxonomy (NCBI): domain Eukaryota; kingdom Metazoa; phylum Chordata; class Mammalia; order Sirenia; family Trichechidae; genus Trichechus; species Trichechus manatus. Next base: position 11,091,493 of record NW_004443940.1, read on the forward strand.
TGTGCCATGTGGTAATTCTTGTACATCTCTGAACATGCTATGGCCTGTCTTTGCACACTCTGTTCCCTCTGTTCTCTTTCCCACTCCCTACCCTTGACCCTGTAACTCCTGCTTATGCATCAGTGTTATTATCATTGCCTATCTACCCGTTTGCCTCTCCCACTCAATTGGGAGATGAGGAACCATGTTTGTCTTGCTCAAAATTGCATCTCTAGAGCCTAGCACTCTGCTTGGTACATAGATGGCCCCCAATATATATTTTTGAATGAATGAATGACCCCTACTCTGCCTTTCAGATCTTCACCAATGAGTTCCTGGACTAATGAACCAGCCTTCCAGAATGGTCCTCTGCAACCGGCCACACAGCATCCTGATCAATTGTTCTTAACCATTGAGGATCACAGATGTTTTTGAGAATTGGGTGAGATCTCTAGATCCTCACCCTCTCAAAAGTACTTATGCTATAAAGTTTATTAACACAAAGCCCATCCAGAGAACTCCTGTCCCCAAGGATAAGAACTAAGCTAGAGTGATTTTTCAAAAACTTGATTCTGATAAAGGTCAGTCCAGTTTTAAATCCTTCTGTGCTGCTTCATTGCCACCAGAGTGAAGTTCAAACTCACACACAAAGCCCTTCAACATCTGGCCTCTCCCTTCCAGCCCTTCTTCCCTCTAATCTCTTAGGCGTGCTTCCTTCCATCTCTCTCTCTCTCTGTGGCCATACTAGCCAAGCTCTCGGACAGCCCCACAACTCTGCTTCTGTCTCTGCTTCTCAGAACACCCTTCCCCTTTTCTGCTCCAACACTCAGCTGAATGATATCCCTTCTTGAGGGAGTCTCCTGCCTGCCCCACAAGCAGCACCTTCTCTGATACTCCCAAAACCAAATCAAACCAAACCCACTGCCGTGGAGTCACTCTGACTCACAGCAACCCTACAGAACAGAGTAGAACTGCCCCCATAGGGTTTCCAAGGCCGTAAATCTTTACGGAAGCAGACTGCCACATCTTTCTCCCTACTTTGAACCACCTACTTTTCAGTTAGCAGCTGATGCTTTAACCACTGCAGCACTGGGCTCCTTCCAATACTCCCATAAGGGACAAATAACCATTGGTTTCCTGATACACTTTTCCTGCCAAGCTGGAAGCTATGGAAGGTCAGGAATCATGTGTGACTCATTGCTGCATCTTAGGCTTGCCACGTGGAGTACCTTAGTAAGCGTCCACCGGACATAGTGTCTCCTGGCCGTCCACTCCCCCTGATTTTTGCTTGGTGACTGTATGGTTTCAGGGAGCAGCTTCAATCCCAACTCCAGAAGTGGAGCCAGCTTAAGACTGAAGCCAACCCTGAGTAGGCAGAGCAGAAAGGCGGACAGAATGACCTAGATGAGGTGCTGGACCAGCCCTTGCCTAAAGTCAGTTCTTCTGGAGATTCCATTTCCATAAGTCATTAAATTCCCTTCTCTATGATAATTTGAGTATGGTTCTTGATTACCTGTCACCCACAGCAGCAAGATAAACCAAATGAATGAATAAAAAATTAATGAATGGGCAGTGTCCCCTAAAATTTTTTAACCCAGCTAATAGTTGCATTGCATACATTTATGTCCTCCTGCCTTCTTGTACCTGGAAGAAAAAGCAAATCCTCCTTCTCCAGAAGGAGGTTCCATTAATTACTCCATATTCTCTCTTGTGTCTTTGATCTTCCCCCCATCTTTCCTCCTCTCTCCACATATTTTCAGTTCTCCTCTAACCTAAAAAAATTTCTCACCACCTCCTGAAGCTGCGGCCTCATGTCTTCCTTCCCTTTCACCTCCAATCCTGTCTGAAGAATGGTTTACTCTACACAGGGGTCCTCAGTGAGGACTCCAGATTGACCTTCCCCAAAAAGCTTTTGACCCTGGTCCCTGCGGCATGTTCTGTGGGAGGTGTGGCAACCTGGCATCATAATTCAGGTGTCAGCTTCTCAGGACTGGCCACCAAGTTTCTCAAGCCCATGGACAGCTGGACATTGAGGGCCACCACCAGCCTTCAGCTCTCCTACAGTGAGAATCACTCAGTTTTTGAAGTGCAGCTCCCTCACACAGAAGGGTTTAGGACATTAACTCTGTGTCAATCACTCGGGTGCTGCCAATGAGTTGGGGACAAGGCAGGCCTCAGTCTGGGTCGCAGAGTGCAGTGAAGAGTGAAGTGTTGCTGGAAAGATCACTTTGAGGCCTTGGGGCTGGGCCAGGGGAGCAGGCCCACAGCAAGAAATAGGAGAAGCCCTCCTGAGTAACAGGCAGCCACCAAGGAGAGCAGGCCAGGCGCTGTGCTCGCTAAGCTCCAGCCCCTCGGGCAAGGGGGCAGAGCTCTCTCTTTTGTAAACACGATGTTCATGCTCTTGGCTTTTTCTGTAGGTCTGTTCCTGCTGCTCCTGTAGATTCAGCCTGACTTCTGCAGGAAATGCCAGGCCAATGGCTAACACTGCAGACCACAAGAATAGGTGTCTTTGTCCAGATCAGATCTTTAATGCAGGGTGAGGGAGCAGAGAGAAAGCATCAGGGACAAGGTCAAAGTCAGAAGCCCAGCAGACAGCTCTGCCTGGGGAGTTTCTGGCCCTACCCTTTCCTTGATGCCCTTTTTTTAATCCAGTGGAAACTCTGCCTTGACATGGTCAAAGAAGCCAGAGAGACAGGCAATTGCCCACCTGAGCAAAGCGCAGTCTGGGAAAGGCAGGGGAGATGCCTGAGTGAGGAGGGGTCATGGAGAAAGGGGCAAGTCCTGGAGAGGAGATGGGAGGGGAGGAGAGGAAGCAGGAGAAATGCTAGGTCTTCAGGCAGGCCAGACACCAAGCCTCAAAGCCTACCCCCTTCCCAGCCAGTAGAATAAATATTTCCACGGGCCCCCCGACCCATTGCATTTGGTTGCTTCTGCTCGGAGAAGACTGAGCCAGAGATGGCACACACCCCAGCTTGCCTTCCCACACCCGCCCAGGCACATCCCCATGCACAGTCACCCCTCATTCAGGTACTCTGGATATGCACACACCAACACGGCTTTGTGGTTTAAACTGTTTTGTACTGAAATATGAACTGATCCAAAAAAGGGCTGGGTTGGAGAAGAAAGAAATGATGAAAGCAGGGTGATCCCAGGGCTTGATGTTACCAACTCTGGGAGCACGTGCCAGTCCATCTGTCTGTCTGCCCACCCTGGTGGGATGCTCAAGGCCTCGGAGGTGTGCAGGAGCTCAGCTGAGCTAGGAGGAGGAGGCAGGCCAGTCCTGGGGCAGAGGCAGTAGTGTCCTCAGCTGAAGGGCTTCACCAGCTTCATGGCAGCGTAGTTCTGGAGGGAAAGAGGAGGCAGGGTCACAGAGTGGCCCCATCAGGGCAGCTGGAGTGGCTGTTTCCACTCCAGGGCTTGGAGGATCAAGAAGAGCTGCCTCGAGGCAGGGAGCTAGGAAAGGAGGCTCATGGCTATTCAACCACCTGCCTGCACCTTGCCCTCACCACCTACCAGCCTCACTCGGTCCCACACTCCGCACTGCCTGGTGCTCTGGCTCATCAAGCAAACCCAAACCATCCTGGAACTCCACTCCACTCCCTCCCTTCCACCTGGGGCCCAAGCTTGCTCTGCGTTTCCCCCATCAATGGGAGTTAAAGAAACTCCCTGCCACCAAGACTCCTCTGACACATCTGACATTGGCCAGGGGGAGGCCTGCCCCTGGACTCCTCCATCAGACAGGTGGTCTGAAGGCAGGGCCGTGATTCTCCTGTGACACCTCCCCACCCAGGAACCCAGGGCTCATGGGTCACTGCTCTCCTGTCCAGAGCAGACGGAGAGTTGTGGCGGGGTGTCCGGGGATGACCCCCACACAGGCCAGCACCAGAGATGGGTCGCCCTTGATTACACTCTGCCTGCTACACGACTGACAGGAATCTCCCCTCCCCACTTCTCCCCCCAAAACCATGAAAACACACACAACACAACACAGGGCTCCTAATTGGGACAGTATGTTCCCCAGCGCCGTCCCGGGAAAGCCAACTGTGGAAACAAAGCTGGCTGGTCCTTCCTCGCCAAATTGCCTCCTGCCTCCCCATGCTGGCCTTACTCCCGGCTGGCTCTGAGGGGGAAGCTGTAAGGAATCAGACAGGCTGCCCCCTCACCCTCCTCCCAGGGGAATTTCCAAGAGGGTGGGAGATTAGGCCAACTGTAAGGGAGCGGCCCCGTCCCTGGGCCCCTCCACCAGGCCCTGGCTTGGGACAGTGGGAGTAGGCTCTCTGACCCCCAGCCTGATGTCAGGTGAAGGTGCCCTGTAAAAGTGTGGGTCTGGGGCCTGCGCCAGGTATGCCCTTAGCTCTGGGACTGGCTAGGTGACTGAGTGACTTGGATACAGGGAAGGATTTACCCAGCTTGTAGCACAGGCCTTGAAGCAGAGGCGGTCCATAGCCTCAGTCCCGGGCTTGCCCCCTTCTCCCGACCACCCTATCCCTCACCAGGGATCTGACCCTCTCAAGCAAGTCCTGTGGAGGGAAGGCAGGGTTGGTATTTGAAAGAGGACGATTTGCAGAAGAACTCAAAGGAGAGTGATGGCACTGTTGGGGCCCAAGAGACAAGGGAGAGGTTTGACTGGGCCCTCAAAGTGCTACTCTGTACCTGCCCACAGGGTCTGGGGCTGAGGCTGCCCCCAGGGATAAGGAAGGGTCGCGGGCTGGAAGTGATTGAAATCTTCCCTTCCTCTCTCAGCTAGGCAGTGGGGTCTCCTTCCCCAGGCCCCTGAACGTGGGTCTGCCGCCCAAGTGCCTGGCAGGTCAGGGCCCACTGGCTAGTGGCTGGGGTTAGGCACAGAAAGGTCAGGGGTGAGGTCACTTTGGACCTGCCCTGCTCTCTCCTTGGCTCTTCAGGAGGAGGCTTGGTGTGGAGCCCCCTGGGGAAGGCGAAGGAGCTCCCCTAACCACAGCCCAATCACAGAAGATCAGCGTTGACCTCATCCAGCCCTCTCCACATGCAGACGGGGAAGGACTTGCCAAGGTCACCAGGAAATCTGATAGGGCCAGTGCCCAGCCACATCTGACTCCAAGTGCCGAGCTGTGTCCTGTTCAACAGCGCTTCTCAAACCGTAATGGACCCAAATGCAGATTCTCACTCAGCAGATCTGGGGCCTGCCCAGGACTCTGCATTTCTAACAAGCACCCACGTGATGCTGATCCTCTTCAGAACCCACTGAGCAAGGGTGTGTACCAACTCTCCTTTCTCTAAACTCCCACTGCCTGCACCTCATCATCTAGCATTTGATTACACAACCTGGCTTCCGTGGGGCTCCTCAGTGACATGAGCCTCAGCCCCACAACACGTTCTTGCCTCCCAGACACCTCGTTGTTGGTGCAAGCCGTCATCAAGTCGGCCCAGACTCATGGTGACCCCATGAACAATGGGATGGGACTGTTGTGATCCACAGGGTTTTCACTGGCTGATTTTCAGAAGTAGATCACCAGGTCTTTCTTCCTAGTCTGTCTTAGCTTCAGCTCTGCTGAAACCTGTTCAGCATCATAGGAACACACCGGCCTCCGCTAACAGATGGGTGGTAGCTGTGCATGAGGTGTAATGGCCAGGAATCAAACCCAGGTCTCCCGCATGAAAGGCGAGAATTTTACTAACAAACCAGCACTGAACCACCACTGTCCCAGACACCTTCTTGCTGTTAGTTGCTGTCAGGTGCTATAATAGAGACATCAGTGCTAACTGAATGGTGGCCAGATACGCTCTGAATGAGAGCAGGCGCTGAGGACAGACCAGGAGAGGGGAGTCGCCCCTCCCCTGACCCAGCAACCAGAAGAGGGAACACCAAGGTGAAGTCCTGGGGCCTGAACCCAGACAGAGTCCAAGTCACACCTGCGGCAGCTTATGCTCCAGAGCCCACACTTGCACGCATGCCTCCAGTGGTCCTACATCTAGTCTCATATTTGTAGTTTCGTTTTCCTTTGCTTAAAGAAAGTCTCCTAAACTGTACAAGCTTCAGGTCTTGGCAACCTGGATCCACTTCTGCACTGCAGTCATGTTTTGCTAACCTCAGAAAACCATAGCCAGCTTCCAGGGCCCGGCCTGTGGACGCACCCTCCTCTGCTGCTTCTGGCCCAGAGGGTAGCCAGGCCTGGATGTGCAGACCAGAGAGTCCTCTCCCCGCTTCCAGCCTCCACTGTTGCTCACAGTTTGTGATGTGAGGGACTGAATAAAAGCATTCGTGGTTTGAACTATCCTCCTCCTACAAGGAGTGCTCTGCTGATACTAGGCATCGCCAGTGAAGACGGGGCTATACCTTCATCCCCCCTCCACCTCTTGGAGGATTCACAAAGCTCACATGCAAGTAATTCCCCCACGCAGAGTGTCTGACGGGAGGGACCGTGTGCTTGGCCGTGGCCTGCTGCTGACCAGGACTGAGGCCCTTGGTGGCCGGAGCACTGGACTGGGAGCTGTGGATAGACTTGCTGTGCCATCTACAGCCAGTCTTCTCCCCTCGCTGGGTATTTGTTTCTTTGCCATTAAAATCAGGGTGTCATGGGGGTTTCCACCAATCTCTCTACTTTTATACAGGTTTGAAATTTTCATTTTTTTTTTTTTAAACTGTAAAGAACAACATTAAAAATCAGGTATCAGCCTGTGAACATTGCTATCCCTCCCAGGTCTGAAGCTGCAGAGACACTGGGTAGCTTAAGCCTCTTCGGGGCTCCATGATGGGCTGTGAAAAGCTGGGAAGCCCAGGCAAGGAACAAAGCCCTGGGTCCTCCTCCCTCAGTCAGGGCCCCGTGGAGCTGGGGGCACTGTAGTTGTCACTGGTGAGGCCCTGGTCATCTCTTGACCACGCATCTGCTGGCTTTTTAACCCTTCATACCAAATGTGCATCAGGCCAAGTGAGAGGCTCCCAAGACTGCCTCTGCTATCCACTCTTTCCCCACACACACCTGGCTGCAGAAGGCAGGACACATGGAATACAGTCCTCCAGGTGGACACTGTTGAGACCTTCTCCCAGTCCCAGGTCCCCCCTCCTACCTCACAAAGGGGCCTTCTCCTCTGCTCTGCCAGCCACATCTTGCCTTCCCAGACCCAGTTCCAAAGGCTCCTTCAAGGTTCCTGCTCACCCCAGCCCAGGGGACTCACCTCTGCCAACCCTTTGGTTACATATTCCAGGGCCTTGCTGACGATGGGTCTCCCCAACAAGGACAAGAACTCAGCTTCCCCCATTGGACTAAGTGCTCCTCAGGACTTTGTCTCCTTTCCCTCACAGTAGAGGATGTGTCTCCCTCGTCAGACCAGGGATTCCCCAAGGATAGCGGCTATTTCTCTCCATCAGACTGGGGAACTCTCCATTAGGCCAGAGGTCAGGGTCTGTGCCTTCCCCAGCAGACCAGGGTCTGATACTGCTCAGGGTATCTGCCTCCCCGAACAGAGCAGGGGCTCCCTAGCATGGGGCCGTGCTCCCCCATCAGGCCTGCTCACCGGGAAGGCATAGACAAAGATCCCCAAGAACAGCAGCAGGATGAAGAGAATGATGAAGAGGATGATGGCGCACCGGAACCGCCGCCATAGGATGAACTTCATCGTCTTGTATGGGGAGGTGAACCACAGGAAGGAGGTGTCAGGGCGCCTGGAAATGAGATCCCAGAGGTCAGCAAGTACCTTCTGACCAGGGCTGGTTTCTCCAAACCCTGCTCTCAACTTGCAAGGTCAGGTCAAATAGCCCCAGCCCTCCACAGTCTGTCCTCAAGGCCTGTCCAGCCTCATGCCCCCCCACCCCGCCCTGCCCACCAACACTGCCACAAACACGCACCTGCAGTCCCTTCTCCACACCTTTGCTACAACATCACCCAACCTCTGCTGCCCTCCTCCTCCTGGTGCCTGCTAAATCGTTCGACTCTCAGAGCCAGCTCTCAGCCCACCCTCTCCAGGACCTCTCCCCTGCCGCCCTCCCCTCCTGACCCAGGACTTAGTCACAGTCTGTAGATCTGGAAGCCAGGCAGATCCTCAAGCGCTGTCATGTTAGGTGAGCTATGCCCCACTGCGACCCAGATAAGCCAAGCTACCAACCCAGATGCACATGGCTGGTCCATGGCAGAGAAGGACGGTGGCAAGAGAACCCAGAGTGCCCATTTTCTCTCACTCACAACCAAGGACAACTTGGAGAGCGTGCAGGATTTTGTGTCTCAACAATGGCCCGCTGGATCTCTTGGACCTCTCATCTCTCTGACTAGATTCCAACATCCCTGGGCAGGGGCCTGGCCTCCTACTGCTCTGCCAGCCCCACGACACTCGGATAGCATTGTGACAAAGTGACTTGTCTGTATTAAGCCTGACCTGAGCTGAGCAGATGGTGGAGGGAGATCCGACAAGTGCAGCCCTGACCCCCACAGCCATCTTTCAGCCCCTGCAACTGCCTTCAAGACTTCCATACTCACTGGCTTGGTCTGTCTCCCTTAGAGGCCTGTGAACTGGTCTCCCCATTTCACAGATGGGAAAATTAAGGCTGAAAGACCATTGTAAAGCCTCAGTAACACAAAACGAGAGCCAAGGAAGGCAGCTTGTTAAGAAGAAAGACCTTGATTGAGCTCTGGAGCCAATCAGAACAGGTTTGAGAATTCCAACTTCACCACTTTCTTAAGTGGAATGACCTTATTTAATTTTGCTGAGATTGTTGTCTCATCTGTAAAATGGGAATAAGAATAGCTACCTAGTAGGGGAGGTTCCATAACACAACACATACATGCACTATGACGGCATGCTGGCACACAACAAACAGCTACCCCAACCACTTGCTAGCAAGTCAACTCTGACTCATGGTGACCCCATGCCTGTCAGAGTAGAAGTGCTCCATAGGGTTTTCAATGGCTGATTTTTCAGGCCTTTCTTCCAAGCTGCCTCTAGGTAGACTCCAACTGCCAATCTTTTGCCTAGTGCTTAACCATTTGCCCACCAGGAACTCCATAATGGGTACCCAATAGGATCTGTTTCTTGAATTAGCTGAGGAGCTCAGGGTTACCTGGAATGACACCATCATCTCCTCCTAACTTACTATGTAGCCTAGGATGAGGCATGCCCCTCTTTAGGCCTGGGCTCTCCCTGAGGGCTTTGTGACTCCTATGTAGTATGCAGTAGGGTGGCCTACGCTCACCCAGGCCCTCAGGGCACAAGGGTCAAGGGCTGGGCACTAACCTTGGGTCTTCAAGCTTGGGGTTCATGTTGGGTTCATCCCGGCCCTGGCCGGCAGGCCGCTCCTCATGCTCACTCTCTGCTACGATCTCCAAGGTCATCTCCAACTTGCCCTGTGGGGCAGAGGGAGCCTGGTCAGGGCACAGAGGCTCTGCTGGTGACCTGGAGCCCAGCCAGGACAAACGTCAAAAGCGACTTGTTGTTGCTGTTGTTAGGTGTCATGAAGTCCATGTTCAACTCATAGTGACCCCATGTGACAGAGTAGAACTGTCCCATAGGGTTTTCTAGGCTGTAATCTTTATGGAAGCAGATTGCCAGGTCCTTCTCCTATGGAGCTGCTGGGTGGGTTTGAACTGCCAACCTTCCAGTTAGCAGCCAAGCACTTAACCATTGCACCACCAGGGTCACTTAGTTATTTAAAAAAAAAAAAAGATGTGGGGTTGTTTTTATCATCAAAGCAGTGCATGCTCCTTGTAGAAAACTTAGATACTTCTCCTTGTAGAAAACTTAAAACCAAAACCCATTGCCATCAAGTCAATTCCGACTCATAGCAACCCTATAGGACAGAGTAGAATTGCCTCACAGGGTTTCCGAGGAGCAGATGGTAGATTTGAACTGCCAGACTTTTGGTTAGCAGCTGAGCTCTTAACCATTGCACCACCAGGGCTGTAGAAAACTTAGAAATGTATAAAGAAAGGAGAATGTCACTCATACTTCCACTCTGCAGAGACAAACTCCGTTAACATTTTTATGTATCACAGTTTTTTTCTCTACAAGTATATGAAATATCATGCTGTATATATAGTTCTATAGCTTCCTTTTTTCACTTAGGAATATATTGCATTTCACCATATAATTATATATTCTTCAAAGTTTGGTTTTACATGGCTGAAAAATATTCTATGGGATGGCTGACCATAATTTATTTAGTAAAAACTACTTATTTTGGTTCATTTGGGTTGCTTCCAACTCTTGGATATTATAAATAACGCTGCCACAAACATCCTAGGACCTAAATTTTTAATTTTATCTGATTATGTCTTTAGGTGAGGTTTTCGAAGGGGGACTACAGGACCAAGACCATAAATATCATTACGTTTATTGCTATATATTAGTAAATTGCTTCCCCAAACAGTAAAAAATTAGCACCTCTGGCAGATACAAATAAGGGTGCTTGTCTTTCTACATCCCCACCAACAATGAGTATTATTATTTAAAAAAAAATTTTCTAATTTAATAGGCAAAAAAAATGATCACATTTTAAAATAGCGCTTTATTAAATTACTAGGGGGAATAAAGCTCCCACCCACCCCCAATGTTTAATGGCCACGCGTACTTCTTTTGTGAACTATCTATTCATGTCCACTCATTTTTCTTTTGGAGTGTTAGCATTTCTTGTTTAATTGTTATAAACTTTTGCATAACAAGGATATTTTATTTCAAGGCCCACTTCAAGGGCTGGCTGGCTGCGTGCCATTTCTAAGTAAACTGTCAGGGATTCAATTCCTTTCCAAGGCTGTTCTACGCTCAGGACAGAGACCATGCTCTGCTCCTCCAGTCACACTCCTGGGCAGCCCTCTCGGCAAGGAAGGGTCCTACTGAGTGGAAGACCCAGGACACAGTTCTCTGTTAAGGCCAAGTGAGTAGAGTATAAACGGGATCCACACGAGATGAGAACATCTTTCCATTTAAATAGGCTTCCTCTGGAATGGAAGCCTCAAGTGAAAGGAAGGCTGGGAATTGGAAGGAAAAAGGGACAATGCCTTGGAAAATCAAGAGACGGAGGGCAGGAAAGAGGGAAAAGGAAGGAACAGGAAGCATGTATACACCCAATGATTGCTAAGGGAGCCACTCCCATTCTCCATTGTGGTTGGGGAGAGTAGACTTACCGCCAGCATCTGCTTCTCACCAGCTTGTGCTACACAGGGCCACCAGCCCTTCATTGTTTTCTGTTCCAAAAGGGACACAAACCGCTCAGGGTGAAAAGTGTCATCCAGCTGGTCTAAGGAGCACTTCTCGGCTGTCTTGGCTGGCTTGGGCATGTGGTTGAGATCCAGCTGCAGCGAGCCTGCAACAGAGAGGTGTTCTTTGCCCAGGGGTTTCTGAATCGCTGGCAGCGGGACTACCCGGGGGCAAGGTAGCTTCAAGAAAAGCTCATTGTCACCTTCTTAGCTTCTATGCATGGGCTTAGCCATGGATTAAATCCCCTAAACTTTCCACCTTTCCATCCATTGTCTCTCATTAGAGTTATTCCACTTCCTATCCATCTACTCATATATCCATATGCTCATCTATTTACCCACATATTTATTCACCCTTAACAGAGCTCTCCACCTTTCAACTATCCACCTTACTACATACGAATCCATTCATACACCCATTGTCTACATACATCCATCACCAATTTTTTCATCTACCCACCTAGTTATTCAAGTAGCCACTGTTTTATACTGATTTATCTACCCATCTATTATATTTATCACCTCCCTGTGTAGCTCCACCTATTAGACTGAATCATATGAAAACGCTGATACTCAACCATATTTGACCTAAAAGAACAGCAATTTCATCTAATTCAATCACAATAATGTGACAATACTGGAGTCAATGAAATTGGAGCTTAGGGTATTGAAGGGATCAAGTGAGAGAGAGTAAATCTAAAAATTGTTTTCTGAGGTCAAATTAGGAAAATTCTTGAATATCGTGGAAAAGGCATTCGATTTTTTTTTTTTTTTTTTTTTCAGTGTGGAGTGCTCAGCTGTTGAAAGTTTCCACTGACTGGATATAGCTTTTTTTTTTTTGAGTTTTCTTTCTTTCCACTCATTCCTTAACCCATGTATCCATCCACACTTCCCTTCATCCATCTGCTTTGATCTAACTATTATAGCTAATACTTTTTCAGCACTGCATCTATCCATTAATCAGGTTATTATTCCATCTATCCATTTGTCCATATCTATATCAGCATTCATCTACCTATCCACCTACCCCCACATGTCTCCATCCCTCAGGTCTAGATGAATATGCTCATTTTCAATATTAAATAGGGTCCCAATATAACATTAAGTAAAACTCACAACGTTAAATCATATACATATATAATCCTAGATGGATCTATATAAAAGATTGCAAGTAAAGATAAGATTATTTCTGGATGGCAAGATTATAGATGTTTAACTATTACCTTTAAAGTTAAAAATCAATAAATATTATTAAAAAGGAAAAAATTTAACTAGAAATCAGATTATAAAGTTGGAAAAAAGAAATCTCATAGAGTTAAAAGGTAGTAATTTTTAATAGTTTTGTAAGTTTTATTTTTAAAAACAAAGGATGAGTCTAACTTGACTTTGAATACTGTTTTCTCAATTCAGTAAAAATGCAATTTTCTTTGTTCTTTTTAAATTAATTTTCTAAAGCCTCACCTCATAAAGAAAAGATTGATGGATTTACATCATAAAACTTTTTAAAGTTTATATGCAAAAAAATTCCATCAAAATTGAAAGCAAATGAAAAAAGGAATTATTTGCAATGTATTTTTAATATATAAAAAGCTCTGAAAAATCAATAATAAAAAATAATTGTTCCAAAGCCATGACAAAGAAAATCCCACCAAAAATTTGGATAATAAAATAAATTTTTAGATGCATCAATTGGTCCCAACCCACCTGGAGCAAAGGAGAATGCAGAACACCAAAGACACAGGAAAATATTAGCCCAAGAGACAGAAAGGGCCACATAAACCAGAGACTCCATTAGCCTGAGGCCAGAAGAACTATATGGTGCCAGGCTACCACCAATGACCGCCCTGACAGCGAACACAACAGAGAGTCCCTGACAGAGCAGGAGAAAAGTGGGATGCAGAGCTCAAATTCCAGTAAAAAGAACAGACTTAATGGTCTGACTGAGACTAGAGGGACCCAGAAGACATGACCCCCAGACTTTCTGTTAGCCAAAAACTAAAACCATTCCCGAGGCCAACTCTTCAGACAAAGATTAGACTGGACTATAAAACATAAAATGATACTCGTAAAGAGTGTGCTTCTCAGCTCAAGTAGACACACAAGACTAAATGGGCAGCTCCTGTCTGGAGGCGAGATGAGAAGGCAGAAAGGTATAGGAGCTGGTTAAATGGACATGGGAAATCTGGAGTGGAATGGAGGAGTGTGTTGTCACAATATAGGGAGAGCAACTAGGGTCACATAACAATGTGTGTATAAATTTTTGTATGAGAAACTAACTTGAATTGTAAACTTTCACTTAAAGCACAATAAAAAAATTATCAGGCATTAAAAAACATATTTTTTTAATCTTTTACCTTACAAGTAATGAAGAAATGCAAATTTAAAAATGAGGTATTAGAACAATGAAAAGGAAATCAGGAAAACAATACCATTTATAATAACCCCTAAAAAAAAAAAATACTTAGAAATAAATCTAACCAGGGATGTAAAAGATCTATACACAGAAAACTACAAAACACTACTGCAAGAAACCCAAAGGGATCTACATAAATGGAAAAACATACCATGCTCATGGATAGGTAGATTCAACGTTGTGAAAATGACAATTCTACCCAAAGCAATTTACAAATACAATGCAATCCCAATCCAAATACCAATAACATTCTTCATAGAGATGGAAAAACTAATCATTTAACTTTATATGGAAAGGGAAGAAGCCCCAAATAAGTAAAGCACTATAGAATAAAGTTGAAGGACACACACTACCTGACCTCAGAACCTACTATACAGCTACAGTAGTCAAAATAGTCTGGTACTGGTACAACAACAGATACATTGACCAATGGAACAGAATTGAGAACCCAGATGTAAATCCATCCACCTATAGTCACCTGATCTTCGACAAGGGCCCAAAGTCCAT